>NC_138768.1:679852859-680012859 GCF_965119305.1 Pelophylax lessonae | reverse complement strand
ACAATTAAAATTATCTTGGTTTTTAGTTTGCATTTAATTTTCAATATTTCCTATGCACTTGTGATGTTCAAAGAAATACATTTTACTGTGATAGCACACATGTGCTCTATTCACTAACAATGGCTTGTTAAGAATTTTAATATTGGACTGTGTGGAACACACAGAGGGAGGCTCCAGTCAGACTTTCCTGCAATGAAAGAATGCTGCAAAAACTGTTTTCAACTCCTCTTTATTCATGTTGCACTTCATAACAATATCTACGAGTAAGAAATACAGGGCCATCATGGCTTTTTATCTTGTTTTTTGCTGTTTCAATCCAAAGTTAAATACAATTGAGCTGGTTGGAAGTCCGCTCCTGAAATTATGATGTGTGAATTATGAGATATGCTGTCTCTGTTGTTGATCTGGCAAGCCACCTAAATCTTCCACTATCTTCTTTCTACCAAGTCTAAACTAGTTCCTTCCTCCACTCATACTCCTTTTGAAAATGACTGTGCCACCTCGTGCCCTATCTGACATGGCCTATCTACCACCTATGCAATTCTGTTTTCTCCCCCTGAAAACTACACTGCTTCATTTAAAACCAAATGGGAGCACAACCTGAACGCAACTTGGTCCCCACAACAAAGATAGTTTATCCTCTACTTTACATACAAATCGTCCATCTCATCACGACTGCAGGAATCTGGTTATATGATACTCTTGAGGTGGTAAAGGGGCCCAAAATGGTTACATTGTATGTTCCCCAATATAAACTTCAACTGTTGGAGATGTAGAAGAGCTAGAGGCACACTACTCAAAATTTTCTGATTGTGCCCACCTATTCACCCCTTCTTACAGGGTGTCTGCACCCTAATACAAGAACTCTCAGGCCTCACTCTCAAAAAAGATCCAGCTGCGTGCTTACTACAGCTCAGCTTATTGTCTAAGAGCAAATATTGCCACTCTTTGATGAGGCACCTCAATAATGCAGCCAGGGCATGCATTCCAGGATGGTAGAAATCCCCACTTCCACCCACAATTGGGAATGGATTGGTAAAGTGAATGATTTTATGCATATGGAAGACCTCATGTCCTCCCTACAGAGGCAAGAAGCCCATTTTTATAAGACATGGTCTTACTGGACACAATTGAATTACTTTGGGAGATGTCAGAATCTCCATGTATCAGACCCCACTTAATCAGTATTGCTGTCCCCTTAGGGATGATGCATTACCTATCAGCAGGTGCCTTCCTCATTTCCTCCTTTTCTGCCTCACCCATTCCATGGTTGACTTATGGTTACTGTCATTCCTCTTACATGTTGGGCGAACCTGAGGGTTGGTTCCAGAAAAATCCACTGGACTCTAGCCTATGTACCCTTCAAAATTAATGCTTACTATTTAATTTAACTAACTTAATGTTAAATATCTTCACAAACTTTATCTATGATTTACAAATTCCTCTGTCTGTTAATAAAGATTGCCTGACTGTAAATTATTCATCTTGCTAAGTCTCAATAAAGACTTAAAAAAAAAAGAAAATTCCAGCCAATGACTGCATAGTATGAATAGCATATGCTTTTTTAAGACCTCAAATTATCCATGCTCTTGTGTATTTCCTATTAGTAAAACAGATCTTTTTAAATCACAGTAGTATATCTTGCATTTTAAAGATCATGAATATATAATTGCCACGGTGTCAGTAGTGTACCTATATTTCCTAATTATATTAGTAGCATAACGGCTTACAAAAACTAAAGGCAAGCCTTTACCCACAGCCCCCAATACAAATGGCTATAAAATTATTACAGAATAAAGTTTGTGCAAAAAAAAAAGAGAAGAAAATACTTATCCCAGTCTGGCTTATAATGGACCCAGGAGGCTTGGGTGACATCACAGTGCCTTATCACTGACTTCCAAGAGATCTGGGCAATTAAAACCTCATGAGGAAACACTATCCCATTGCAGGAGCACATTCTTACAGGGACCACCCATTTCACCTGGGAAACATGGTAATGCTACCTGTACCTTATGGAACTGAGCAGAGACTTTTTTTTTAATACAAACTTTCTTTTTTTTTAATACAAACTTTCTTTTTTTAAAGAAAATAAAGCCATTTGTAATTGGTGGGGGATGGGGAAGTCGTAAATAAAGTGGACCTTTCTTTTTTCATGAATGGTTCACTTTAAAGAATGATAAAACACTTAGTGGAATAAATTACAGAGAACACCATTTTCCCTTTAGTAAAATGTGTGAGTAGTTAACCAAATTGCTTGTCTGCTACCCTTTTTACTTCCACATCAGCAGGAAGCTTGGCTATAAAGAGCTCAGCACTGTGAAGTGGATGTTTTTTTTTTGTGCACATTCTATGAGTCGTACAAGAAGCCATTGGAAAACCAGCATTTAGCAGGCTTAAATTTCAAGCAGTACAAAGAATAGCATAGCAACAGTTAAACTGAAACTACCCATTTTCTTTTCTGAAAGGAAACAGACAATCTATAGGGTTGCTCTTAGTGTGTGTTTAATCTTGTTCCAGTTCTCTGAATATGTGTTTGTAATGATGCCTGAATAGACATCCTAGGACAGCATGGCTTCCTCTACACTTCCTCTGAAATGTGAATAAATGTGCCCCATTAAACAGTATTTAAAGCAGAACTTCAGTTTAAGATACTTCCTCTCCTCCCTGGCAGGCCCATTGACTTCATGAGTTCTTCCTCTTCCCTTGAAATAGTGGTGGGCTGGAATGGGGAGTGATGGGCCAGTTCTTACTCTTGCACTGAACAATGCACACATAGTGACATGTGAGCAGCTTTTAGTTCAGTAGCATTCTGAAACCAAGCTGAAATGATGATGTAACTTCAGTGGATGTGTTAATGGCAGTTTGGACTTAGAGGAAGTGGGTTAAATGATGCTGATCATCCTTGAATCTGGAAGACTAGTGTAATCGAATGGCAGATAGGTAATACTATCCTGGACAGCTATGGATTAGTGACTAGTATTGAAGAAAATGGTGCTTTTTTATTTTTTACTTTTGTTAGGCTTCTTATTTTACTAAAAATGTAGGTTCTTCTTAAGGCACATAAGTGATATGATACTTCTATCATTGTGCATACAAAATAAAACCTAAAGAAAACCAGGTGACACATTTGCTTATGTTAAATACAGTAAATTAATAGTAAAATTGATAGTAACATTGTTATAACAAATTGTCTCAATATTAAACAAATGCAGTATATAATCACAAGACTTTAAAGAATTTCTCAGTGGAATACTAGCGACATTAAATTACTTTGAGGTTAAAAACTTAAATGGTTGATACGATAGATGTCACATCTACATTATCAGCTGTTGAAGCTCTAAACCAGGAAATAATCAAAAAATGATCAAATCTATTGAGTCATGTGATCCCAGTTTATACATCTTTTAAGCCACGATGAAAGGGGGGGGGGGGAGTGCTTGGGTCATGAAAGATATTTACTCTAAGAGTGTGGTTCCTACATTATCATGGGGTGGTGTGTAAAAAACTTACCCCTGATGCTGCATGTACAGTCACTGGTACCTTAAACAGTTTAGAATGATCAATATATGGGGCTTATGCACTTCAAGGGTACCAACTAAAAATCCTTATTAATTATTAAAAATATATATACGTAAATATCTCCTAAGTCAGCTCATATCAATAACGGAACTAATATTAGTAAAACTTATAAGACTACAGTTTATGTGTGCGAATCCTTTTAAATATATACAATCTTCTTAATAAATAAATAAAGTGCTTTTACTGTGTGTAGTGTGTCTCAATTATTAATGTGGCAGAATTAAATCAATTATTAAGTAAATATATATGACAAGTAAATATTGCAAGATCCCATAGGTATAAGAAAATATATATAAGGTGCTTAAATAACCTATTAAAGTGGATTCGTGCAAGAACTAATTATTTCTAAAGTGCAAGTGCATATTGTATATCATGTATCCAAGGATAAACATGTGTGTTCCAGTGCTAGTATTTCAAAATAATTGTGAAGATGAATAAAACAAACAAAGTCCAATAATAAATCGTGTTAATAGTGTCCCATTTGTTAAGTGGTTAATCCCGATGTTTCCTTATTAGTATACTCGTTATTTTCACATTCCTTATTAGTATAGATCCAGAGGTGAAGGAATGTGAAAATAACGAGTATACTAATAAGGAAACACCGGGATTAACCACTTAACAAATCGGACACTATTAACACGATTTATTATTGGACTTTGTTTGTTTTATTCATCTTCACAATTTTTTTAAATACTAGCACTGGAACGCACATGTTTATCCTTGGATACATGATATATGCACTTGCACTTTAGAAATAATTAGTTCTTGCACGAATCCACTTTAATAAGTTATTTAAGCACCTTATATATATATTTTCTTATACCTATGGGATTTTGCAATATTTACTTGTCATATATATTTATTTAATAATTGATTTAATTCTGCCATAATAATAATTGAGACACACTACACACAGTAAAAGCACTTTATTTATTTATTAAGAAGATTGAATATATTTAAAAGATTTTGCACATATAAACTGTAGTCTTATAAGTTTTACTAACATTAGTTGCGTTATTGATATGAGCTAACTTAGGAGATATCTATGTATATATATCTTTAATATTCAGTAAGGATTTTTAGTTGGCACCCTTGAAGTGCAGTACCCCCCTCCATACTGTATATTGAGTGCTTGGGTCATGATGTTGTTTTATGTTACCCCAATTTATAGCAAGAAATTTACTTGGACTGCACATGCATTTGTGCACATCCATTTGTGTGGTGCCCTTATTATTCTCTATTTCTGTCTCTAAAGTGTAACAGAGTTGTGAAAACCACATCAGTCTAACAGAACAACTCATTTGGTAGGAAAAACAGTAAGCATACATGTATTTTCTATGATTATGTAGCTTTTTGCCAGGAGTTTTACTTTAAAGACTTTATTGGATTCGACAGTTTTTCAAATTAAATATGGTACAACAGTATACTGATCCTGGAATTACTGTATGCAAAGTTTCTAGAGATAAAGGGGTTGTCATGGACAAGTATACATTGTCTGGCATTCTATTTGTTTTGTATACAATGCATTTCCTATAATGTAAATATACAATAAGTTTAAAAAACTATTGAGCAAGTTTTTATTGACTTTATCAGCTCACACAGAGAGATGGATTACAGATGCTATCCTCCTTGGCTCGTCTCTGTGTTCAAAAATATTCAGAACATGGGAGAACAGATGTGACAAATTAAACATGCAACCTAAAATTACCACTTTGAGTAGTAAATCTAAGTCATTACTATAGCGATGAGTAAAAAAGTAAAAAAAAAAAACCTTCTACTATCCATACAACAATGTTACATACAGCAAGATGAGGATGCTATTCACCATAGTTTAATACATTTTGTAAAGATGCTGACATCTGAGGTCTGCCCAGGGAACAAGAGAAATGCTTAGCAATAGATAAATTCACAACACATTTAGAAGAGACTGGGTCAGAATAAGGCAATGCCATGTCAGATGGTAAGGTAAGTCAATCACATAGAACGTATTTAAGTTGTCTTTCGTATATAGGGCAAGTCACACTCACTGTGCTTCTGAGAAGCTTGTTAGATATCATAGAAACAGACACACATTCTGAAAAGTTTATTATTCAGCAAATATGTGCCATCCTTTTGTTAAATATGATTATAACCTTATTAGTATGTTATGGATCTATACAGTACATTTCATGTTCGTGAAGAAAGTACAAATTGCTAAAAACTTTACAGAATGAAAAGTGCATGACACATTGGTACCCGGTTTAAATTAATCTAAATTATGGACAATACTACATGTGCAGTCCACATAAGGGTTAACGATCCTTTGTACAATCCATGAAAAGTGTCCATGTCATTTTTATTTTTTATATATATATATATATATATATATGTATATATATATATATATACAGTATATATACACTGCTCGAACATGCTTGTATACATGGCTGACAACGTTGGGGCATTCTCTTAATGAGACAAGGGATTGTGTCCTGGGGTATTTCCTACCAGATCTGGACTACTTCAGATGGACCGAAACATATTGTTCCAGAGGTGTTCTATTGGATTTAGGTCAGGCGAGCGTGGGGGCCATTCAGTGATATCAATTCCTTTATTCTCCAGGAACTTGCATACTCTCATCACATGGGGCCAAGCATTGTTGTGCACCAGGAGGAACCCAGGACCCACTGCACCAGTGTAGGGTTTGACAATGGGTTCAAGGATTTCATCCCAATTCCTAATGGCAGTCAGAGTGCAATTGTCTAGCCTGTAGAGGTCTGTGCGTCCCTCCCCAGACCATCATTGACCCACCACCAAACTGGTTGTGCTGAATGATGTTACAGGCAACATAACGTTCTCCACGGCTTCTCGAGGGTGAACCTGCTCTTATCTGTGAAAAGCACAGGGCACCAGTGGCAAACCTGCCAATTCCGGTGTTCAATTGCAAATGCCAATCAAGCTCCACGGTGCTGTGCATTAAGCAAAGGGCCCACTAAAGGGTGTTGGGCCCTCAGGCCACCCTCATGAAGTCTTTTTCTAAATGTTTGGTCAGAGACATTTACACCAGTGGCCTGCTGGAGGCCATTTTGGCATTCTGGCAGTGTTCATCCTGTTCTTTTGTGCACAAAGGAACAGATACCAGTCCTGCTGATGGGTTAGGGCCCTGTCCAGCACTCCTAGAGTAACTGCCTGTCTCCTGGAATCTCCTCCATGCTCTTTAGACTGTGCTGGGAGACACAGCAAACCTTCTGGCAATGGCATGTGTTGATGTGCCATCCTGGAGGAGTTGGACTGCCTGTGCAACCTCTATAGGAACACTGACTCTAGCCAAATGCAAAACTAGTGAAAAATAGTCAGAAATAATAAGTGGGGGAAAAAAATCAGTGGCCTCTACCTGTAAACCATTTCTGTTTTGGGGGTTGTCTCATTGTTGCCCATATAGTGCAGCTGTTGTTAATTTCATTAACACCAAAGCAACTGAAACCGATTAACTACCCCCTCTGCTACTTAACTGACCAGATCAATGTGCCAGAAGTTCAACTGACTTGATGCTTTTTTATACTCTAATTAAAAAGTGTATTGACCAGTATATATATATATATATATATATATATATATATATATATATATATATATACACACATTATCTCACAAAAGTGAGTACACCCCTCACATTTTTGTAAATATTTTATTATACCTTTTCATGTGACAACACTGAGAAATTAAACTTTGCTACAATGTAAAGTAGTGAGTGTACAGCTTGTATAAGTGCCGGTTCACACTATCGATCTGACTTCGGGGGCGACCTGTGAAGTCACCGTGCAACGCAACTTCGGCGCGACTTGCACGGACTTCACATAATGGAAGTCAATGCAAGTCGCTCCGACTTGTGTCAAAAGTAGTACAGGAACCTTTTTCTAAGTTGGAGCGACTTAAGTCGCTCCTATTAGAACGGTTCCCGTAGCACAGAATGGACCGCGACTTGTCAGGCAACCAAGTCGCCTGACAAGTCGTGGTAGTGTGAACCGGGACTTACAGTGTAAATTTGCTATGTCCTCAAAATAACTCAACACACAGCCATTATTGTCTAAACCGCTGGCAACAAAAGTGAGTGCACCCCTAAGTGAAAATGTTCAAATTGGGCCTAATTAGCCATTTTTCCTCCCCAGTGTCATGTGACGTATTAATGTTACAAGGTTCCAGGTGTTAATGGAAGCAGGTGTGCTAAATTTGGTGTTATCTCTCTCACTTTCTCATACTGGTCACTGGAAGTTCAACATGGCACCTCATTGCAAAGAACTCTCTGAGGATCTGAAAAAAAATAATTGTTGCTTTACACAGTGGCCAAAACCATACAGCAGTTTAACTGGACAGGTTGCATTCAGAACAGGCCTCGCCATGGTCGACCAAAGAAGTTGAGTGCACCTGCTTAGCATTATATCTAGAGGTTGTCTTTGGGAAATAGACATATGAGTGATTCCAGCATTGCTGTAGAGGTTGAAGGGGTCAGCCTGTCAGTGCTCAGACCATACGCCGCACACTGCATCAAATTGGTCTGCATGGCTGTCATCCAAGAAGGAAGCCTCTTCTAAAAATGATGCACAAGAAGCCCGCATACAGTTTGCTGAAGACAAGCAGACTAAGGTTATGAATTACTGGAACCATGTCCTGTGGTCTGATGAGACCAAGATAAACGTATTTGGTTCAGATGGTGTCAAGCATGTGTGGCAGCGGGGCGTGGCGACCGCTGCGGAAGATGGATGCTAGTGTCTGAAGCTCCACTCAGCCACCCGGGACTGCAGGGACCCACGGACACCTCCGCCACCACCAGCGATCCTGATCCAGTGTAACCGCTGCCTCTACACCTCTGCAACTCGCCCGTGATGCCGCGGAGGAAGAAGGGGACTGAGAAGCTCTCCAAGCTGGAGGGCTTCTTCTTCCCACAGGCCGCAGGACTCCACTAAAATGGCGGCGGCCGCCTCTCAGCAGCTCCACGAGGCACCAACACTGGGACAGTTCCAGTTCCTCTGGTGAGGCAAGTAGCCAACCCTGATAGTGGAGACTCCTCAGGGTCCTCCTCACCTGTCTCCCATTCCTCCAGGAGTCCCGCCAAAGCGAAGCCCTGCCGGGGATATCCTATGGATCTCCATGCTGCTCCATCTCTCCTCCCTACTACTCCTTTAGCAATGCCAGACCCCATTGCTGACTTTCCTACTGGGGGACAACCAATATCAGATACTGTATTCAAAGGAATGCTGCTCTCACTGCACTCCTCTATTCACTCAGATATGATGCGATGTCTGCAGCAAGTGAAACAGGATGTACAACAATTGGGTGATGTAGTGGAAACCTCCCTTACTAAATGTTCTCTGTCCTTCAATGCAATGGGGGATGCCCACAACTCCCACTCGGATGACATAGCCTGGATTAAGGACAAACTTGCAGACCTGGAGGACAGGTCAGGACAAAATAATTTGAAGCTGCGAGGGGTGCCTGAGACGGTTCAAGCACAACATCTGCCACAATATGCATAGGACCTTTTTTCCACCCTGGTCCCCTCGCTGACGGCCACTGATCTTCTGATAGAACGCATCCACAGGATCCCCAAGCCGTCCTTCATTGCCCAAGACCTACCTAGGGATGTACTCCTCTGGGTTCATTTTTTCCACGTTAAAGAGAGCAATATGGAGGCGTCCCGTCAGACTTCCAACCTTACAGGGGACTATTCCAATCTGCAAATACTACCGGATCTCTCCCGGCATACGCTTCAGAGGCACAGGAATTTTGCTACCATAACGAAGGCCCTGAGGAATCATAAGATCCTCCATAAATGGAAGTACCCAGCCTCCCTCTCAGTGACCCATAACGGGTCAACGGTCCTGATTTCCACACTGGAGGAGGGGGTCCTCGATTCTGCAAAGCTGGGGCATTCTTCCACCACAGCAACACCCGCTACATAGCAGTGCTGCTACACCGTGCCTTCAGGAAGAATGTCAGGTAGTCTCCAGAAAAAGATCTAATAAGAAGAACGCAAGCGGTGCTGTAACCAATTCCTGATCAGATCATGCCTTGCAGTCCCTGGCCAGGGGGATTCTTTTCTGTCCCTATGGCCCCTTTACCATTTCATGGGCTATGCCTGTGCACACATCTTTTTTATTACCTTCTATTTCTTGTTTTTACTGCGTGTTGCGCTTTGTTTGACTTTCCACCTATGTCACAGACTGTTTCCGGTCCACCATCCCGGATTTTCTTGGATTCAACCATCAATTCTCGATGCAACCATATTGACCATCACCAAGCTTTCTTTTTGACATGACCATCAAGTTGGAATGAACCACCATGCAAAGAGGTTCTCCCTTTGGAAGGAGGCTCGTCATAGCAACGTGGATGTCATCGCTATACAGGAGACTCACTTCCAAGCCCACCACCATCCCAACTGTGTTAACAAGGACTTCCCTTACTTTATCTATGCCAATGCCCCTGACAAAAAGAGGGGGTGCTGGTTGCCATCAAATGCTCAGTAGCGTTTACACTTAAAGAACTTGTTCCGGATGATAACGGCCATTTTCCATTTTGTTAAAGGGGACTTCAATGGTATGCCACTGACGCTAGTGGCGGTTTATGCCCCCAACACCCACCAGAGATGCTTCTTACAAAGACTTATCCGATCTCTATTTCACTCTCCTTACGGTAACGTATTAATGTGCAGAGATTTCAACATGGTGGTCGACCCTCGGCTGGACTCTACTTCTCCCGCCGACAATGTCATTTTCAGTCGCTGTTACACAAGGAAAACTGTACTATGCCTGGAGGTGTCAGCACGCGTCCGAAAACGACTATATGTTCTAGTCCTCCAGGCACCGCTCATATTCCCAAATTGATATGTTTCTCTTAGACTTGAACTTGTTATGCAAAACCTCCTCCACGGACATCAGAAACATCACGTGGCCTGACCACGCTGCTGTGGAGATTGTCCTGGAGGAGGGAGCCCCTAGAGAGAGGGTGTCAGTGTGGCGATGTGACGCGAAAATCCTACAGGAATCTCACAGGCCTATGTGATTTCTTTGAACTTAATGAAGGTTCTGTCTCTGATCCTTGGGTTTTGTGGGAGGCACATAATGCTTATTTGCGGGGTATCTGCATACAGCAGCGTTCCAGAGCAAAGAGGCAATACAACCTCCGACTCACTTCCCTGTTGTCGCAAATTAAAGCATGTGTGGCAGCAACCAGGGGAGGAGTACAAAGACAAGTGTTTCTTGCCTACAGTTAAGCATGGTGGTGGGAGTGTCATGGTCTGGGGCTGCATGAGTGCTGCTGGCACTTGGGAGCTACATTTTATTGCGGGAACCATGAGAGCCAACATGTACTGTGACATACTGAAGCAGAGCATGATCCCCTCCCTGCAGAGACTGGGCAGCAGGGGCAGTATTCTAACATGATAACAATCCCAACCTCCAAGACAACCGCTGCCCTGCTAAAAAAGCTGAGGGTAAAGCTGATGGACTGGCCAAGCATGTCTCCAGACCTAAACCCTATTGAGCATCTGTGGGGCATCCTTAAATAGAAGGTGGAGGATCGCAAGGTCTCTAACATAAACCAGCTCATGGAGGAGTGGAAGAGGAGTGGAAGAGGACTCCAGTGGCAACCTGTGAAGCTCTGGTGAACTCCATGCCCAAGAGGGTTAAAGCAGTGCTGGAAAATAATAGTGGCCACACAAAATATTGACACTTTGGGCCCAATTTGGACATTTTCACTTAAGGGTGTACTCACTTTTGTTGTCACCGGTTTAGACATTAATGGCTGTGTGTTGAGTTATTTAAGGGGACCGAAAATTGACACTGTTATACAAGCTGTACGCTCGCTACTTTACATTGTAGCAAAGTGTAATTTCTTCAGTGTTGTCACATGAAAAGATAAAATAACATTTTTTACAAAAATGTGAGGGGTGCACTCACTTTTGTGAGATACTATATATATATATATATATATATATATATATATATTCGGAGTGAGAAAAAGAGAGAGACAACAGGATTTTGAAATCCCTGTCTGTTCCAGGGACCCGGGAAGGTTGCAAAGGCCAGCAGGGTTTCAGCCAATCAAAAGCCTTCTATCCTCTCATGGCTGTTTCTGTACCACATTACACCTTACAGACACGTACTGACTGTTTATTGCTCCGTTTCAGGCCTCTCCTGCAGGCGGGTTAACCCTTTCAAGAACCCAGTCCCTGTAGTCTCACCCAAAGTCCCTCCGAGCCTCCAAATTCCGGGTCCCAAGCGAGGACACACACACACACAAAAAACAAACAGTATATCTTTTGGCAGGTAAGTTCCCACATATGTATTTCAACTTTGTGTTTGCAAGGGTCTTCATAAAATTGGTGGTTATGAATAAAATGCAATACAGGGTGCTGCTTTGACAGGCCTGCAAATAATAGTGGCAACAAGTGATATGCAAAGTTGCAAAGTTGCGTAATTACAGTCAACATTACAAAAAACAGCACTAGGCATAGATATGCACAAAATAGGTGGTAAACACTATTTTATGTAGTGCAGAAATTAACTGTTAGCTGTGGCCACCATTTTTATTAAAACTAGTGAAAACAGTCCCCTTCCTTGCATGTAAGCTGTAGCTATTTTGAAAAGATGTATTTGCGGGCAGCTGTCATGTAACAAAGGACACTGCCTCTACAGGTCACCAAAAATCAGCAACTGGTATGTGAAGTTACATAAATGGTGGCGTAGTGACCATTGGTAATTTGGTCCATCTTCAAATGTAACCATACATGTCAGACACAGTGATATTTTTATTTTCAGCTACACAAAATCCATTCTGTCGAAAAATGTGTTCAGTGGGTATATCAATAATGGATTGTGTGTAAGAGGCTGAGAGTGCACGGTACCAGCGGCAGTGAGGGACATAGACAAAGGGCAACTTTATCCGGACCTTCTCACGGCGACGCTCGGAGTTCTGGAACATGGCTGGTGGTAAGGCTGGGAAGGACAGTGGGAAGGCTAAGGCCAAAGCAGTATCTCGCTCTCAAAGAGCAGGACTGCAGTTCCCTGTGGGTCATATACATAGACACTTGAAGACTCGCACTACAAGCCACGGAGGAGTTGGTGCTACTGCAGCAGTGTACAGTGCTGCCATTCTGGAATACCTTACTGCTGAGGTATTGGAGTTGGCAGGAAATGCCTCTAAAGATCTAAAGGTGAAGCGTATCACTCGTCGTCACTTGCAGCTAGCCATTCGTGGGTATGAAGAATTAGACTTCCTCATCAAGGCCACCATTGCAGGAGGAGGTGTTACTTCTCATAGCCAAAAGTCTCTCAATTGGAAAGAAGGGACAGCAGAAAACTGCATTAGGAATAAGGTTCTGCTGCCATCTACCATTGTACAGTAACTGGGACAGAAGTAAGACGATGGGGTTATGTGGAATTTGTTTTGTTTATTTTTCATTTAAAGATTTAATTTTCTAAAATAAATAGTAAATGGAATAGACAGCAGAGTGTAGACTTAAGAGAAAAACTTTGTATGTTGTTTAGGTTCAGAGTTTCACAGAAAAAAGTGTTCCTTGAGTATTGTAAATAAAATCTGTGTGTTGATTGCCTAGGTTTCTCCCATGTGTTTTATACAAAAATGGAACAGATAAACCATTTTTTACATAAAAAAAAAAAATACTCATAACAATGTAGCACCAAATATAACATTTCATTGCTGCAAAGGTTGCCATTTCCATCAAGATGTAATACAATAACAATACGGCATTCATTTTATTGTGCTTGAAGGATATTCAGTTCTTTGCACTGGGGCTAAACTTTCAATTAAGATGTAAGTGTAGAAAGGAGAGGGTACTTTACTCTTCATCTACTCCACCCCCTCATACACTATATTGTCAAAAGTATTGGGATGGCTGCCTTTACACGCACATGAACTTTAATGGCATCCTAGTCTTAGTCCGTAGGGTTCAATATTGAGTTGCCCACTCTTGTGCATGTAAGCTAGATGTCCCAATACTTTTGACAATATAGTGTATATGTGGTACAATGTTATACCAGAAGGTGTGTATGGAGCAAGCCCTTTCACTCTTTCGGCATCTTTCCTTTACCATATCTATCATGAAGTGAACTTTTGTTTCAATTTAAACTTTGAACTATTACTGGAAGGGTACTTGCTCCCCACATATTCATTATCCCACTGGTAAAAACGTTTTCTACAATATAAATAATGCAAGCTATATTATTACATGTAAATATTCTTACCCAAAAATCACTATAAAAAGTAATAGAATAAAAATATAATAATAAAAAAAAAGAATTGTCTAATTTTTTAAATTTGACTAATCAAAGTCCCTTTAAATCAACAAAACATAAAACTACCCCCCAAAAAACAAAGTCCATGTATAAACAAAATTAAAAAAAAAATGCAATATAAAGTGTGATCCACCGCACTGTTCTTCAATCACTTAATGACACCAAAAAGAGCACACCACCACGGGCTGGAAAACCTGCTCACCTCACAGATGAGATCAATCAGCTTTGTATGTAGACAATCCTGCAATCTCCTGCTACGGTCTCCTCTCCTCTCCTGGCATCTGGATCTGCAAGCTCCTCTTACTGCTCTACGAACCTCATGCAAGTCCAAAGGCAGACTACCATATCATATTCACAGCTGCAATAGAATTCCTCCTTCCGTAGTCTACAGGAAGTGGGCTGGGCTTTGTAATTCTAGGCTGTCGTGGTGAAGCTCAGGAGGTTACCATGACAATGTTTAGCATATATAAAGGCTCAGGTAAGGGGGCCCACCCACCTATTGAAGAAGCCCAATGAGTGGGCAACATGCGTATAAGAGGGAGGGGCCGAGCCCAGGATGTCACACAGCCACTGAGATCTGTACGGGGTGGTGAGCAGATGAATGTGAATATGATTACATGTGCTTTTGATTTTACATTTTCTAAGTGTTTTTTTTTATATGGTGGCTTTTAATAAACTGTGTTCAAATGGAGAGCACTATGTAGTCTGCCTTTGTACTTGCATGAGGTTCACAGAGCAGTAAGAGGAGCTTTCAGAGCCGAATGCCAGGAGAGGAGACCGTGGCAGGAGATTGCAGGAGTGTCTATATACAAAGCTGAATGATCTCATCTGTGAGGTGAGCAGGTTTTCCAGTCGGTGGTGGTGTGCACAGTTTGGTGTTAAGTGAAAAACACTGTGGTGGATCACTCTTTATATTGCATTTTTTTTTTTTTTTTACATATGGACTTTGTTTTTTGGGGTGTAGTTTTATGTATTGTTGATTTAAAAGGACTTTGATTGAAGACACACACATTTTTATTATTTATTATGTTTTTTATTCTATTATTTTTTATGGTGATTTTTTGTTGCGCTGCACTGTAAGAGTATTTATATGTTATTTCTAGTGTGGTTGAATCACTAGGAGTATACAGCAGCAATTGTATATAATTATTGAGAATACAGAAATATTGACAGTATTTGGATAGTGAAGGGTAGCGCTGATTGTATCTCACATACTATATTAACACATTAATAGTGACATTTTATTTGAAAAGAAGAATCACAATAACTGCAGTCTTGCTACATAAAAAAAATCAAGGTTGTCAAGGCTTCTGGTTTAGGGAACAATAGGGCGGGCTTGGCTCAATACATTGAAATTCCAAAAAAAAAAAAATGGTCCATTTTATTCAAACCCAACTTCAGACAAAACTTTGTTGTTTCTTTTATTGGATAGAACTGAGAAATTGAGGTCAGGTTATTATTCCTGTCTGTGAATATGTTTCAGCTCAGTTCTAACTGAACAAATCTTCGGAACAGTAATGGAAAAGCTGAGAAATAGCTTTTCATAAATTTACAGACATATGTGCGCAGATCCGCAGTGACAAGAGACATTGCTTTTATTAGTAGCTATACTGTATCATTAGATGGTACAGTTCCTCATAACTAGACTTCATATTTACAATTAGCACATTTTGTCCTCTTGCTCACAAGGTCACATAAGAGTTACTTGTCACTGCTATTTTCCAATAATCACCACAGAATATGTTCTTAATAATTCAGTGTTTGATTTTATCATTATACTAATTTTGGCATTCCTTTAAAGAGGAATTAAACTCTACTTTTTTTTTTTTCTTCTTTCTTACCTGCAAAGCAAAGGTATAATGTGGTAGTATGCATCGCATGCTAGCACATTATGTAATACTTACCTCCAAAAAAGCCCTAGTCATCCCCGCTGGAGGCCTCATCCACCTTACCCATCTTCCTTTCAAGTCCGCAGACTCTGGCCTCTGTTGTTACTGGCCTGGAGCCATGTGACGTCACTCCCGCGCATATGTGCGGGAGCAGTCGTTCATGGCACCGGGCTCTGAATAAACGGCACGGGCGGCCGTTCCTTGGGAGTTCATGTGCTGATAACATCATCAGCACAGTATACAATAAATATCTCCTAAACAATGCAAGTTTAGGAGATATTTACAGTACTTATAGGTAAGCCTTATTATAGGCTTACCTATAGGTACAAACATTAGAGGGAAGTTTACTTCCTCTTTAAGTTTATTGGACATTACTTAGGCTATTATTTGTAGGCTTTCCACTGCATAACAAAATTTGCAACCCAGATTCTTAGAAGTGGTTGCTTTTTCTATGTCGATATTCCCTTTAACATTATGGAGTAAGGAGGCACTCCATAGGGAAGAAGTAAAGGGGAAAGTAATAGTGGGGGTATGTTATAGGCCACCCAACCAAGGGGAGGAGCTGGAATTTCCTTTCACTGTTGGGTAACGCTGCAAAGCTGGGGTCAGTCATAATATTAGGAGACTTTAATTATCCCAACATTGACTGGGAAGAGGGGACTGCACACTCACTAAAGGCCCATCTTTTCATGAATATCTTATAGGACAACCTTATGTCTCAGTTGGTGGATTCTCCTACTAGAAAGAATACAGTGCTAGATCTTTTAATTACTAATGACACAGATCTAATCTCAGATGTAGGAGTCCGGGACAACTTGGATTCTTGCGATCACAGGATGATCACATTTAGCGTAAATCACAATATAACAAGGCAAGAGGGGAACATAAGAACCCTAAACTTCAGAAGGGCAAACATTCCTAAACTGTACTCAATAATAGAGAAAATAAACTGGGACAAAACCCTAGGAACACTGACCACGGAGGAAAAATGGGAATGCTTTAGGAACATATTTTAGACAAAAGCATCTCACAGTGCATTCCTAAGGGAAACAAATTTAGAGGAGCCAAGGCCAAACCAGGATGGCTAAACCGTAATGTAAAAAAACGTATTAGGGGAAAAAAATGGCCTTTAAAAGATATAAATCAGAGGGGACTCAATGAATTAATAAGAAATGTAAATACAAAATCAAGAAGGCTAAAATCGACTTTGAGAGACATATAGCAGAGGAAAGTAAAAGGAACCTTAAGAAATTCTTTAAATATATCAATAGCAAAAAAAAAAAATGAGGTTGGAGCGCGTTGCACACATAATTAGCGATGATGGGAGGATGGTTACAGAGGACACAGAGAAGGCAACTGTGCTAAATGCTTTCTTCTCCTCAGTCTTTACACAGGAAAAGGAGAGGTATACAGACCACGACTGTATGGTTAGCAGTACTTCACAGGACATGCCGCTATGACTAACAGAGGGTGAAATCATGAAAAGGCTTGATACACAAATAAATCACCAGGACCGGATGGCGTGCATCCGAGAGTGCTCAAAGAACTCAGTAAGGTTATATCTAGACCACTGTTCCTGATCTTTGCAGATAGTATTTTGACAGTACCAGGTGACTGGAGGAAAGCTAACTTGATACCAATATTCAAAAAAGGGCAGAGACATATCCTGGGCAATTATAGGTTGGTCAGCATGACGTCAATAGTATGTAAATTAGTGGAAGGGATGATAAGGGACTATATCCAAGAATTTGCTAAAGTCAACGGTATCATCAGCAGTAATCAGCATGGGTTTTCAAAAGGGCGTTCTTGTCAGACCAATCTGTTAACATTCTACGAGGAGGTGAGCTGTGAGCTAGATAGGGGGAAACCTGTGGATGTGGTGTATCTAGATTTTGCTAAGGCATTTGATACAGTCCCCCACAAACGCTTAATTTACAAACTAAGGTCTGCAGGCATAGATCACAAGGTTTGCTCTTGGATAGAAAACTGGTTAAAGGGGTGTGTCCAAAGGGTAATAATAAATAACGCATACTCAGACTGGACTGGAGTGTTAAGTGGGGTCCACCAAGGCTCAGTACTGGGACCAATTTTGTTCAATTTATTCATAAATAGCATTGAGGATGGGATCACTAGCTCAATCTCAGTTTTTGCAGATGACACAAAATTAAGCAGGACAATAACTTCATGATGCAGAAATCTTACAGAATGACCTGAACAAAATAACAGAGTGGGCAACTACGTGGCAAATGAGGTTTAATGTGGAGAAGTGTAAGGTATTGCACTTGAGGACTAAAAACATAAACGCAAAATACGCGTTAGGGAGGAACCTCTGGGGGAATCAAGAATAGAGAAAGATCTGGGAGTCTTCGTAGAAGATAGACTAAGCAATAGCATGCAATGTCAAGCTGCAGCTGCCTAAGCCAGCAGAATATTAGCATGCATAAGGAAGGGGATATATTCCAGAGATAAAAGTATAATCCTACCACTTTATAAAACTCTGGTCTGGCCACATCTGGAGTACTCTGTCTAGGTCTGGTCACCGATCCTCAGAAAGGATGTGCTGGAACTGGAAAGAGTCCAAAGAAGGGCAACTAAGCTAGTTAGGGGATTGGAGGACCTAAATTATGAGGAGTGTTTAAAAGCACTTGATTTATTCTCCCTAGAGAAGAGATGCCTGAGAGGGGACGTGATAGCAATTTACAAATACCTTAACTGTGAACTCAGCATAGAAAAAAAAATATTCAGTCGAAAGGAATGTAAGAGGACACAAGGCCATACAATGCGACTAAAGGGGAAGCGATTTAACCTCAGGCTTTTTACAGTGAGGTCAATAAGATTGTGGAACTCTCTTCCACAAATGGTGGTAACTGCGGGCAGTATGGCTACGTTTAAATGACTCTTGGACATACATCTCCAAGATCAAAACATTCAGGGGCATGGGAAATTAATACGTCCACACACACCTACACAGGTTGAACTGGATGGACTGTTGTCTTCATTCAACCTCAACTACTATGTAACTATGTAACTATGTAACCTGATCATCATAAGCTGTGCTTGAACTGGTGGCATGACTTACAACCATTGAGTGTCTGGCTACCATGTGGCTGTACTTTAAATCTTGTAAACAAAAATGATTTAATGTGTATCCAATAAATGTATAATTTAAGAAGCCAACTTAACCCCTTCCGTACCGCGTCATGTCAAATGACGTCGGCACAAATCCTTTCTCGATCCGGGCGGACGTCATATGACGGCGCCCGGATCTCCCCGCTACTGCGCGCCCCCGGGGGCGCGCAGCGCGGCGATCGGGGGTGAGGCTCGTCCCTCGGACTGAGCCCAACCCCGATCAAGGTAAACAGCCAATGAAATTGGCTGTTTACCACGTGATCGGCTGTGTCAATCACAGCCGATCACATGAGCGGCTCCAGCGCGAGCCGCTCGTTCCTTCCTTAATGCGCGCCCCCGGGGGCGCGCAGCGCGGCGATCGGGGACGAGGTTCGTCCCTCGGACAGAGTCGATCCCCGATCTAGGTAAAGAGCCAATGAAATTGGCTCTTTACCACGTGACCGGCTGTGTCCAATCACAGCCGGTCACAAATGTCAACAGAGAACAGGGTAACTAGCTGTCACCGTGTTCTCCTCCTCACACACTGATCCTGTGTGAGGAAGAGAGTGTGGTAACAGCTAGTTACCAAATACAGTGCACCCCAAACACACTGATTGCCCCCCCCCCAATAAAGAGCACCTGTCACTAGCCCATCAAAGTACCCGAGTACCTGTCACCAGCCCATCAGGTACTCTGATGACAGGTACTTGGGTACTCTGATGGGCTGACGACAGGTACTCGGGTACTCTGATGACAGGTACTCGGGTACTCTGATGACAGGTACTCGGGTACTCTGATGACAGGTACTCGGGTACTCTGATGACAGGTACTCGGGTACTCTGATGACAGGTACTCTGATGGGCTGGTGACAGGTACTCGGGTACTCTGATGACAGGTACTCGGGTACTCTGATGACAGGTACTCGGGTACTCTGATGACGGGTACTTGGGTACTCTGATGACAGGTACTCGGGTACTCTGATGACAGGTACTCGGGTACGCTGATGATGGGTACTCGGGTACTCTGATGACAGGCACTCGGGTACGCTGATGACGGGTACTCGGATACTCTGATGATGGGTACTCGGGTACTCTGATGACAGGTACTCGGGTACTCTGACGACAGGTACTCTGGTACTTTGAATACCCGTCATCGGAGTACCCGAGTACCTGTCACCTACCCATCAGAGTACCCAAGTACCTGTCACCTACCCAACAGAGTACCCGAGTACCTTCCACCTGCTCATCAGAGTACCTGACACCTGAAGTACCCGAGTACTTGCCACCTGCTCATCATTACCCATCACTACTCATCAGTACTCATCAGTACCTATCACCTATTAGTATCAGTACTGATCATCATTACCCATCATCAGTACAGTATCAGTATCACCTATCAGTATCAGTACTACTCATCAGTACCTATCACCTGCCTGTCACCTGCCCATAAGAGTACCCGAGTACCTGTCACCTGCCTATCGGAGTACTCGAGTACCTGCCACTTGCTCATCAGTACCAGAGTACCTGTCACCTGCCCAGCAAAGTACCCGAGTACCTGTCA
Organism: Pelophylax lessonae; assembly: GCF_965119305.1. Classification (NCBI taxonomy): domain Eukaryota; kingdom Metazoa; phylum Chordata; class Amphibia; order Anura; family Ranidae; genus Pelophylax; species Pelophylax lessonae. The sequence continues at coordinate 679,992,431 of NC_138768.1, read as the reverse complement.
CCCTTCATACAGCCACCATGTCCAAGTCCAAAAAGGTTTATATACGTCGTCCGTTTAAACCTAAATACCGGTGTTATGGCAGCAGATAGCTGCCATAACCCTGGTATTATTTTAAACGGTGGACGGTTGGCTTTCCGATAAGGGTGGTCCCAGCGGCGGATTCGCCGCGGGATCACCCTTCCGGGGTGGCGAAAGAGGTGACCCCCCCCTCCCGCTGCATTCTGGTCCTTTTCCCCGTTTACCGGACCCGCCGGCAGCGGGGAAAACGATCCGGTCCCAGATCCTCACAGACAGGATGTCGAGTGAGGGCAAGCTTGCCCTCACTTGACTCTATGGTCTTGGAGGACCGGAGCTACGGCAAACGTCATTGCCTAGCAACCAGTTTAAAGGTCCCTTTTTTTTTTTCATTTTATTTAATTTTTTTTTAATTTTTTTTTTTTTTATTTTTTCTATCTTTTAGTGTACTTGTGAGATCTGAGGACTTTTTGACCCCAGATCTCACAAAAAAGAGGTCCTGTCGTGCCTATTTCTATTACAAGTAATGTTTACATTTATTGTAATAGAAATAAAAATGATCAATTTTTTTTTTAAAAAAAACAGTGTAAAAATAAAAAATAATAAATAAAATAAATAGTTAAAAAAAAAAAAAAAAAATTAAAGCGCCCTGTCCCCGCGAGCTCGCGCGCAGAAGCGAACGCATACGGAAACCCCGCCCACATATGTAAACAGTGTTCAAACTACACATGTGAGGTATCGTCGCGATCGTTAGAGCAAGAGCAATAATTTGAGCCCTAGACCTCCTCTGTAACTCTAAGATAGCAACCTGTAGAAATTTTTAAAATGTCGCCTATGGGGATTTTTAAGTACCAAAGTTTGTCACCATTCTGTGAGCGTGCGCAATTTTGAAGCATGACATGTTGGGTATCTATTTACTCGGCGTAACATTATCTTTCACATTATGGAAAACAATTGGGCTAACTTTACTGTTTTCTTATTTTTTAATTAAAAAAAGTGATTTTTTTCCCAAAAAAATGCGTTTGGAAGACCGCTGCGCAAATACGGTGTGATAAAAAATATTGCAATAATCTCCATTTTATTCTCTAGGGTCTCTGCTAAAAAAATATATATAATGTTTTGGGGTTCTAAGTAGTTTTCTAGCAAAAATAACTGATTTTAGCTTGTAAACACCAAATGTCAAAAATAGGCCTAGGCAAGTGGCTAGGATGCATGATGATGCTCCTTGGATGTTTAGGCCCCTCTATATGGCTAGGCTGTGAAAAAGTCTCACACATGTGGTATTGCCATACTCAGGAGGAGTGGCAGAATGTATTTTGGGGTGTCATTTTGGCTATGTACATGCTATGTGTTAGGAATATTCTATAAATTTACAACTTTGTGTAAAAAAAAATTTTTTTCATTTTTTTCCCACATTTTCCAAAAACTTGTGGAAAAAAATGACATGTTCAAATGACCCATAATGCCTCATAGAATATACGTTGGAGTGTTTGCTTTCCAAAATGGGGTCATTTTGTGGACTTTTCCATTGTATTGGTGCTCTAGGGCCTTGAAAAGTGTGATAGGTAGTAAGAAAGTTTTATGTGTATTTATGCTCCTAAAACGCCTTATGGTGCTACTTGGACGTGGAGTCTCTTTTTGTGGCCAGGCTGTGTAAAAGTCTCACACATGTGGTATCACCATACTCAGAAGGAGTAGCAGAATGAATTTTGGGGTGTCATTTTTGCTGTGTACATGCTATGTGTTAGAAATAGCTTATAAATTGACAACGTTTTGGGAAAAAAAAAGAAAAAAAAATGTTTTCTTCATTTTCCCAAGAATTGTGGGAAAAAATTATAACTTCAAAAAACTCACCATGCCTCTTACTAAATACCTGGGACTGTCTACTTTACAAAAAGGGGTCATTTGGGGGGTATTTGTACTGTCCTGACATTTCAGGGCCTCAAGAAAGGAGATAGGCCATCAGTACATCTGGTGTGATAAATTTTCAGTAATTGGTACCATAGCTTCTAGACTCAATAACTTTCACACAGACTAAATAATATACACTAATTTGGGTTAATTTTACCAGAGACATGTAGCAGTATAAATTTTGGCCCAAATGTATGAAGAAAAATTAATTTTTTGCAAAATTTTATAATAGAAACTAAAAAAAAGTGTTTTTTTTGCAAAATTTTTGCTCTTTTTTTGCTTATATCACGAAAAAAAAAAACCCCAGTTGTGATCAAATACCACCAAAAGAAAGCTCTATTTGTGTGAAAAAAATGATAAAAATTTTGTTTGGTTACAGTGTAGCATGACTGAGCAATTGTCATTCAAAGTGTGAGAGTGCTGAAAGCTGAAAATTGGTCTGGGCAGGAAGGGGGTCTAACTGCTCTGTATGGAAGCGGTTAAAGGATAACGCCACTTTTAGTAGAGTTATCCTATATATGTTAAATTAAAAAAAAGCATAGTAATCTGCAATAAAGTAATCTGCACCCCCTTTCCTAACTGGTATTTGTAAAATATTGGGAGAAAACTTGGAAGGCTTTGGAACCGCTTATCAAGTGTCCACTATTTAATCTAAAAAAAACAAAGAAAAAAACACTGATTTAGTATGGTTTTCATGGAAAACATTGCTGTGCATTATAAGCTTGCCTCCTAGGCATCCCAAATCCTGCAGAACTGTCCCAGGATTTAAACACAATTCCACAGTCCCACAGTTCCGAGCTATGTTCCTGCACCAAGTGATGAAAGACTTGTTACATCACCCAGTATTCTCTGCAATCACTTTCTACTACTAAAGACAAAGGGGCCTTTTTACTATACAAGGAAATTTGAACTTTACGAGTCAATTTTACCTCAGCTTATTTAATGCAGTGAAAATTCACTTTGCACAAAATACCCAAGGATATACACAAGGAATTATTTTGAAAAAACAGTATTTTTGCTTTCACATGATTGGATAATAGAAGTCAGCAGAGCTTCACCTTATTTACTAAACTAACAGAAAATTTTCCTGCAAAGTAAAAAGTCTCAAAATACAGAAGTTAATTGATTTAATAGTCTAAAGTGTAAATGCAGTATTAAGCCCCCACAAAAAAAAAAATATTATATATCATAATTTACCAGTTCTTAGATCTAGTGGCTGCATTTGTTTTCTTTTTTTAACATTTTTGTCTTTCATTTCACCTGTTGTATTTTTTAGCCTTCTTTAACAGACCTAGCTGTCCAGCAAAGGTGGCAGTTTGACCTCGTTCACACAGGCAGTTATCCCGACCCGCCTGGACACTGAAAACCTAACAAGGCAGCCTAAAGGAGTGGTACACATGCTACGACAGATTTAATTTGGCTTCCTGAGTAAGGATGATCGAACGGTTCGGGTCGACCATCGGTTCGACCCGAACATTGGATGTTCGATATTCGGCCGAATACCGAACTTTTTGCGGCAAAAGTTCGGTATTCGGCCACCAGAACCGCCCAAAATGCACTGGGACGGGAACTGGGCTTTAAAAGCCCGTGATTGGCCCAGAAACGTCTGCAAAAGCCAATGAGGGGGCAGGAGTCTCCTAGGAACGTGATTGGAGTGACTACGGGGACCAGAGGCCAATCAGGAGTGAATACGCCCCACACTATATAAGATGGCCCCGCCTAACCCCTAGCACAGTGATCCAGATCCTGTTGAAGAGAGTTGAAGCAGTTCTGTCTGACTCCTGCTTTGCTACACTACATTTCCTACATATCGAGTGGTTCTAAAGCTCCATATAGCAGAATTGTATTTAGCTTACAGCCAGTGTAGATAGATACAGCGATTGTGCTGGTTCTTAGAGTTACAAAAAAAAAAAAACTTAAGGGACAGTGTCAGTCTTCTGCTGTATGGAGCTTTCTATTTAGTAGAAAGGGATATCTAGTGTAGTTAGGGAACTTTGTACTACATTAGTTATATTTAAAAATTGAGTTTCTGTAGGGAAAGTGTGAGGGTTCTGTTTAGTGAGCACGTGGCACAGTGCTGCTGTATCACAGCAGGTGTACGTGCTTGCTAGGCAGCAAAATACAGTGACAACTTAATGCCTGTTGTTCAAAGCGTTAGGTGGACTGTACAAAAGCCTTTGCAACTGTGCGTGACACGCATCTGCTGTGCTGTATCCAGCAACAACTGTGGGTCGCATAGCAGTGTGCGTTTTTCACCGCACACAGTTGCCAACGCATCAGTGACAACCTAACGCCTGTTGTTCAAAGCGTTAGGTCCACTGTGCAAAAGCCTTTGCAACTGTGCGTGACACGCATCTGCTGTGCTGTATCCAGCGACAACTGTGGGTCGCATAGCAGTGTGCGTTTTTCACCGCACACAGTTGCCAACGCATCAGTGACAACTTAATGCCTGTTGTTCAAAGCGTTAGGTCCACTGTGCAAAAGGCTTTGCTACTGTGCGTGACACATCTGCTGTGCTGTATCCAGCGAAAACAGTGGGTCGCATAGCAGTGTGCATTTTTTACCGCACACAGTTGCCAACGCATCAGTGACAACTTAACGCCTGTTGTTCAAAGCGTTAGGTCCACTGTGCAAAAGGCTTTGCTACTGTGCGTGACACATCTGCTGTGCTGTATCCAGCGACAACTGTGGGTCGCATAGCAGTGTGCGTTTTTCACCGCATACAGTTGCCAACGCATCAGTGACAAATATGCCTAGTAGACCAAGAAAAGGCATACGTGGCCCTGCTGTGGAAAGGGGCACAGCTTCTAGGGTGTCTAGAGGCAGGGGTGGACATGGTGGTCAGTCCTCAGCAAAGCCACCATTTGGATTGTTCTCCGGCAGTGGCCAAGCTATACGTCCACAGTATGTAGAGGAGGTGGTGGACTATATGACCAAACCCTGCAGTTGGCAGAACAAATACAGATGAGTCCATGTCCACCTCACGTCCTCCCTTAGACTCAACTTCAGACATGACAGAGGAGTCAGCTGAGCTGTTTGACCACAGTGTCGGCCATCTACTCCAGCCTGATGCTCAGTCCTTTATGGAGTCTGGTGTTGGGTCTGAGTTTGAGTAGGAGGCAGAGCAAACAAGAGGGGAGAGCAGACGGCCCGCTCCATCTAAGGCCACACCTGTTAACTCCCGGGCCAGGCCTGATGCTCAGTCTTTGATGGAGTCAGATGTTGGGTCTGAGGTTGAGGAGGAGGCAGAGCAAACAAGAGGGGAGAGCAGACGGCCCGCTCCATCTAAGGCCGCACCTGTTGTCTCCCGGGCCAGGCCTGATGCTCAGTCTTTGATGGAGTCAGATGTTGGGTCTGAGGTTGAGGAGGAGGCAGAGCAAGCAAGAGGGGAGAGCAGACGGCCCGCTCCATCTAAGGCCGCACCTGTTGTCTCCCGGGCCAGGCCTGATGCTCAGTCTTTGATGGAGTCAGATGTTGGGTCTGAGGTTGAGGAGGAGGCAGAGCAAACAAGAGGGGAGAGCAGACGGCCTACTCCATCTAAGGCCGCACCTGTTGTCTCCCAGGCCACTATACACACCTCATCTTGCTGGGCCTTTTTTGAGACATCCCATGCAGACAAAACAGTTGCGATCTGCAAGATTTGTAAGAAGGGTATAAAACGTGGCAAAAATGTCAACCACCTGGGTACAAGCTGCCTAAACAGGCATTTGACAACCCACCACTCGGCCCGTTGGCAGGAGCATTTAAAGAACCCACAACATGGCCAAAGATCGGTCAGTCGGCCTCCTAGTTCTCCTCGCGCTCCTCCTCATGCTCCATCTGCTCCACCTGCTCCACCTGCTCCACCTGCACATCAGTCTGTTCCTGGCCCTGCTATAGTCACTCGTCACCTGTTGGCAGCCTCCACTGGCAGGGATGATGATATAGCAGGCAGTGTCGCATCTACCTCCAGCACACCACCAGCTGTAACATCTAGACGCCAAATTTCGATTCCACACATGCTGGAACGAAAAAAAATGTATACTCCCCTCCACCCACATGCCCAGCGTCTAAACAGTAGTTTGGCTAAACTACTGGCTCTGCAACTATTACCATTTAACCTGGTAGAGTCTGCTCCCTTCCGTGACTTCGCAAAATGTGCAGTTCCACAGTGGCAGGTGCCAAATCGGCATTTCTTTTCCCGTAAGGCCCTGCCATCCCTATACCAACATGTGGAAGGCAATGTAGTGTCGTCCCTGGCCAAGTCAGTCAGCCGTAAGATACACTTGACGGCTGACACTTGGTCAAGCAAACATGGGCAGGGACGGTACATTTCTGTCACTGCTCACTGGGTGACACTGCTTGCCAGCGGAAGGGATTGTAGCCAGGGCTCGGTGCTGCAGCCAGTGATGCCCCCACGTCTGCAAACAGCTGGTGGTGTCGCTGATCCGGGTAGATCGATCACTTCTACCCCCTCCTGCTCCTCCTCCTCTACCTCCTCCATGCCCTCCTCTGCAGAATGGTCCTTTGAATATGATGAGGTACCACATAAACGTTCAAAGGGCTATTCTATGTCTCAGGCCAAAAGGTGTCACGCAGTGCTGCAGCTTGTGTGTATAGGGGACAGGCAGCACACTGCCCCTGAGATTCTTGGGGCTCTGCAGGCACAGGCCCAGAGGTGGTTGACACCACGCCAGCTGCAGCCAGGGATGTGGTTACTGATAATGGGTCAAACCTCCTGCCCGCCCTTCGTCAGGGAAAGTTAACCCATGTGCCATGCCTGGCGCATGTCCTGAATCTCGTGGTACAGCGGTTTTTGAACTCGTACCCGGGAATGCAGGATGTGCTAAGGATGGCAAGAAGGGTGTGCAGTCACTTCAGGCGGTCGTACAGTGCCACTGCACGTTTGGCCGAAGTGCAGCGCGAGTTTCACCTGCCGGTACACCGCCTCATCTGTGACATGCCCACCCGCTGGAACTCCACCTTGGCTATGCTGCAGCGCCTGTACACGCAGCAGAGGGCCCTCAATGAATACCTATGCGAGTACGGCACCAGCACTGGCTCTGCGCGCCTGGGCCTCTTTTCACCACTGCAGTGGCTTTTGATTAAGGATGCATGCGCTGTCCTCTCGCCATTTGAGGAGGCCACAAGGATGGTCAGCCGGGACAGCGCATGCATCAGTGACACCCTACCGGTACTGTTTTTGTTGGAGCACACTCTGCGTGGCATTATGGACAGGGCACTGGAGGCAGAGCAGCAGGAGGAAGAGGAGGACTTCCTTGCCTCTCAAGGCCCCCTTTATCCTGAGAATCCTGATCCCATTATGCCTAGCTCCCAGAGGCCCGAGCAGGAACCAGGGGTGGAAGAGGAGGAGGAGGAGGAGGACGATTCTGCGGGAACTTTTGCAGGGTTTGAGGAGGAGGAGGAGGAAGACATGCGGCAATCTGCAAGGCCTAGTTTGACTCCCTCGGGACACTTTGGAGTAGATCGTGGCTGGGAGGAGGAGGAGCCCGTTGAAGATAATGTCGTTATGAGTGACTCCGAGGAGTCAGCTTCTCAGGCCTTCGCTAATTTGCGACGCATGGGAAACATCATGCTTCAGAGCCTGCGAAAGGACCCCAGAATCAAGGCCATTAAAGAGACTAACCACTATTGGTTGGCCACCCTACTTGACCCCCGGTACAAGTGTAAAGTCTCGGAGCTTTTCCCATCCACCCAGAGAGTCCACAGGATCAAATCCCTTGAGGACAGTCTCAAGAGGAATCTGGTGAACACGTTCCCCGACTCCCGTAGTGTGCAGGGGCGGGGACAACCTACCATGGATTCTACTGGTGGTCACGAGAGGAGCGTTGGAGAAGGCGTGCGGTTGACGGATGCCTTTCGGTCTTTTTTTAGTCCTCACCGCCCAGGCCTCTCAGCTGCCACATCGCATCGACAGCGTCTGCATCACATGGTGGACGATTACGTGAGGGCACAAAGTGACACAGAGGGCTTTTCATGTGACGAATCCGATCCACTGGCATACTGGGTCTTGAGATTAGACCACTGGCCAGAACTGGCCCAGTATGCCATGGAGTTGTTGGCCTGCCCTGCTTCCAGTGTCCTATCGGAACGGGCATTCAGCGCAGCAGGAGGATTCGTCACAGACCATCGAATGAGACTCTCCACCGACTCAGTCGACCGTTTGACATTCATTAAGATGAATCAGTCGTGGATATCAAGCTTTGATGCACCTGATGCAGACCTTGTAGACTAGGCTATCTTTGTGATGTGGCAGCTGAGCCTCGGTTTAAGCCTGGACCATCGTGCCACCCTCAAACCCTCCTCTCATTCTCTTTACGTTCACAGAACCTCATTTTGGTTATAACAAAAACTACAAAGTTTGCGCACCTGTTCCACAGGTGCACACCTTTACAATTTTTGGGCCTCCTTCAACACCAGCTCTTTGGGGTTAAGGTGGGGAGGCTATGCTAAAACAAAAACTACAATGTTTGCGCACCTGTTCCACAGGTGCACACCTTTACAATTTTTGGGCCTCCTTCAACACCAGCTCTTTGGGGTTAAGGTGGGGAGGCTATGCTAAACAAAAACTACAATGTTTGCGCACCTGTTCCACAGGTGCACACCTTTACAATTTTTGGGCCTCCTTCAACACCAGCTCTTTGGGGTTAAGGTGGGGAGGCTATGCTAAACAAAAACTACAATGTTTGCGCACCTGTTCCACAGGTGCACACCTTTACAATTTTTGGGCCTCCTTCAACACCAGCTCTTTGGGGTTAAGGTGGGGAGGCTATGCTAAAACAAAAACTACAATGTTTGCGCACCTGTTCCACAGGTGCACACCTTTACAATTTTTGGGCCTCCTTCAACACCAGCTCTTTGGGGTTAAGGTGGGGAGGCTATGCTAAAACAAAAACTACAATGTTTGTGCACCTGTTCCACAGGTGCACACCTTTACAATTTTTGGGCCTCCTTCGAAACCAGCTCTTTGGGGTTAAGGTGGGGAGGCTATGCTAAAACAAAAACTACAATGTTTGCGCACCTGTTCCACAGGTGCACACCTTTACAATTTTTGGGCCTCCTTCAACACCAGCTCTTTGGGGTTAAGGTGGGGAGGCTATGCTAAACAAAAACTACAATGTTTGCGCACCTGTTCCACAGGTGCACACCTTTACAATTTTTGGGCCTCCTTCTACACCAGCTCTTTGGGGTTAAGGTGGGGAGGCTATGCTAAACAAAAACTACAATGTTTGCGCACCTGTTCCACAGGTGCACACCTTTACAATTTTTGGGCCTCCTTCAACACCAGCTCTTTGGGGTTAAGGTGGGGAGGCTATGCTAAAACAAAAACTACAATGTTTGCGCACCTGTTCCACAGGTGCACACCTTTACAATTTTTGGGCCTCCTTCAACACCAGCTCTTTGGGGTTAAGGTGGGGAGGCTATGCTAAACAAAAACTACAATGTTTGCGCACCTGTTCCACAGGTGCACACCTTTACAATTTTTGGGCCTCCTTCAACACCAGCTCTTTGGGGTTAAGGTGGGGAGGCTATGCTAAACAAAAACTACAATGTTTGCGCACCTGTTCCACAGGTGCACACCTTTACAATTTTTGGGCCTCCTTCAACACCAGCTCTTTGGGGTTAAGGTGGGGAGGCTATGCTAAAACAAAAACTACAATGTTTGCGCACCTGTTCCACAGATGCACACCTTTACAATTTTTGGGCCTCCTTCAACACCAGCTCTTTGGGGTTAAGGTGGGGAGGCTATGCTAAACAAAAACTACAATGTTTGCGCACCTGTTCCACAGGTGCACACCTTTACAATTTTTGGGCCTCCTTCAACACCAGCTCTTTGGGGTTAAGGTGGGGAGGCTATGCTAAACAAAAACTAACATGTTTGCGAACCTGTTCCACAGGTGCACACCTTTACAATTTTTGGGCCTCCTTCAAAGCCAACTCTTTGGGGTTATGGTGGGGAGGCTCCGCCAACACCAAAACTACCATGTTTGCGCACCTGTTCCACATGTGCACACCTTCATAATTTTTACGCCTTCTTCAACACCAGCTCTTTGGGCTTACAGTGGTATGGCTCCGCCAACACCCAAACAACAATTTTTGCGCACCTGTCACACAGATGCATATCATTGTAATTTTTTTCCTTACAAAGGCAATTATTGCCTTCATTACCAGCACTTTCATAGGGATATGGTGTCAAGGCATCGTCCGCACCACCAAATGCCCAATTTTTAAGCATCCTTTACTTCTATTCAAAGTCAAGAGACAACAGTATTCATCCAAAACATCTCTAATCTTGTTCACTCTGCACTACATTGTGGCCCCTACCCCTAACCCGAACCCTCAATGTATCCGTGCATATATGTCTGTTTCTTGTGAGAATTCAAGTTAAAGTGCACCAAACACCATTTTACATGAAATAAAGTGCAATTACATACATATTTGGACTTCTTGAAAACATTTGGTAATAATAGCCCCATTGTGGAAATACACCCGTTAATTATATGCACATTTAAAGAGACAGCACCTTTTTCCAAAAAAAAACTCTAATCTTGTTCCCAGTGCACTGCATTATGTCCCCATCATACACATTGGCTGTGCCGTTGATTAGGAGCAAAAGAAAGGTGCGGTTAAGCAAAAAAGTCATTTTTGAAGGTTTGGTATGCTATAATTCTGGTTCTGGACATGCTACAGAGCTGAAACTTCACAGGTACACCTTTTAGACCCCCCAGACACTAAATCCAAAGAAATCTCTCTTTTTTTTTTTTTTTTAATTTTTTCAATAATTGGCTCTCTATCAAAAACGACAATTTTTAAGAACTTTTTTTTGTGTGATTAATAGTCCCTGGGGCATGACCCAGAGCCCTAGGCACTTCAAAATTGTGTTTTTTGATTAACGAAGTTCGGGTCCCATTGATTTCAATGGGGTTCTGAAATCCGAACCGAACTTTCTGGAAGTTCGGGTGTTCTGGTCGAACCGAACTTTTCAAAAGTTCGATCATCCCTATTCCTGAGTTTGATAGGTGGGGCCGTCTGTCAAACTCACTGGCTGAAGTCAATTAGACCATGCTGCAACCACAAACCAAATGCTTGGTTGGATATCATGGCGTGTTAGTTCCGTGCAAAATCATTTTATGTATGAGCATGTTGCTGGGTATAAAGTATGCTCTTATGGTATTTACATGAAAGGTCCTGTAGATCCTTTTAAATTTCTCTGTGTGTATTGTATGATTTTGCGGATGCGGATGCGATACCAATAGGTTGAAATTTAAAAATGGTATTGCTAACCCTTTTTTTTTTGGTTAGTTGTAATTCCTTTGCATGCTCATCCAGGTTCTTGGTTCTTTTTATATTTCTTCTTCTTATTCTTCATTCTTTAGACCTGTTGGTTCTGCCAGTTACAGCCTCCATTGCACTTTCCTGTCTTAGGATGATAAGGTTCCATAAGCAGCTCTCTAAACAGTACCAGTATTATAACCCCCAGAATGTACCGGTTTTGCTGGCTCCAGGTTATGATTCTGACCCTGGCTTCACTATCTTCCAAGGCACTGACCTGCAATCAGCATGCAGAATGGGAGTTCGGAGCTTTGAGATTCTGCTAGTTGTATGCCTGTTGCAGGCCAGTGCCTTGCCAGGTTGATGATCCTTGAACCCTCAACAATGACAGGTGTGATATTTCTCCCCGCATAGGAACACTTAAAGAGACATTTTTACAAAAATCTCTAAAAATTCCAGAGGGTTTAAACATTTATTGTTTCAATTATGTTATGTGGTGAGCATTCTCTGATCGAAAATGTGTTTAAATTGCTGCAGATAGAGCTTTTACGCACAACCTACCACAGAAATTCAATAGCTGTATTCAGCCTCCACTGTATGACTCATATTCCCTGTGTACTTGACTTTTCCTTGTGACAGAATTATTCAAATGTTCTCTTATTTTTTTCAGATGTGTAGGCTGATTATAATGTGGGCTAACATTTGGTACAGACAGAGAATGGTAATTGTGGGGGAGTTAAATGTGTTACAAAGTCACATGGCTGAATGAAAATGATCATTTGTAATGAATTCCACAAAAACTAAAATCTATCTATCTATCTATCTATCTATCTATCTATCTATCTATCTATCTATCTATCTATCTATCTATCTATCTATCTATCTATCTATCTATCTATCTATCTATCTATCTATCTATCTATCTATCTATCTATCTATCTATCTTTTGCAAGAACAACACAAAAAAAATATAACATAAACTAGGGTGAACAGATGTCCCCGGAATGAGGACACTGTCCCTGGATCAAATCTGTCCCCGGTTTTGTCCCCTGATTTAGGGCCAGATTAACATAAACAGGGCATTCCATGCTGGCTGAGAAACAGCTTGGTGGCTCGGATGCCGACGCCCCCTGCTGGAAAATTTTAATGCTGCTCCTGCTGCTGTTCAGTGGAGGAGAGGCAGAGCCAAAATTTGACTGTGTAGAGGGCTGAGACCTTGAAGGTGAGCAGATGGGGCGGGGGGCTGTTTGTACACAGGTGAGGACTGTGGGGGAGCAGGGGTCAGAGCTGATGCAGCTGTATGGAGAGATGGAGAGTTTAGCTGTTGTGGGGGAAGGGCTAAGAGGTGGCTGCATAGATAATCTGTGAGAGAAGGGTGCAATGGTGTGGTATGGATGTGGGGGCAGAAGTGTTCATAATGAGCATAATGTGTGCATAATAAACCTCTAAATCCTGCCCAGCGCTCTGTGTATTATGAAGTCCTGTGCCCAGCACTCTGTGTATTAAGCAGTCCTGTGCTCAGCACTCTGCGTATTATGTAGTCCTGTGCCCAGAGCTCTGTGTATTATGTAGTCCTGTGCCCACTGCCCAGTGCTCTGTATATTATGTACTCCTGTGCCGGGCGCTTTGTGTATTATGTAGTCCTGTGCCCAGCGCTCTGTGTAATATGCATTCCTGTGCCCAGCGCTCTGTGTATTATGCAGTCCTGTGCCGTTTGCCAATAAAAAAAAAAAAAAAATACGTCCCCGGATTTAATTTTGAAAATCTGGTCACCTTACCATAAACCGTTTGACAATGTGAGTGTTATGCAGAAAGTGATGTACAATTCCAGACAAAAAGTATTCTAACATATGAACAGAATAGTAAGCTAGACATTCCCTAAACGTACAATGAGCTTTATCATGTCACTTGCGATTTCCGGAAAAAATCCAGGGCACCAAGAACCCACAGGAAGGGATACAGTGGTTCCCAAAAACTCCACCCAAGGGTGTAGAGCCCAGTAGTCAAAGCAATCTTAAATACGAAACCCATTACAGTGACGTCCAAGAAAGCCACACCTTATCATTTTTTCATGGACAGCCTCTATTTATATAGGTAAGTTTGTACATAGGAAGAGTAGCATCAATCATGGCCTCAGAGGACAACACTGCAGGAGGGTCTGTAGAGGTCCATTTTAGCAGTATTTCTTTCTTATAACAAATAAAGTATCAGCAGTTTCATGTGGTGTGAGCGTTGTACATTCTCACCAGGCTAATTGAGGTGAGATAGGTAGAAACATTTGCAAACCAATTTTTATCAGTTTGAAAACATCTATCTATCTATCTATCTATCTATCTATCTATCTATCTATCTATCTATCTATCTATCTATCTATCTATCTATCTATCTATCTATCTATCTATCTATCTATCTATCTATCTATCTATCTATCTATCTATCTATCTATCTATCTATCTATCTATCTATCTATCTATCTATCTATCTATCTATCTATCTATCTATCTACATTAAATGTTACTGTTGTACTGATAATGATTACAGGTACATTCCAATTTACAGTTACATTCCAACTGCAACCTTTTATGCAATTTACCTATACATTTGGGAAATAGAGATCTGAAGCATTGATGTGCATGGGCACTGACTGCATTTCACAAAGCAATGTTGATGAGTGAACTGCAAACGCTTATAACAGCTGGTCAAAAACATCTTTTAAATCATCTGACATCATTAAACTGATATAAGATTAGTAAGTATGGTAAATTGGACTTTGTGAATCATTACTTAAGTTAGAATTACCTTAAAGGCGAATTTCACCTTTTAGGAAAAACTATCAAATGCACATATTTACTCTTCCTAGGGCAGCAGGGCAGGCAGCCCACCTTAGGAAGAGTACTGGTGGTTCCAAACCTTTTCTATTAATGGATGATGGAGGCCACTGTGCTCATTGGGACCGTCAATGCTGCAGAAATGTTTCTTTACCCTTCCCCAGGTCTGTATCTCAATGCAATTCTGTCTGAGAGGTCTAAAGACAATTCCTTGGAATTCATGGCTTGGTTTGTACTCTGACATGCACTGTTACCTGTGGGACCTTATATAGGCAGGTGTGTGCCTTTCCAAATCATGCCCAAACAACTGAATATACCACAGGTGGACTCCAAACAAGTTGAAGAAACATCTCAAGGATTATCAGTGGAAACAGAAGTTCAATTTTGGGTGTCATGGCAAAGGCTGTAGATACTTATGTACAAACCCAATTCCAAAAATGTTGGGACACTGTACAAATTGTGAGTAAAAATGGAATGGACTAATTTACAAATCTCATAAAATTATATTTTATTCACAATATAATATAGATAACATATCAAATGTTGAAAGTGAGATATTTTGAAATGTCATGCCAAATATTGGCTCATTTTTGATTTCATGAGAACTACACATTCCAAAAAAGTTGGGACAGGTAGCAATAAGAGGCAGGAAAAGTTAAATGTACATATAAGGAACAGCTAGAGGACCACTTTGCAACTTATTAGGTCAATTGGCAACATGATTGGGTATAAAAAGAGCCTCTCAGAGTGGCAGTGTCTCTCAGAAGTCAAGATGGGCAGAGGATCACCAATTCCCCCAATGCTGCAACGGAAAATAGTGGAGCAATATCAGAAATGAGTTTCTCAGAGAACAATTGCAAAGAGTGTGAAGTTATCATCATCTACAGTGCATAATATTATCCAAAGATTCAGATCTGGAACAATCTCTGTGGGTAAGGGTCAAGGCCGGAAAACCATACTGGATGCTCATGATCTTCGGGCCCTTAGACAGCACTGCATCACATACAGGAATGCTACTGTAATGGAAATCACAACATGGGCTCAGGAATACTTCCAGAAAACATTGTCAAGGAACACAATCCACTGTGCCATTCGCGGTTGCCGGCTAAAACTCTATAGGCCAAAAAAGAAGTCATATCTAAACATGATTCAGAAGCGCAGGCATTTTCTCTGGGCCAAGGCTCATTTAAAAAAGACTGTGGCAAAATGGAAAACTGTCCTGTGGTCAGACAAATCAAAATTTTAGGTTATTTTTGGAAAACTGGGACGCCATGCTCCCATCCAGACGTCATCTCCTTCAGGGAAGACCTTGCATTTTCCAACATGACAATGACATACCACATCAATTACAACATCATGGCTGCGTAGAAGAAGGATCCGTGTACTGAAATGGCCAGCCTGCAGTCCAGATCTTTCACCCATAGAAAACATTTGGCGCATCATAAAGAGGGAGATGCGACAAAGAAGACCTAAGACAGTTGAGCAACTAGAAGCCTATATTAGACAAGAATGGGACAACATTCCTATTCCTAAACTTGAGCAACTTGTCTCCTCAGTCCTCAGAAGTTTGCAGACTGTTATAAAAAGAAGAGGGGATGCCACACAGTGGTAAACATGGCCTTGTCCCAACTTTTTTGAGATGTGTTGATGCCATGAAATTTAAAATCAACTTATTTTTACCTTAAAATTATACATTTTCTCAGTTTAAACATTTGATATGTCATCTATGTTGTATTCTGAATAAAATATTGAAATTTGAAACTTCCACATCATCGAATTCTGTTTTTATTCACAATTTGTACAGTGTCCCAACTTTTTTGGAATCAGGTTTGTACATGAGATATTTTCATTTTTTATTTTTAATAAATTTGCAAAGATTTCAAACAAACTTCTTTCACATTGTCATTATTGTTTGGAGAATTTTAAGGAAAATAATAAATTTAATCCATTTTGGAAAAAGGCTGTAACATAACATTGTACGGGCAGACAGTTACTAAAGAGCAGGAAGATCAAAGAGCTAGAAGAGCACTCACCAGTGTCCTCACAGTTTAATGAGAGCTACAATGGCAGATGGTAGTTATGGTTTGCTCCCAGAACTCTATGAATAAATGACGTGGCTGTGTGGACAAAGCCCCGCACAGCCTCACTGTTTTTTAATTGTGACAGCAGGTGCAGGGGAGAACTCCCACCCACTGTCACAGGAGCAGGATCGAGGGTGTGTGTAGGGGGGACTAGGGTTGGTACTTCATCTCTTTAAACCGACCACATTATATTTACACAGGTTCTGTGGCTGATTAGGTAGTAATTAAACTCACTTAGTACCTTATCTGCATTACATTAGCCTCAGAACATGCGTGATTAAGATGTGTTCAGGTTAAAAGGGATGAAGTGGCAACCCTAGGGGGGACTGGTGGAGCATGTTACATGTGACACCCTCAATATGGGTGTCACATGTAACATGCTCCGAAAGTAGAGTTGGGCTAACAGTTCGGCCCGAGCATGAGCTCAAGCCGAACCTTGGCTGTTTACCTGCTCGACGAAAACCAGAATTGTCGGGTGTTCGACCGTTTGATAGGTCCGCTGAATGACCACAATGCACTTCACCACTGCACAGTGCAATAGGAAGCCCCAACTGGCTGAAGCAATTAAAGATTTGCCCAATCAGGGCACATAGCACTGCCAGAGCCATGATTTGAGAAAGTATTGATAACTTTGCTCAGTCATGGCTCATTGCTCTTAATCCCACAGCACACTATAAAAATATTCTCCCCATAGCAGCCACTTGCAGTGTGATATTGGCATGGAGAGAGATAGAACAGGGCTCTATTCAGTACTACTAGTCAGTTAGTGTGCTATAGTGTGCTATTGTAATTCTATTGTCAGTGTAAAATATCAGTTTAGTTTGAACCTAGTGATAGTGCAGTGTGAGTGTACTGCAACCATTCATTTTAATATAGTGTCAGTTTAGTGTGAATCTAGTGATAATGCAGTGTGAGTGTTGTGCAACCATTCATTTTACTTTAGTGTCAGTTTATTTTGTCAGGGCATGTTTCCTGCAGTATATTTCAGTGCGTTACTGCATGTTTAACAAAGTATATTTCAGTGGGTTACTGCACGTTTAATGCGGTATATTTCAGTGTGTTACTGCACGTTTAATGCAGTATATTTCAGTGCGTAGTGCACATTTAGTGCAGTATATTTCAGTGCATTACTGCATGTTTAAGGCAGTACATTTCAATGCATTAGTGCACGTTTACGCAGTATATTTCAGTGCGTTAGTGCACGTTTACTGCAGTATACTTTAGTGGGTTACCGCACATTTAATGCAGTACATTTCAGTGCATTACTGCATGTTTAAGGCAGTATATTTCAGTGCATTACTGCATGTTTGACTCACTATATTTCAGTGCGTTACTGCATGTTTAATGCAGTATGTTTCAGTCACATTTAACGCAGTATATTTTATTGCATTAGTGCACATTTAACGCAGTATAATTCAGTGTGTTACTGCGCATTTAAAGCAGTATATTTCAGTGCGTTACTGCACGTTTAACGCACTATATTTCAGTGCGTTACTGCACATTTAAGGCAATTCATTTCAGTGCATTACTGCACGTTTAACGCAGTATATTTTAGTGCATTACTTCACGTTTAACGCTGTATATTTCAGTGCCTTGGTGCACATTTACACAGTATATTGCAGTGCATTATTGCATGTTTAATGCTGTATATTTCTGTGCGTTGGTGCACGTTTACCACAGTATATTGCAGTGCATCAGTGCAGTTTTACTGCAGTATCTTGTAGTGTGTCAGTGGAGTGTGTCTGCATAGTGAGTACTCAAGTTAAAGTGCACTAAACACCACTTTCCATTGATTAAAGTGCACCACCCCCTATCATGTCTGGGAGGCCAACAAGGATAGGCAGACAGTCCCATGGAACTGTGAGGGGGGCCAGCAGGATATGTGTCCACAGGCAAAGGTGGACATGGTCCATCCTCAGGCAGGGCATAAAATGTTTAATGATGTTGCCCATGCTATCCAGCCACAGCATGCAGAGGACGTGGTGGACTGGCTTACTAAACCATCCTCATCTTCCTCAACCACCGTCATCCAAGCAGAGACTAGTCTGCAGTCTCTGCTTGGGTGACGGTGCCTGAGTGGCTTATTCTGCCTCCCTGTTCACAGCTACTCTGGCCATAGCCCCAGCATCAGGCATGGAGGAGTCAGCTGAGTTATTTGAACACAGCATCAGCCACTTGCTCCTTGACGATGTACAGTTATTGGTTGATTTAGATCTTGGCTCTGAAGTTGAGGAAGATAGGAAAGTGAGCCTACAGAGAGGGGAAAACACTGGTAAACAACAAATTGGCAGGCATGTTCTCCCAGCCGCAGCGTATTGCCAAGTTGTCTCAAGGGATAATGAGGATGGAGGGGATGATGATGATGAAGTCACTGAGGTGACTTGGGTGCTGGATAGAGCAGAGGAGGAAAGTGGGGGTGAGGCACAACCCCAAAAAAGCAGCCATCATGGAAGAGTAGAGAGCAGCCACCCTATTCCACCAGATTATGGAGCTGTTATCTCCCAGCCTACTTCCCACAGCTCAGCTGTTTGGGCCTTTCTAGCACATGTGCAGCCAGTGTGTCCTGGAACTCCAGGACAATTTATTATTATTTATATACAGGATTAATATAGCGCCAACAGTTTGTGCAGTGCTTTACAATGTTTGGGAAGACAATACAGTTACAATACAATTCAATACAGGAGGAACTAGAGGGCCCTGCTCGCTAGAGCTTAAAATCTAGAAGGGAGGGTCAAGTGAAACAAAAGGCAAAAACCATGGGGATGGGCTGATGGAGAAAATGGAGGTATATTTGTTAGGTGTGGGAAGGATAGGCTTCTCTGAAGAGGAGGGTTTTCAGAGATCATCTAAAAGCTAATAGAGTAGGAGATAATCAGACAGATAAGGGTAAGGAGTTCCATAGGATTGGAGAGGCTCTGGAAAAGTCCTGGAGGCGAGCATTGGAGGAGGTGACGAGGGAGCTAAAAAGCAGGATGTTTTGAGAGGAACGAAGAGAGCGATTAGGTTGGTAGTTTGAGACTGGGTGAGTGATGTAGCTGGGGGCTAAGCTGTGGATTGCTTTGTAAGATGTTGTAAGTATTTTGAATTTAATTTGTTGGGTGAGCAGAAGCCAGTGGAGGGCTTGACAGAGAGGAGCAGCGGACACTAAGCAATTGGTAAGGTGGATGTGTCTGGCGGCAGCATTTATGATGGATTAAAGGGTGGATAGCCTTTGTAGAGGTAAGCCAATGAGAAGGGAATTGCAGTAGTCGAGGCGCGAGGTGACCAGGGAGTGAACTAGGAGCTTTGTTGTGTCTTTGGTTAGAAAGGGGCATATTTTGGAGATGTTGCGGAGGTTGAGGTGGCAAGATTTGGACAGCGATTGGATGTGGGGCTTGAAGGAGAGTTCAGAGTCCCGGACAACACCTTGGCATGCGGGGATGGGCTGATATTAATGCCATCGATATTGATAGAGAGATCAGGGAAAGGGGCACGTGGTGGAGGGAAAATTACAAGCTCGGTTTTGGATGGATTGAGTTTGAGGAAGTGGTGTGACATCCAGACCGATATATCTGATAGTAAATTAGTGATACGTGAGGATACAGAGGGAGAGAGCTGAGGGGTGGATAAATAGATTTGGGTATCATCAGCGTAGAGATGGCATTGGAAGCCATGGGAGGCTATCACCTGACCCAGAGAGGAGGTGTAGATTGAAAATAGGAGGGGTCCAAAAACAGAGCCTTGGGGGACCCCAACAGAGAAGGGGAGAGGAGAGGAGGAAGTAGAATTGTACATAACGCTAAAGGTGCGGTTGGATAAGTAGGAAGATAACCAGTGAAGAGTACAGTCACAGGGACCAAAGGCATGGAGTTATTTTGAGGAGGAGGGGATGGTCAACCGTATCAAAGGCAGAAGAAAGGTCCAGGAGTAGGAGTGCAGAATAGTGTCCAATGGTTTTGGCCGTTGTTGCAATTTGCAAACTTTTCCTTAAACACATCAAGCATTGCAAATACACCAGCCATTTGGGCACCACATGCTTGACAAGGCATTTCACCTCCCACCATTCAAAAAGCCACACAAAAGGGATGCAATTCTGCTCCTCCTCACCTTTGTGGTCTACCCCCGCTATACCTCATGACCTCTCAGTAGCCTCCACTGAGAGGGATGATGGTATAGCGCAGGGTGTTTTAGGTACTTGCAGCACATCTGCCAGTGGCACACCACCAGCTTTAGACTGCAGGAAAATTTATCTGCTCCATCTGCTGCAGCAAAAAAAAAAAAAAAATACAGTCACTGCCTATAACATGCCCAGCATCTTGATTCAAGCTTGTCAAAGCTGCTTGCTTTACCACTCCTGTCTTTCCATCTGGTGAATTCTGCCCCCTTCTATAAATTTGCAGAATGTACTGTACCACAATGGCAGGTTCCCAGTCGCTATTTATTTTCATGTAAGGTCATTCCAGCTCTCTACTATCATGTGGAAGGCAATAGTGTGGCATTGTTGGGCAAGGCAGTCAGCTGCAAGGTCCGAGTTATTGCTGACATGTAGTCCAGCAAGCATGGTCAGGGATTATATATTTTGTTCACAGCACACTGGGTTACTCTACTTGCAACAAGGAAGGATGCAGGACAGGGCTCAGTACTGAAGCTAGTTGTGCCACTACGTCTCCATACAGCTAGTGGTGATGATGCGAGATTTGTCAGCTCCACCCCCTCTTCCTTCATGACCTCTGCTGAATTGTCCTATAAACCACAAGTACTCCCTAGGCATTCAAGGGGCTATTTAATGAGTCAAGCTAAAAGGTGCCATGCAGTGCTGGTCTGTCTAGAGGACAGGAGCCACACTGGAGCAGAGAGTCTTGCAGATTTGCAGGGGCAGGCCCAGAGGTGGTTCACGCCATGCCAGCTGGAGCCTGGAATGGTGGTGTGTGATATCGGCACACACCTCCTGTCCGCCCTTAGACAGGAAAAGTTGACACATGTGCCATGCCTCAATTTGGTGGTGCAGCGTTTCTTCAATAGGTACACAGGGTTGGAACATCTGCTAAAGCAGGTTGGATCAGTCTGCAGCCATTTCATACACAGTCAGTGCTTGGTTGGCTGAAATTCAGCGGGAATTCCACCTGCCCATAAACAGCCTGATTTGTGCCATGATAACCAGGAGGAACTTGACTTTGGCAATGCAGCACTGGATGCACATGCAGCAGAGTGCCATCACGAGTACCTTTGTGAGTATTGCACAATGATAGGCTCAGGCCAGCTCAGCTTTTTTTCCCCATGCAAATGATGCATGCAGTGTACAGTCACCATTTAAGGAGGCCATAAGGATGGTAAACTGTGACAATGCATGCATCAGTGACACAATCCTTGTTGTGTTCCTGCTGGAGCAGGCTTTGAGCTGCATTATGGACAGGGCACCCGAGGCAGAGCAGTGGGAGGAAGAGGAGGACTTCCTTTCCTCTCAAAGCCAGCTTTATGCAGACACCATTCTTGCCACATCACAGAAAACACAAGAGGAGAGGGTGGAGGAGGATTCTGGCACTTTTAAAGGTATTGAAGCAGAGCAACACATACGTCAACCCTAACAGACAGTTTTCCATCCCCAGAACCCTTGGGTGTAGCACATGGCTGGGAGGAGACAATTCCAGATACTGGAATCCTCATTGACCATTAGGAGTCTGCTTCTCATGCCTCCACCAACTTGCGGTGCATGGGTTCCCTCATTCTTCAAAGCCTGCTAAAGGACCTGTGAATACATGGCATCAAGGAGAAGGATCACTATTGGTTGGCAACCCTCCTTGACCACCATTACAAGGATAAAGTCTCGGAACTCATCCCATCCCCACAGAGGGAGCAGAAGATGAAATCTCTTGTGGACACCTTAAAGAGGAGTTCATGTAACACCTTTCCCAACTCAGGTAGATTAAAGTCTAGTGGAAAACTTAGTTTTGAGGCTTCTGTTGGTCAAGAGAGGAGCTGTGGAGAAGGGGGCCGCCTCAGTGATGCATTTTAAAAAATTTTTAGTCATTGGTGCCCAGGGCATTCATCTTCCACATCATATGGTGGGAGAATATCTAGGGGCAAAAACAGACATGGAGAGCTTTTTAGTTGACGATCCACTGGGTTACTGGGTTATGAGAATAGACCACTGGCTAGTTTGCAATTGAGCTGCTGGGGATGCCCTGTATCCAGCATGCTTTCCAAACAGGTATTCAGTGCTGCCGGACATTTTGTGACAGATAAGAGAGTGCATCTGTCCACGTACTCTGTGAACATTGACATGACATTTATCAAAATGAATCAGTCCCGGATTAGCAGCAGCTATCAAGCCCCTAATGCCAATGTCGCTAATTAATGCTTTCTGAATCTTGAATCTCTGAAAGACTGTCTAGGCTGCCTAGCTTTGTGGGTGTTGATTTCATCTGGAAGTTATTTTTTGGTGTAGGTTTCATGCACCTGTTTGACAGGTGCATATCATTTATATTTTTGACAGCAAGGCCAATTCTTGCTTTCATCAAGAGTACCTCTATAGGGTTATGGTGTGAAGGCAACACCAACACTCAAAGCCCAATTTTTCCGTACCTGGTACTTCTATTCAAAGTCTGTGAAAGAGACACCAAAATGTATTCAAAAAATCTCTAATCTTGTTCTGAGTGAGCAAAATTGTGTCCTCATCATACAGACTGGCTCCCCAAGCCGTTGTTTTTTAAATACAGAAAGCTTGAATGGAAAATGTAATTTTTTTGGCTTTATAAATGTCATCATTGCTGAAGCAGGTTATATGCACGGTACAGATGTGCCACATTACAGGCAGACTAAGGGGACCCCCCAGGCACTATATTTGAATGATTTTTTTTTCCTTTTTGGTATTTCTCAATGTTATGGTTTCACTTTAGGCATCAGTAAATTACTGCTCATTTAAAAATTATGTTTTTCGCAAATCTTTTTTTATTAATGTCCCCCAGGGCAGCACCTGGACCTTTATAACCATTGTATGCCCAATAACTTGCATATAGGCCTTCAAAAGGGGCCCTTTTGATTTTTTTCCAGTACGGGTCCTATTGACTTCAATGGGTTTCGATATTAGGTTCCGAACATTTGCGATATTCGAAAGTTCTTCCGCAAAACTGAACAGGGGGTCATTCAGCCCACCTCTATCAAAGGTGAACTTATTCTTTAATGACTAGGGATCAGTTGAGTGAACAGCTGGATGGACGTTCAGCTGAATCCCAAACTTATAGGACGTTTATCGAAAACTGCTCTGATGAATGTACCATAATACAGTTCCAAAGCCATCAATGGCCAAAGTGTTGCACCTGATCTTTACTCAGGTCCAAGCCTTTGGCTTGTGATGGATTTGATTTAAGTTGGAACCCAAACTATAAGGCTCTATTCACACCTAAGCATTCCAGACTCTAGAATTGCCGCAAAACGCAGGATGCACTTGCGATCTCATTACTTTCGATAGCCCCCCTATCGCGGTTTTCGGCCAACAATTTGCAGCAAAATTGTGCAAACAGAATCGCGGGATGTTCTGAAACTGCTTTTGGGCAACAGGTGTCCCACAGTTTTACAGTGATTCATCAGACGACAATTGCAGCATAATTGCTCTGCGATTGGAGTGTCATTGAAAGTATCGAGATTGCAAGTGCGTCCCACGTTTTGCAGCAATTAGGGAATCTCAGGCAGAATAGCTGCGGTTCTGCCAGCAATCCGGAATGCTTAGTTGTAAATGAAGCCTAAAAGCCTGATTTCCCAGAAGCACTCTGTCCACATGTTGGGAGTTTGGTGAGGGACAGCTAACTGTTTTTACGGAGATGGAGGTGGTTAATGTAGTGTGCGGTTACTGCTTTGTGCTTTATACAGTACTTAGTATTATATTCTGTGGGGGGGGGCGGAGCCGGCTAGCGAGGCAGATGGAAGCGTGAGCTGGAAGCTCCTCGCTAAGCAGACAGATCGGAGCACTTACGACGGAGAGGGTCACTCCACGATCACCCAGTCTTACATCGGACATTCCCTGGCATCATCTGATCATGTCTCAGAAGTGTAAAGACCGCAGCAAGCCCGGTAAGATGATCGATTTCTTCTCACCTCACACCAGGCCGCTCAGCCAAGATGGCACCGGCCCGCCACGATCATCCCGCACTCAGTCTCAGCCACAGAAGCCAGTGGTCTCGGATCAGAGGGGACCCTCCCCGAGCACCCTGGCAGACCCCTTGAGCTTCCCACACCAATCGGCCTCAGACTCACAGTCCAACAGCCCTGTAAAGTCTAAGCAAAAGACTTCTCATGAACTGACTCCCCCTCATCGCAGTATCTCTGTGGATGACATCCTGGAGTTCCAGGACACACTGGCAGCCATCCCTGCGGGGGATCATCCCGTGATGGCATCAATGTTCAAAGATTAGAGGTGTACCGAACTGTTCGCCGGCGGACAGTTCCCGGCGAACTTAGCATGTTCGCGTTCGCTGCTGCGGGCGAACATATGCGATGTTCGTCCGCCCCCTATAATACATCATTGAGGCAAACTTTGACCCTGAACTTCACAGTCAGCAGGCACATTTCAAGCTAATCAGCATACCTCCCTCCCACACCCTCCCACCTCCTATAAATAAGCAAGGGCAGCATCCATCTTAGATCATTCTGAAGCAGTGTGTTAGTGAGAGCAGGGAGAGTGTTGCTGCTGCTGTTAATAGCTAGGGACAGTTGTTAGTCAGTGTTCCTGGTCTTGCTAGTCAGTCTTCTTGGTCCACTACTGCTGTAAGGACAGCATCCTGACAGCACCCCAAAAAGCCCTTCTAAGGGCTGGTATTTGTGTAATTTATATATATATATATATATATATATATATATATAGTGTCCCCAAAAGCCCTTTTAAGGGCTGGTAATTGAGTTTTTTCTTTATATATATATATATATATATATATATATATATATATATATATATATATATATATATATCTAGTGTCCCCAAAAGCCCTTTTAAGGGCTGGTAATTGAGTATTTTTTAATTTTATATATATATATATATATATATATATATATATATATCTATTGTACATTGCAGTTGCCTGCCCGCTGTGTATGAGAGGCCGCAGACCCACCACAGACTGTACTGTGTGCACACCACACTCATTTCGGGTGGCACAGTCACAGTACCTTGCATTTTAAAAAATATTTTTTTTTTCCTCTGTCATAATTGCAGTGAGTGCTGTGTCAGGTCCACAGAGTGCACTGTACCCACTGCAGTGCACTGCCCACCACTGATATATATACGGTGGCACAGCATCTTGTTGCAAATTGAAAAAAAAATATTTTTTATTATTGCAGTTGCCTGGGCTGCCAGTGACTGTCAGGTCCACAGAGTGTACTGTGCCCACTGTAGTGCCACTGCGTGCCCACCCACCACTGATATATATACGGTGGCACAGCAGCTTGCAAAGTAAAAATATATATTTTTTTTATAATTGCAGTTGCCTGGGTGCCAGTGACTGTCAGGTCCACAGAGTGTACTGTGCCCACTGCAGTGCCACTGCCCACCCACCACTGATATATACGGTGGCAGGCATGACTTTTTTTGGATTAGTGTCTGGGGGGGTCTAAAAAGCGTACCTGTGAAGTTTCAGCTCTGTAGCATGTCCAGAACCAGAAAAAAAAGATCATATAGGTGTAAAATGGGTTCCCACCATCCCTGCTCTACTGAAAAATGATCTTTTTTTCTGGTTCTGGACATGCTACAGAGCTGAAACTTCACAAATACGCTCTTCACAGGTACACTTTTTAGACCCCCTAGACACTAAATCACACAAAAAAGTTCTTAAAAATTGTCATTTTTGATAGAGAGCCAATTATTGGAAAAATTAAAAAAAAAAAAAATCTTTGTATTTATTGTCTGGGGGGTCTAAAAAGCGTACCTGTGAAGTTTCAGCTCTGTAGCATGTCCAGAACCAGAAAAAAAGATCATATAGGTGTAAAAGGGGTTCCCACCATCCCTGCTCTACTGAAAAATTGATCTTTTTTTCTGGTTCTGGACATGCTACAGAGCTGAAACTTCACAGGTACACATTTTAGACCCCCTAGACACTAAATCACACAAAAAAGTTCTTAAAAATTGTCATTTTTGATAGAGAGCCAATTATTGGAAAAATTAAAAAAAAAAAACTTAAAAAAAAATTTCTTTGTATTTATTGTCTGGGGGGTCTAAAAGGCGTACCTGTGAAGTTTCAGCTTTGTAGCATGTCCAGAACCAGAAAAAAAGATCATATAGGTGTAAAAGGGGTTCCCACCATCCCTGCTCTACTGAAAAAATGATCTTTTTTTCTGGTTCTGGACATGCTACAGAGCTGAAACTTCACAGGTACACTTTTTAGACCCCCTAGACACTAAATCACACAAAAAAGTTCTTAAAAATTGTCATTTTTGATAGAGAGCCAATTATTGGAAAAATTAAAAAAAAAAAAAAAAACTTAAAAAAAAAATTCTTTGTATTTATTGTCTGGGGGGTCTAAAAAGCGTACCTGTGAAGTTTCAGCTCTGTAGCATGTCCAGAACCAGAAAAAAAGATCATATAGGTGTAAAAGGGGTTCCCACCATCCCTGCTCTACTGAAAAATGATCTTTTTTTCTGGTTCTGGACATGCTACATAACTGAAACTTCACAGGTACACTTTTTAGACCCCCTAGACACTAAATCACACAAAAAAAGTTCTTAAAAATTGTCAATTATTGGAAAACTTAAAAAAAAAAAAACTTAAAAAAAAAAAATGTCTTTGGATTTATTGTCTGGGGGGTCTAAAAACTGTACCTGTGAAGTTTCAGCTCTGTAGCATATCCAGAACCAGAAAAAAAATAGAATTAGGGTTAGGGTTAGGGTTAGGGCTAGGGTTAGGGTCAGGGCTAAGGTTAGGGTTATTTTTAGTGCTTAGGGTTAGAGGGTTAGAGTTAGAGGGGTAGGGCTACTAACTCTAACCCTAAGTATCTCACCGTAACCCTAACCCTAGCCCCTAACACTAAACCTAACCCTAACCCTCTAACCATTAAGGATGATCGAACGGTTCGGGTCGACCATCGGTTCGACCTGAACATTGGATGTTCGATATTCGGCCGAATACCGAACTTTTTGCGGCAAAAGTTCGGTATTCGGCCACCAGAACCGCCCAAAATGCACTGGGACAGGAACTGGGCTTTAAAAGCCTGTGATTGGCCCAGAAACGTCTGCAAAAGCCAATGAGGGGGCAGGAGTCTCCTAGGAACGTGATTGGAGTGACTACGGGGACCAGAGGCCAATCAGGAGTGAATACGCCCCACACTATAAAAGATGGCCCCGCCAAACCCCTAGCACAGTTATCCAGATCCTGTTGAAGAGAGTTGAAGCAGTTCTGTCTGACTCCTGCTTGCTACACTACATTTCCTATATATCGAGTGGTTCTAAAGCTCCATATAGCAGAATTGTATTTAGCTTACAGCCAGTGTAGATAGATACAGCGATTGTGCTGGTTCTTAGAGTTACAAAAAAAAAAAAAAAACTTAAGGGACAGTGTCAGTCTTCTGCTGTATGGAGCTTTCTATTTAGTGGAAAGGGATATCTAGTGTAGTTAGGGAACTTTGTACTACATTAGTTAGATTTGAAAATTGAGTTTCTGTAGGGAAAGTGTGAGGGTTCTGTTTAGTGAGCACGTGGCACAGTGCTGCTCTATCACAGCAGGTGTACGTGCTTGCAAGGCAGCAAAACACAGTGACAACTTAACGCCTGTTGTTCAAAGCGTTAGGTGCACTGTACAAAAGCCTTTGCAACTGTGCGTGACACGCAACTGCTGTGCTGTATCCAGCGACAACTGTGGGTCGCATAGCAGTGTGCGTTTTTCACCGCACACAGTTGCCAACGCATCAGTGAGAAATATGCCTGGTAGACCAAGAAAAGGAATACGTGGCCCTGCTGCGGAAAGGGGCACAGCTTCTAGGGTGTCTAGAGGCAGGGGTGGACGTGGTGGTCAGTCCTCAGCCAGGCCACCATTTGGATTGTTCTCCGGCAGTGGCCAAGCTATACGTTCACAGTATGTTCAGGAGGTGGTTGACTATATGACCAAACCCTCATCATCGGCATCATCTGCAACTACAGTGACCCAGGCAGAGAAAAGTGGTCAGTCTTCTGCAGTTGTCAGAACAAATACAGATGAGTCCATGTCCACCTCACGTCCTCCCTTAGACCCAACTTCAGACATGGCAGAGGAGTCAGCTGAGCTGTTTGACCACAGTGTCGGCCATCTACTCCAGCCTGATGCTCAGTCCTTTATGAAGTCTGTTGTTGGGTCTGAGTTTGAGGAGGAGGCAGAGCAAACAAGAGGGGAGAGCAGACGGCCCGCTCCATCTAAGGCCGCACCTGTTGTCTCCCGGGCCAGGCCTGATGCTCAGTCTTTGATGGAGTCAGATGTTGGGTCTGAGGTTGAAGAGGAGGCAGAGCAAGCAAGAGGGGAGAGCAGACGGCCCGCTCCATCTAAGGCCGCACCTGTTGTCTCCCAGGCCAGGCCTGATGCTCAGTCTTTGATGGAATCAGATGTTGGGTCTGAGGTTGAGGAGGAGGCAGAGCAAACAAGAGGGGAGAGCAGACGGCCTACTCCATCTAAGGCCGCACCTGTTGTCTCCCGGGCCACTATACACACCTCATCTTGCTGGGCCTTTTTTGAGACATCCCATGCAGACAAAACAGTTGCGATCTGCAAGATTTGTGAGAAGGGTATAAAACGTGGTAAAAATGTCAACCACCTGGGTACAAGCTGCCTAAACAGGCATTTGACAACCCACCACTCGGCCCGTTGGCAGGAGCATTTAAAGAACCCACAAAAGGGCCAAAGATCGGTCAGTCGGCCTCCTAGTTCTCCTCGCGCTCCTCCTCATGCTCCATCTGCTCCACCTGCACATCAGTCTGTTCCTGGCCCTGCTATAGTCACTCGTCACCTGTTGGCAGCCTCCACTGGCAGGGATGATGATATAGCAGGCAGTGTCGCATCTACCTCCAGCACACCACCAGCTTTAACATCTAGACGCCAAATTTTGATTCCACACATGCTGGAATGAAAAAAAATGTATACTCCCCGCCACCCACATGCCCAGCGTCTAAACAGTAGTTTGGCTAAACTACTGGCTCTGCAACTATTACCATTTAACCTGGTAGTGTCTGCTCCCTTCCGTGACTTCGCAAAATGTGCAGTTCCACAGTGGCAGGTGCCAAGTCGGCATTACTTTTCCCGTAAGGCCCTGCCATCCCTATACCAACATGTGGAAGGCAATGTAGTGTCGTCCCTGGCCAAGTCAGTCAGTCGTAAGATACACTTGACGGCTGACACTTGGTCAAGCAAACATGGGCAGGGACGGTACATTTCTGTCACTGCTCACTGGGTGACACTGCTTGCCAGCGGAAGGGATTGTAGCCAGGGCTCGGTGCTGCAGCCAGTGTTGCCCCCACGTCTGCAAACAGCTGGTGGTGTCGCTGATCCGGGTAGATCGATCACTTCTACCCCCTCCTGCTCCTCCTCCTCTACCTCCTCCATGCCCTCCTCTGCAGAATGGTCCTTTGAATATGATGAGGTACCACGTAAACGTTCAAAGGGCTATTCTATGTCTCAGGCCAAAAGGTGTCACGCAGTGCTGCAGCTTGTGTGTCTAGGGGACAGGCAGCACACTGCCCCTGAGATTCTTGGGGCTCTGCAGGCACAGGCCCAGAGGTGGTTGACACCACGCCAGCTGCAGCCAGGGATGGTGGTTACTGATAATGGGTCAAACCTCCTGGCCGCCCTTCGTCAGGGAAAGTTAACCCATGTGCCATGCCTGGCGCATGTCCTGAATCTCGTGGTACAGCGGTTTTTGAACTCGTACCCGGGAATGCAGGATGTGCTAAGGATGGCAAGAAGGGTGTGCAGTCACTTCAGGCGGTCGTACAGTGCCACTGCACGTTTGGCCGAAGTGCAGCGCGAGTTTCACCTGCCGGTACATCGCCTCATCTGTGACATGCCCACCTGCTGGAACTCCACCTTGGCTATGCTGCAGCGCCTGTACACGCAGCAGAGGGCCCTCAATGAATACCTATGCGAGTACGGCACCAGCACTGGCTCTGCGCGCCTGGGCTTCTTTTCACCACGGCAGTGGCTTTTGATTAAGGATGCATGCGCTGTCCTCTCGCCATTTGAGGAGGTCACAAGGATGGTCAGCCGGGACAGCGCATGCATCAGTGACACCCTACCGGTACTGTTTTTGTTGGAGCACACTCTGCGTGGCATTACGGACAGGGCACTGGAGGCAGAGCAGCAGGAGGAAGAGGAGGACTTCCTTGCCTCTCAAGGCCCCCTTTATCCTGAGAATCCTGACCCCATTATGCCTAGATCCCAGAGGCCCGAGCAGGATCCAGGGGTGGAAGAGGAGGAGGAGGAGGAGGACTATTCTGCGGGAACTTTTGCAGGGTTTGAGGAGGAGGAGGAGGAGGAGGAGGAGGAAGACATGCGGCAATCTGCAAGGCCTAGTTTGACTCCCTTTGGGACACTTTGGAGTAGTACGTGGCTGGGAGGAGGAGGAGCCCGTTGAAGATAATGTCGTTATGAGTGACCCCGAGGAGTCAGCTTCTCAGGCTTTCGCTAATTTGCGACGCATGGGAAACATTATGCTTCAGAGCCTGCGAAAGGACCCCAGAATCAAGGCCATTAAAGAGACTAACCACTATTGGTTGGCCACCCTACTTGACCCCCGGTACAAGTCTAAAGTCTCGGAGCTTTTCCCATCCACCCAGAGAGTCCACAGGATCAAATCCCTTGAGGACAGTTTCAAGAGGAATCTGGTGAACACATTCCCCCGTCTCCCGTAGGGTGCAGGGGCGGGGACAACCTACCATGGATTCTACTGATGGTGGTCACGAGAGGAGCGTTGGAGAAGGCGTGCGGTTGACGGATGCCTTTCGGTCTTTTTTTAGTCCTCACCGCCCAGGCCTCTCAGCTGCCACATCACATCGACAGCGTTTGCATCACATGGTGGACGATTACGTGAGGGCACAAAGTGACACAGAGGGCTTTTCATGTGATGATGCCGATCCACTGGCATACTGGGTCTTAAGATTAGACCACTGACCAGAACTGGCCCAGTATGCCATGGAGTTGTTGGCCTGCCCTGCTTCCAGTGTCCTATCGGAACGGGCATTCAGCGCAGCAGGAGGATTTATCACAGACCATCGAACAAGACTCTCCACCGACTCAGTCGACCGTTTGACATTCATTAAGATGAATCAGTCGTGGATATCAAGCTTTGATGCACCTGATGCAGACCTTGTATACTAGGCTATCGTTGTGATGTGGCAGCTGAGCCTCAGTTTAAGCCTGGACCATGGTGCCACCCTCAAACCCTCCTCTCATTCTCTTTACGTTCACAGAACCTCATTTTGGTTATAACAAAAACTACAATGTTTGCGCACCTGTTCCACAGGTGCACACCTTTAAAATTTTTGGGCCTCCTTCAACACCAGCTCTTTGGGGTTAAGGTGGGGAGGCTATGCTAAAACAAAAACTACAATGTTTGCGCACCTGTTCCACAGGTGCACACCTTTACAATTTTTGGGCCTCCTTCAACACCAGCTCTTTGGGGTTAAGGTGGGGAGGCTATGCTAAAACAAAAACTACAATGTTTGCGCACCTGTTCCACAGGTGCACACCTTTACAATTTTTGGGCCTCCTTCAACACCAGCTCTTTGGGGTTAAGGTGGGGAGGCTATGCTAAAACAAAAACTACAATGTTTGCGCACCTGTTCCACAGGTGCACACCTTTACAATTTTTGGGCCTCCTTCAACACCAGCTCTTTGGGGTTAAGGTGGGGAGGCTATGCTAAAACAAAAACTACAATGTTTGCGCACCTGTTCCACAGGTGCACACCTTTACAATTTTTGGGCCTCCTTCAACACCAGCTCTTTGGGGTTAAGGTGGGGAGGCTATGCTAAACAAAAATTAC
This sequence comes from Pelophylax lessonae, assembly GCF_965119305.1. Taxonomy (NCBI): domain Eukaryota; kingdom Metazoa; phylum Chordata; class Amphibia; order Anura; family Ranidae; genus Pelophylax; species Pelophylax lessonae. The sequence continues at coordinate 679,960,363 of NC_138768.1, read as the reverse complement.
CATGTTTGCGAACCTGTTCCACAGGTGCACACCTTTACAATTTTTGGGCCTCCTTCAAAGCCAGCTCTTTGGGGTTATGGTGGGGAGGCTCCGCCAACACCAAAACTACCATGTTTGCGCACCTGTTCCACATGTGCACACCTTCATAATTTTTACGCCTTCTTCAACACCAGCTCTTTGGGCTTACAGTGGTATGGCTCCGCCAACACCCAAACAACAATTTTTGCGCACCTGTCACACAGATGCATATCATTGTAATTTTTTTCCTTACAAAGGCAATTATTGCCTTCATTACCAGCACTTTCATAGGGATATGGTGTCAAGGCATCGTCCGCACCACCAAATGCCCAATTTTTAAGCATCCTTTACTTCTATTCAAAGTCAAGAGACAACAGTATTCATCCAAAACATCTCTAATCTTGTTCACTGTGCACTACATTGTGGCCCCTACCCCTAACCCTAACCCTCAATGTATCCGTGCATATATGTCTGTTTCTTGTGAGAATTCAAGTTAAAGTGCACCAAACACCATTTTACATGAAATAAAGTGCAATTACATACATCTATGGACTTCTTGAAAACATTTGGTAATAATAGCCCCATTGTGGAAATACACCCGTTAATTATATGCACATTTAAAGAGACAGCACCTTTTTCCAAAAAAAACTCTAATCTTGTTCCCAGTGCACTGCATTATGTCCCCATCATACACATTGGCTGAGCCGTTGATTAGGAGCAAAAGAAAGGTGCGGTTACGCAAAAAAGTCATTTTTGAAGGTTTGGTATGCTGTAATTCTGGTTCTGGACATGCTACAGAGCTGAAACTTCACAGGTACACCTTTTAGACCCCCCAGACACTAAATCCAAAGAAATCTCTCTCTTTTTTTTTTTTTAATTTTTTCAATAATTGGCTCTCTATCAAAAACGAAAATTTTTAAGAACTTTTTTTTGTGTGATTAATAGTCCCTGGGGCATGACCCAGAACCCTAGGCACTTTTTAGGGACATTTATTGGGTTTTAGGGCTTCAAAATTGTGTTTTTTGATTCCAGAAGTTCGGGTCCCATTGATTTCAATGGGGTTCTGAAATCCGAACCGAACTTTCGGGAAGTTCGGGTGTTCTGGTCGAACCGAACTTTTCAAAAGTTCGATCATCCCTACTAACCATAACCCTAACCCTCTAACCTTAACCCTAACCCTCTAAGCCTAGCCATAAAAATAACCCTAACCCTAACCCTAGCCCTAGCCCTAGCCCTAGCCCTAACCCTAACCCTAGCCTTAACCCTAGCCCTAGCCCTAAGCCTAACCCTAACCCTAATTTGTATTTTTTTCTGGTTCCGGACATGCTACAGAGCTAAAACTTCACAGGTACACTTTTTAGACCCCCAGATGCTAAATCCAAAGAAATTTTTTATTTTTATTTTTTTTTTAATTTTTCCAATCATTGGCTCTCTATCAAAAAGGACAATTTTTAATAACTTTTTTTTGTGTGATTTAGTGTCTGGGGGGGGGGGGGTCTAAAAAGTGTACCTGTGAAGTTTCAACTCTGTAGCATGTCCAGAACCAGAAAAAAAAATAGAATTAGGGTTAGGGTTAGGGTTAGGGCTAGGGTTAGGGTCAGGGCTAAGGTTAGGGTTATTTTTAGTGCTTAGGGTTAGAGTTAGAGGGGTAGGGGTAGGGCTACTAACTCTAACCCTAAGTATCTCACCGTAACCCTAACTCTAGCCCCTAACACTAAACCTAACCCTCTAACCATAACCCTAACCCTCTAACCTTTACCCTAACCCTCTAAGCCTAGCCATAAAAATAACCCTAACCCTAAACCTAACCCTAACCCTAACCCTAACCCTAACCCTAGCCCTAACCCTAGCCCTAAGCCTAACCCTAGCCCTAACCCTAATTCATATTTTTTTCTTGTTCTGGACATGCTACAGAGCTGAAACTTCACAGGTACACTTTTTAGACCCCCCAGATGCTAAATTTTTTATTTTTTATTTTTTTTAATTTTTCCAATAATTGGCTCTCTATTCTAACAAAAAATTAAAATTTTTAAGAACTTTTTTTGTGTGATTTAGTGTCTGGGGGTCTAAAAAGTGTACCTGTGAAGTTTCAGCTCCGTAGCATGTCCAGAACCAGAAAAAAAATTAGAATTAGGGTTAGGGCTAGGGTTAGGGTTAGGGCTAGGGTTAGGGTTATTTTTAGTGCTTAGGGTTAGACGGTTAGGGTTAGAAGCGTAGGGGTAGGGTTACTAACTCTAACCCTAAGTATCTCACCGTAACCCTAACCCTAGCCCCTAACACTAAACCTAACCCTAACCCTTAAAGCCCAGTTCCTGTCCCATTTTGGTCGGTTCTGGTCTGTTTGCGGTTGTTTGCGGTGCGTTAAACGGGGAGTTTGGTCTGTCACTGTGAAGCGGGCGTAACCCTTACACTACCTGATCAATACAACATCATACCTGATCATATACACACACTGGATGTTTTAAAGCACGTTATTCCAAACAATTTAGGAATGTTAGGTGATTTATGCCCTTTATGGAATAAAACCCCGACTCTGCGTCAACTATGTAATTTTCCATGGGAGTTTTGCCATGGATCCCCCTCCGGCATGCCACAGTCCAGGTGTTTGTCCCCTTGAAACAACTTTTCCATTACTATTGTGGCCAGAAAGAGTCCCTGTGGGTTTTAAAATTCGCCTGCCTATTAAAGTCTATGGCGGTTCGCAATGTTCGCCGGTTCGCGAACATTCGCCGATGTTCGCGTTCGCCGTTCGCGAACGGCGAATTTTATGTTCGCGACATCACTATCAAAGATGTCATGCTCTCCCTGAGATCAGCTATTCATTCAGACATGCTGCAACTGGTGTCACAGTGTAACTCAGCAGTCACAGCAGTTGCTGAAAGGGTTTCAACCATTGAAAATAAAATGGGGGAATTCGCAGACACCTTCAACAATATGGTGGATGCTCACAATGAACATGATGATGAACTGGTCTGGCTTAAATCGAAGGTCGCTGACCTTGAGGATCGTTCCCGAAGGAACAATGTCAAAATCAGGGGCATCCCTGAGACAGTCAAACCCCCTGAGCTTGCAGCGTTTCTCACATCTATTATGCAGGAACTCCTTCCTGACACTGCTCTGGGGGATCTGGCTGTCGACAGGATTCACAGGCTACCGAAACCCAAACACATCCCAGACAAATATCCTAGAGATACCATAGCCAGGATTCACTTTTATACCGTGAAGGAGAAACTTATGGCGAAAGTGAGGAAAGCTGTGGATCTCCCACCTAGTATGCAGGGCCTGTCCTTCTATGCGGATCTTTCAGCACACACTATGAACCGAAGGAGAAATCTAGTGACCATAACCAAACCCCTTAGAAATCATCACATCCAGTACCGCTGGAATTACCCTGCTACCCTTATTATTACTAAAGGGGATAAGGAATTTAAAGTTTCCACCCTGGAACGGGGCATTGATCTCCTGCGACAATGGGACATTCTGGAAACGGCAGATTCTCCTGGGGACCATGCCCCCGCCTGGGGTCCTGAGCTCCCTCTATCGAATGGATCCATATAATTTCCAGGGACCTCATAGCTCCATTGGAGTTGACCCTACATATGCTCTAACATTCTATTCTACTGGCTCCGACAGTTCTGTTCGGCTACAACTAGTACTTTTTGTTCTGTGTTATCCCAAGTTCCCCGGATTAGCGGTACCAACACTGCTCAGATTTCAATTGGTTATCGTCTACTTTTTAAAAGTTTGGTGCAGTCCAAATACCTGTGCCCATTCACGGTTAACTACTGTTTGTTTGCAGGGCTCTGCACTTGAAATGATCTACGCTTGTTTACTGTTATTCTTACCCCTGCTGTTTTTATTTTTCTTTTTCCTTTTTCTTTGTTCTCACCCCGTTTGTGACCCACAGCAGCATATAGCTAACTCTACAGTGCCTCACCACTACCACCTGGACTCTCCATCCTCTCCGAGAAACCTCCTGGACTATCAGTACCATCGCCATTGCTGGCGCAGCGGATTGGGGTAGGAACGCTTCAATATTAACTTTTGTTTCTCACTGAGACCTCATTTTTCACTTTATTGATTTTTTGAACAAACTCCCACTACCCACATCGCACCATGGCGTTTAAGCTGACCTCCCTGAATGTACATGGCTTGAACAGCCCATTTAAGCAACACATGCTCTGGCGAGAAATCGAATCTCAGAAATGCGATGTTATGCTAATTCAGGAGACTCATTTTTGCGCCACAGCCCATCCCATGCTCACCAATAAGCAAATTCCACACATCTACTATGCCAATGGCCCCAAAAAGAAGGGAGGTGTGGCTATTAGCGTTAAATACTCTGTACCCTACAAATATCACTCCCACCTCTCGGATCCGGAAGGGCGTTATATACTGTTACACTGTGAGATCAATAATGTTGAATATTCCATCCTCAACATATATGCTCCGAATGTGAGACAGTTTTCTTATCTTACCAAACTATGGAAGCACCTCCAACCGAGCATTAGAGATCATGTGATTTTGGGGGGAGACATGAACTTAGTTGCAAACATCCGCCAGGACATCTCCAGTGATGCCCGGACACATCCCCGCAGATCGGACCTCTCTAATTTTTTGATATCCAAGGGCCTACAGGATGTCTGGCGGTGTCACCACTCTACGGAGTGGGATTACTCCTTTTTTTCGAAAGTTCATGCCTCCTACTCAAGAATAGATATGTTCTTAACAGACAAATTCTTGCTGCAAAAAATTGTGGACTCGTCCATTGGGCAGATCACGTGGTCGGACCACGCCCCCGTATCCATCACTGTTGGCCCCCGGGCCACGAGGGCTAATAGGTGGAAAAATGACACAGGTGTTTTTTGCGATTCGGGGTCTTCATCCGAAGTCCGTGAGTCCTTGGAGGAATTCTTCCGAATTAACGAAAGTGGGGACGTGTGTCCATTGATTGTTTGGAATGCCCACAAAGCTTTTATGCATGGTTTTCTTATGTCTAAAAGTGCAGCATTAAGGAGGCAGAGGAGGCAGCGTTTGGACGATCTTCTAAGTAAGATCCAAAATTTAGAAACAACTAACAATCGTACCACGCTCCCGGACGTCAGTGACCAACAATACAATGCGCAACATGAACTCCGTACACTTTTGATTGGACAACACCAGGCCCGTGTCCGTAAACTTAAGGCCAACTCTTTCGCACATGGCAACAAGGCTGGCAAGCTTTTAGCTACCCAACTGAAGGACACGCAGGCCCGGCAACGTATCTCTAATTTGACACACCACTCCACAAAGCATACCTTGACCAACCCCAAGGATATTGCCGATGCCTTTAGCCACTATTATGGTGAGCTGTATAATTTACAGGATGACTTGTCTACCCCCCAACCGTCCCTGGAGGACATTGACAGATTTCTCACATCAATTTCTCTACCCAAATTACGACCTACAGACTTAGCGGAACTGAACCTCCCTATCACCGACTCTGAAATCAGTATTTTCAAGTTATTCAATCTTTGCCCCTTAACAAGGCTCCTGGCCCTGATGGGTTCTCGTCGGAGTACTATAAGCAATATACGCACATTTTAACTCCAAGACTCCGGGGGGATATTCCGGAGGGCTGCCGCCTCTGCCTCCTTCCCTCCTGAGATGCTGGAGGCTACTGTGATAACGCTTCCCAAGCCGGAGAAACCCTCGGATTGTGCGAAGAACTTCAGACCCATTTCCTTGCTTAATGTGGATCTGAAGGTCTACGCGAAAATACTGGCGAATAGAATTTCAAAATTCCTACCTGGTCTTATCAATCAGGATCAGGTGGGGTTTGTCATGGGCCGACAGGCCACCGATGCTACAAGAAGAATGCTGAATCTCATCCACCATGCCGAGTCCACTCGAACTCCTACAGTGTTCCTGTCCCTTGACGCCGAAAAGGCCTTTGACAGGACACACTGGGGATATTTGCGTAAGGTCCTGCAACGATTCGGCATGGGGGGTGAGATTTTAGTCGCAGTACTAGCACTTTACACTGCGCCTTCAGCCTATGTTTATACGGAAGGTCTGTTCTACACTAAATTTGACATAACAAATGGCACTTGCCAGGGGTGCCCGCTATCCCCGCTGGTGTTTGCTTTATTGATGGAACCCTTTGCAGAAAGGATTAGAAGCCACCCGGGGATTAAGGGATTAGACGTTAAAGGTTTCAATAACAAGATTTCGTTGTTCGCGGACGATGTAATCTTGTCCGTGACATCTCCCCAGTCCTCATTGCCAGCGGTCCAGGAGGTGCTCAAGGAGTTTAGCTCTGTATCATATTACAAGGTGAATGATACTAAATCGAACATGTTAGGAGTTGCAATTCCCGAACATCTTACACGGGAGATTCAGGGCAGTGTTCCTTTTCAGTGGGGTATTGGGCATTATGACTACTTGGGTATTAAGCTCACTAGCAGGATTAGGGACCTTTTTAAAACCAACTTCACACCATTTCTTGACACCCTCACACACAAACTATCTAGACTCTGCAAATTCTACCTATCTTTGTCGGGCAGGAATGCAGCGTTTAAAATGCTGACATTCCCAAAGCTCTTGTATTTATTTAGGGCCATCCCCATCAGGATTCCCGTAACGTTCTACCGCTCAGTACAATCTCTGGTATCCAAATTTCTATGGGGCGGTAAGAAACCCCACTGCTCTCACATGCACTTGATCAAACACCCCCTCGTGGGGGGCATGGGTGTTCCAGACATACGGGACTATCATATGGCTGCTCTACTTACCCAGTCCATCCATTGGCTGAAGCACACGCAGCCACCTAGCTGGAGACGGATTGAACAGGCGGTGGCACACAAGGCACCCTAGCTGACCTCATACTCAGTATCCCATTTTCTAATAGCAATTACCCTAGGGAGCATCCCACTATCTCGTCCACAGTACATGCATGGAAATACTTCTATGCTCACAGCGCCAAACGTGCCAAAAGGGTATATATCCCTGTCCCTCTGACTGCTCTATCTTTCCTATCCCCGAACCTTCACTTAGCCCTGGTCCACATATGGTCTCCACACAGTTAGAGATATCACGCACAATCCAGGAGGATTTTCCTTTTCTGGATGGTGTGCCCGCTTCCCACCTTTTGCCAAGGAATACCTCACGTTCCTAAGAGTGACTCACTTGATCTCCACCATATCCTCAGTTGACATTTCTATCCCAGAACCAATTTACACGTTGTGCTTCGGAGGCAATCAACAAACAAAGGGAATAGGCAAATTTTACACTTCCCTACATGATAAGAAGACGTTTACGAAAAACACTTATCACTTGAAGTGGGAGGAAGACCTAGGTCAGGAATTCACAGAAGGTCAGTGGTTGCGCTCATATACACATACGTCTGTACACACCAGATGCTCCAACTTCAGGGAAGGTTTCTTAAAAATACACATGAGGTGGTATAAGACACCGTACTCCATTGCCAAGTACTATCTGGGCGTGTCCAATTTATGTTGAAAACAGTGCGGACAAGTCGGAACCCTACTCCATGTCTTGTGGACCTGTATCTCCTTACGGGGTTTCTGGGCCTCTGTCTCTAAACTAATTGCAGAAGTGACAGGAATACTCAACAAGGTTTTGGTAGAACAGGCCATACTGGGCATAAATATTGACAGATATTCCCCCCAACTAAGGACAGTGGTCCAGAATATTCTTTTTGCTGCACGGCTGTCCATAGCCCGTAAGTGGAAATGTGAAAATGCCCCGACCAAGAGGGAGGTGGTGCAAATAGTGGGAGAATCGTGTGCACATGAGAAAACTAACATCTTTTCAACAGGTATCTGCTTGACACTAAGGGGATTCTGCTGGGGCCGTAGGCGGGTGGGGTGAGGTGGGGATGGGGCTAAGTGGGGGGACGCAGCAGGTTCCCTTTCGGGGTGTCCCCCTTTGGGTGGCTTCTGTGAATTGGATGTCGCCGGTAGCCTTTGTGCTGCACTGCCCTGTACCCCCCCCCCCTCTCCTCCGAGGTCTCGGCACTGGTTTGAATACACTGTGATGGTGGGTACTACATAGACTATAGCATTTGCGAGGATCCTTACTACTGTGGGTCGTTCCTTTATTCCTTTATTCTTTCACTTTAAATTGTGATTTTCAGTTGTTTACTCATTCATATACTTCGTTGTACTAAAGCTGTTTACTATTAATGCTTTCATTTACTCTGTATGTAACTAGTTTTTTTGCAAAAATCCAAATAAAAAGAAATTTAATAAGTATTATATTCTGTGATGTATTTTTGCTACTGATACTTTATAGAGAATTACGGTTTGTGTGGCTAGGGACAGTAGAGAGTAAGTAGAGTAAGAGTAGAGTAAGTCTATCTGCATTCATTGTGATGTCCTAATACCCAACAGTCTTTTTTAGGAGTCTGTTGCTATGTTGGTGCTGTTCCCCTTTTTTGTTATTCTGTGGTGTTTCTTTGCTTTTTTAAGGCACTCGGTTCTCTTTTATTTATTTATTTTTTATTTTTTCCTTAAGCACAAAAATAATAATAATAATAATAATAATAATAATAAAATAAATAAATAAATAAATAAAGGGTTTCATTTTGTAGTGTTTCTAGTAGGGTGTTTAATGTTATCTTTTTTTTTCTTGTTTGACTTTATTTTGTGTTTGAGGTTTATTTTATTTATTTTACCCAAGCACCACAGTTTAAACTGCTCCCAAGCACCACTTCTGCCCAATACAACATGTATAATAGCTGCAAATAAACTCAAAGAATAAACCCCACATTATCACCTTCATGTGTAGCAAGCTTACAGGGAGAGACAGATGTTCCTATGCAGATATGAGGGGGCGAGCAGTCTTTGTGTCCACGGTCCAAAGTGGTGGTCATGGACATGGTGTATCACATACAGGCTGGGTGTGTCAGAACACATGGAGGTAGTGATACAGTGGCTAACTAAGTCTTCATTGTCCTCCTGCTTAGTCACCCAGATGCACTGCCTTCCACATGACCAGCATCTTAATTCAAGCTTGTCAAAGCTGCTGACTTTACCACTCCTGTCTTTCCATCTGGTGGATTCTGCCCCCTTCTATAAATTTGCAGAATGTACTGTACCACAATGGCAGGTTCCCAGTCGCTATTTATTTTCACATATGGTCATTCCAGCTCTCTACTATCATGTGGAAGGCAATAGTGTGGCATTGTTGGGCAAGGCAGTCAGCTGCAAGGTCCACATTATTGCTGACATGTAGTCCAGCAAGCATGTTCAGGGATTATATATTTTGTTCACAGCACACTGGGCTACTCTACTTGCAACTCGTAAGGATGCAGGACAGGGCTCAGTACTGCAGCTAGTTGTGCCACCACGTCTCCATACAGCTAGTGGTGATGATACGAGGTTTGTCAGCTCCACCCCCTCTTCCTTCATGACCTCTGCTGAATTGTCTTATGAACCACAAGTACTCCCTAGGCATTCAAGGGGCTATTCAATGAGTCAAGCTAAAAGGTGCCATGCAGTGCTGGTCTGTCTAGAGGAAAGGAGCCACACCAGAGCAGAGAGTCTTGCAGCTTTGCAGGGGCAGGCCCAGAGGTGGTTCACGCCATGCCAGCTGGAATGGTGGTGTGTAAAAACTGTCACAAACCTCCTGGTTACAGTGGCTAACCAAGTCTTCATTGTCCTCCTCCTTAGTCACCTAGATGCAAACTTGCTTGCAGTCCACTGCCACTGCCAAAGTGCTCTGTTCTGCTTCCTTATCCATAGCTACCCATGCAGTTGCCCTGCCAATTGTCATGGAGGAGTCTACTGAATTATATGAGCACAGCATGGGCCACTTGCTGCAACAAGATGCACAGCAATTAATGGGTTCTTGAGCAGGAGAGTAACTGGGGGCTAAAGGAAGGTGACACCAGGCAGGGAGAAACAATGGGCAGTAAAGTTCCTGCAGCCACAACAAATTGCTATACTGGCTCCAGAGATGATAAGAGAAGGGATGATGATGAGGTGTCTGAATGTGTTTGGGTGGCTGATAGAGCAGAGGAGGAAAGGTAGGGAAAGACACAAGCCCAGCCCTCTTTCATACTCTTTTTATGGGAAGCCAGTCGATTAACAAAATCTCTCTCTGCTCGATAATGCAGCCTTCACCATATAAAGCAGCTCTTCAAAGAGACATAAGAGGATCATCTAATGCTCTGTTTATTGACCTTAAGAATGGTGCTCACATTAAAAGAGCTTTTAATACTGCATGTAATGGCACCTGTGCATTCACTCCACTGCCTGGTCCAACTCCAATCAATGAAGTCACTCAGTTCACCTGAGAGCTTTGCAAGATCTCCTCCCAGTGGCATGCTGCCATCACAGACCAAACACTTGACATGTTGCATCCCTCAGAAGCTAGCTATTTACAGAGAGTACCATTCTTGAGCTCAATAAATGTCTCCTAGAGGAGCTGCTTTATATGGTGAAGGCTGCATTATCAAGCAGGGAGATGTCACCCTAAAAGTAGGATTGCGTGCATCCCATAAAGAGAGTGTAACGGAGGGCCATGCTATATTATCTATATGATAGCAAGCGTATATTGACCTTCTACATATATAGGGGTCAAATTCTTAAGTAATGTGTAGTGATCACAGTGGTGACACTGCATGAAGAGCACTGTGGATGATTTTTGAACACTGTGAGTTTTGTGGACACTTTAATGAACTTTAACATGTTTATAATCACATAGTATAGAAAATGAGCGTGTGCATTTTTTTAACCACTTGCCGACCAGCCGCCGCAGATGTATGGCTGCAGGTCAGCTCTCCCAGGCAAAGTCCCGTACATGTACGGCGCTCGCCTGGGAGGAGGAAGGGCGGTTCGCTCCTGCCCCGCTCGTCAGCGGGGAAGCTGGTGCAAGTGTCACGCGGCTGAGATGGCCACCTAACACCGGCGATCTCTCCCCACTGACAGAAAAGGATGGATGGTCGATATAAACACAGCCATCCGTCCTTCTACAAAAAAGATTGGGACAACTAGAAAAAGAGGTTTTGCCATTTGAGTTCCGCTCATCTTTGAGCAAGTGGGTACGTTATATATTTATTTAATCTATTGATTTAATTTTTCATTATTTGTACCTTTCCTCCTCTTGTCTGTTATTTACATCCGTTCTTCTGCCTGACATGATCACAAAGACCATGCGATCCTGCTATATAGGATTGCATGTCTCTATGGTCATCTCACAAGCCCAATTGTCCCTTAAAGTAACGCAGTGCCGAATCTTAAAATAGGGCCTGGTCATTAAGCAGCAAAATCTTCCGGTCTTAAAGTGGTTAAGCACATTGCAAGATGTATTTTTCCGCCAATCTTGATCACGAATGTGACAGTGATCAATTTGATGTAAATGTTTTTGTCAGGTAGATGTATTCATATTTATTGGTCCATATATATTCACATTTTGATGCAGTATCATTAAGCAATATAAGGAGTGGAGCACTGCACTTTTTCACTATAAAAATTGGTCTTGACGTATATGTGATATGCTTTTGGGTATAAGCTAACTCTACAAAATAAGCTATAGGCAGTGTTGGGCAGCTATGCGGAGAAATATTTATATACAGTATATATATATATATATTTTTTTTTTTGTCCAATTAATCTTTTATAAATGCATACGTATGCTGCTCCTCAGGTGTAAAGTTTTAAATACATACTTTTCTAAAGTAGCGAGGGAGAACAGTAATTCCTTACATAAAAAATGCCCACTTTTTATCTCTGAAATTCTGGCCTAACAAACATGCTTTAAAATACTGTATATGCAGATAAATCATCAACATATTTTTCTCCTTTCCAGATACAGCCTGCCTGCTCTCCCTCTAGAATTGCCTCTGATGAGCACTATTTAGGTTTCTGTGCAGAAAATCGATATGATTTCTAGATTATGTGTCTGAAAAAGCAACAGTTTGGTTGACTATTGTTGGCTGAAACATAACATCTCCCTGTGTCTAAAAGTGTCATCTCCTAAAAAAGAAGCATTAAAGTATAACTAAAGGCAATATATTTTTTTTTTTATTTAGTTTTAGACAGAGTGAAAGTAAAAGAAAATCCCTAATGTCTGGTTGTCCCCAGAAAAGTAATGGAGAGGAAATCTTCCTTAGGGGACACGTGTTCGGGTAACCTGGGGGGCCTCAAAGGATTCACCTATTTTGCAGTAATTTACTCTCACTTCCTTTTTCTCTATGGGACAGGAAGTGAAGGTTAATCTTCATAATGGGACACAGATGCCGAAAAAAAAAAAAAAATCTCACCAATACTGGCAAATAGTTATATAGTGTGTCCTAAAAAACACATGCTTTGCTGGCCCTCTGCCTCCATATTTGTCTATTCTCAAAAAGGATTTGATTATTTTCTCAAAATGTGTATATTTCCATTATTTGTGTGCATCTAAGTACAGTTTTCTTTACAATTTCAATTTGAAATAAGCTAAAACCCTGTCTCCAAATTAGCCTCCCATTAATAATTCTCTGTGTGAAATCCATACAATAAAAAAAAAAAAAAAAAAATGTAAAGCCTAGGTTTACTTATACAATCTATGAATGGAGGACAGGTGGATGACTGATAGGTCTGTTCCCTCCATTTATAGATCCTGTTTCATTCATAGAAGCTGTATGTTAGTAAGGGAATGCCAATAAGCAAGATGGCAAGATGGGCACACTCACAGGCTACTTCACTGCCCTTCACATGCATTTAGGAAGTGTGCACGTGTGTATACACAGGCATTTACGCATCCAAGCGCACACAAGGAGGTGCATCAGTGTATGCACGCAAATCTGTAACAGATAGCTGAGCCAGTGCTCTGCTCCAATGCTGTCTCATCTACAGCATTCCCATGCAACCTATGTTCTGTTACTCTACTTTTGATTCCAGTACTGACCCGGCTTGCCTTCACTATTACTTGAACTCTGCCTCCACTGACTCCAGCTTGTGTGCCATAAGTGCAAGCCTATTCCTAACTATTGGTGACCTGCCACTACCCAGCTTATCTGCTCTGCTGTGGCCCACCATTGCCTTCTTGCTGCTTGGCCTAGACATTCTATTGGATTCACTGCTAGCAAGAACAGCAGGCACTTGTGCCACTCTGCACTCCTGCACCACCTGTCTACTCGATCAGGGCCCCCAAGCCAGAGGTAAAAAACATGCCTTCTTCAGCGTGTCAGGCTCTTTCACCAGGTATGTGACACTGTAATAACAGCTTCCATGAATGGAGTAGCTGGGAAAAAAGGACAGGCATAACCGGGCACTCATGATGAGAGCCTGTAATAGCTACTCAGTTCTATTAACCCCTGCCACACCAGGAGATTCCAGCAACAAGTGTGGAGGAGATGTCAGAAGATGGATTTCTACTGAACTAGAAGACATAAGCACAGGGGACACATCACACCGAAGGCGAGTAATGTCCCTTGTCTTTATTTTGTATTTTTTTGTAAGTAAACCTGGGTTTCATTATTTAAAGTTAAATCTGCCCACCCTGTCCCTCAGAAATAGTGCCCGCTCCAAAAAGGGAATAAAAGTTGCACTGGCAAATACTTTAATTTTCCATCTTCTACGTGGAAATAAAATAATTGTAAGGTGCAATCTGCTTGCTCGCTCTCTTACAAATAATGGACAGTCTGGAAAGGTTTAAAAAGGTGTGAATCTAATCTTTAAAACTTGTCCTTCCTCACCCAATGAAAAAGGAAGTCTATTATTTGAGAAAACAGCAATCTGGTTACTCTCTCCCTAAATTGCAGCCTTCACAATGAAGAATTCAAAGATAAACTGTGTGCTTTTTCTATTCTCAGTGTGCAGAAAACATACTCATTTTTATTTCTTGATGCTAAATTCCCGTTCAATTGCTCAGATATTGCATCCTCTCCAAACAGGCTTTTTTTTTTTTTTTTTAACAGGCTTTTTTACTGTGTATGCTATTGAAATCATCCCTGTCCAAAAATAAAACACTATTTTTTTTTTATTTTATGGATGCTAAGTGTGTGTTGAGTCCTTCATAAATTACCATGCTGAAAAACTGTCACATTTTTTCCAGCTTTAGTTGTCAAAAGATGACACAAATGTTTTATTTCAAGGAGAAATCAGATTATTATCTCTCCTTCTAAAAACTGAGGTCTATCCAATTAAGGTTTATATGGTGCCCTTCCAAAATGTTCAATTTTTTTAAATCTTTAAACATAGAAAATAGCTCCAAAATGTTTAAATGTAATCTGCTTGCTCTATCTTTTTGAAATAGAGGAATATGAAAAAGCTTCAAAAGGTCTGCATCACATTTTTACAATGTTTGGGTCTATGATCTGAGAAAAAAAGACAATGGGCTCCATTCACAGAACCAGATCATATGCATGTAGGTGTCCGGAAACATTATCCCTATATATCGCTTTCAATCCTGCAACTGTCAATTAACTATACTGGTTTGCGGTATTTACCACAAAACTGTCAGTAAATACAACATGGGGTTAAAATAAATTCACAGAAGGTAATAAATAATTAAATGCATGAGGTAATTACGTAGTGGTCCAGATATGTGGTATTTAAGGAATGTAAAAATAATATAGCCAATTTTGAGTAGTCTTTGCCTTTTTGGTAATGCAGAAAAACCTAAATATGGAAATATGAAAATCACTGTGGTTGATAACTAAAGATTTTTTTTTTTTTTTAGTTTTGGATGTGGAGGGGTGGATTGTAATACCTGTCAGATTTTTATTGTTGTCTGTGCCCCCATTAGGGAGTAGGGATGATCGAACTTTTGAAAAGTTCGGTTCGACCAGAACACCCGAACTTCACGAACCATAAAAAAAAAGATCGTTTGTATTAGAAAACTTTAAGCACAGGAATATGGCTTCTCTGCTGTAACACCTTGCCGGTTTAATAGCAGGCATTTTTTTGGGTTCTTTGCAGTCAGGAAAAACATCTGAACTTGTGTATAATGGTACTGTGCACAAGTTCTGATGTTTTGCCTGCCTCCAAAACCCCCCAAAAAATGCCAGCAAAAACACACCTGGGCATTTTTTTTTTGACGCTAGCGTTTTTTTGGCATTTTTTGGGGTTCTTTTGAGGCAGGCAAAACATCTGAACTTGTGTATAGTGGTACTGTGCACAAGTTCTGATGTTTTGCCTGCCTCCAAAACCCCCCAAAAAATGCCAGCAAAAACACACCTGGGCATTTTTTTTTTTTGACGCTAGCGTTTTTTTGGCATTTTTTGGGGTTCTTTTGAGGCAGGCAAAACATCTGAACATGTGTATAGGGGGTATATATAGGCATATATGTCTGAATATATACCCCTAGACATATATAGGTGTGATAGTAGCAGAAATATATTACTGTAAATGATTTCATTAGCGCAAGCATTTATTTCTGCTACTATCACACCTATATATGTCTAGGGGTATATATTCAGACATATATGTCTATATATTCCCCCTATACACATATTCAGATGTCATGTCTGACATCAAACATGTCCTCAAAAAAGCACTGGCAGTGGCAGCCCCTGCAGCATTAAAAAATGCTTGCTGGTGAGAAGCCACATGCCTGTGCCGAAGCAACACAGAGAAATTATCATTTCTCTATAGCGGTCACCCTGCTATGGAAGGGTTTTGTCACCCTGCCATAGCAGTCACTGTCAGTTAACCCTACACTACACTACGGTCCCCTGACACTTAACACTTTCCCTACAGAAACTAAATTTTTGAAGCTAAC
This sequence comes from Pelophylax lessonae, assembly GCF_965119305.1. Taxonomy (NCBI): domain Eukaryota; kingdom Metazoa; phylum Chordata; class Amphibia; order Anura; family Ranidae; genus Pelophylax; species Pelophylax lessonae. The sequence goes on along the minus strand of NC_138768.1, from coordinate 679,944,634 downwards.
TTAAGTGTAAAGGAGCACTCTAACTACACTAGATATCCCTTTCCTCACACTAAAAATAGCTAAATGACACTTTTAAAGTAAAATTAACAGAACTGCTTCCACTCTCTTCCATGTCCAGTATAACAATGCTGGGAATATGGCAGGGGCGATCTTATATACTGGGGGGCGTATTCACTAATGATTGGTCTAGGGACCCCCTAGTCACTCCAATCACATTCCTAGCATTCTCCTGCCCCCTCAATTGGCTTTTGCTTATGGTTCTGGTCCAATCACGGGCTTTTAAAGCCCATTTCCTGAAGCATTGCATTTTGGGCGGTTCTGGTTGCCGAATTCCGAACTTTTTGGGCAAAAAGTTCTAAATTCGGCCGAACCTCGAACACCCAATGTTCGGGCCGAACCGATGGTGGACCCGAACCGTTCGATCATCCCTATTAGGGAGATTGACTGCTCTCTGTTCTTAATGAACCCCATTTACAACCATACTCTGGTAGCTATCCTTTATCCAACTGCATATTCACTGAACCACCAAAGGGTTAAGCCCTTGCTTGTACAACTTTTGGATTAGATCATTATGTGGAACTGTATCATATGCCTTGCTGAAATAAAGATATGCTATGTCTACAGCACCACCCTGGTCCAAAACATTGGTAATATATTTTAAAAAGTCAGTCAGAGTATTCTGACATGATCTGTCCTCAGTAAAGCCATGCTGTTTTGGGTTCAGCAAGTTGTGTATTTTTAAGTGATCAATGATCCTTCTTTTTAAGAGTGATTCCATTAATTTGACTGCAACTAATGTTAAACCCACTGGCCTAAAATTACCAACTTCTACCTTGCTGCCCCTCTTGAGAATAGGTAAAATATAGCTGTCTGCTAGTCATGGGGAACTTCTCCTGTTAGAAGACATTGATTAAAAAGACCCGTTAATGGTCCAACAACTATATCTCGAAGGTCTCTTAGAACTTTGGGATATATACCATCAGGGCCCATTGCTTTATTAGGTTTTAACCAAGCCAATTCCTCTGCTACCTCTGTCCCCAGAAATCCTAAAAATGAATTGTCATTACTAGAACTAATATGATTCCCAAACTGATGCAATTTATTTCTGAGAAGACTGAAAATAAGTAATTGTTTACATGGTATGCTACATCCAGATCTCTGTCAACAAATGTGTTTTGCCCAGTTTTCATTTTAGTGATCCCATTGTGTTTTTTCCTTCTATCACTAATGTATTTAAAAAAAAAAACTTTTTATCTCCTTTCTTTATAGATATAGTAATTTCCTCCTCTTTTTGTACTTTGGCAGCAATGATAATGTGTCCTCCTTTTGCCTATTTTTATACTGTTCTCTGTCAGCTACAACTCCTGTTTCCTTGAATTTTCTATATGCTATTTTTTTCCTTTACTATCTTTCTTACCTCTTTAGTGAACCATATTGGTTTTTCTTCCGTTTATTCTTACTAACTTGCCTGACTAGTTGCCTCCAGGATGGTAGACTGCCTCCAGGATGGTAGACTGTAATAGTGCCCACTAATTATTTACTCCTGTCATTTTACGCCAACCTTTCAATTATTTTTTTTAGAAATCTAAAACTTTTGTTTATGTATAAGATTTTGCAGTTCTTGTTTTAATATCAAACCAAAGACATTGGTGATCACTAGAACCCAATTGTTCTCCCATCTCAACATCAGACAGTCAATCCCAATTTGTCAGTATGGGCACCTCAGTTTGGGCTTTTTACTAACTGTTCTAGAGAAACCCCATTCAGTGCTTCCATTACATCCCTGCTCCTGTTTGTATTTGCAGTTAGAGAACTCCAGTTAATGTAAAGCATGTTGGAGTCACCCATAATCAAAACCTCTTCCTTCATTGCCATTTGAGTTATCTCGTCAATCAACAAGTTATCATAATCTTTAGTCTGTACTTGGGGTCTGTATACTATATCAATTCTAAGGAGAGATCCCTCTCTAGTTGGCAGGCAGACCCAGAGGGTTTTGATTATTTAATTTTCTTTTTGAAATAATGTTAGCGTTAAGCTATTTTTGACATGTATGGCAACCCCACCTCCCCTCTTCTCTACTCTATCATTTCTGTATAGTGTGTACCCTGGTATAAGTATTTCTCAGTCATTTGAATCCTTAAACCATGTCTCTGTTATTGCAACCTGTCCCTAGACATAAGAGCTGTCAACTCACAAAGCTTGTTGCCTAAAATACAACCATTAGTGCACATGACATGACAATCACTGCTATCTACTGCTTTATTTTTACCATCAGGAGCTTCAACTGAAGTGACCACCCCATCAGCCCAGTCCTTAACAACACAACCCTCACATTTGCTTCAACCTGCTGGGGACATAAATGCTCCTCATCAAGTACATCTCTGCCCTCATTTCTCAGTTTAGGTGCATGTCCAAAAAATTCTTAAATTCCATACTAAGAAGCTCAGTGTTCTTGTGTGAGGCATGCAGATCATCTCTCTTGTACAGCTCAATTTCAGACCAATGGATAGCATCATGACCAACAAAAACTTCAGCTTTGCACACATCTTTTAACTAAACATTGAACTCTGCTATACAAAGTACTTTCTCTTGTTGCCCATTATGCACAGGTAAGACCTCTGAAAATGTAACAGTACACCCTAACTGTTGAAGATCCTGGCCCAAATTCTGAAAATCCTTCTGTAAAGAACGCACATCATTCTGGGTCAAACCATTTGTGCCAAGGTACACAACCACATCATTATTGCAATCTTCACTAGATTTTTAGACAATTATTTAAATGTGCCTTTTATCTCTCCTAACAGTATCCCCAAGCAACTACCTAACTTCTTTTGACACTTCCATGAGATTTCCTAAAGAAACACCTCTTACAATTGAATCACCAACAAGAAGATGACTTCTCCTTTTAGGACTTTTATCCACAGCACTTGCCTGGTTTGCAACCTCAGATAAAACAAGTATGTTTGGAATTACAATGTTTTTCTCAAGCTCCTCCATCCTGTGCAGAGAAGGGTTGCCAATCTTACAAGCAGCTATGTTTGCAACCTTTATATCAGCTCCTAGCTCAGAAAGAACACTATAGGGGTTATTCAGTGTCACACCAAAAGCTACATGTTTATGGTCCATAGGCCTCACTCTTCCAGATCCAACAGTTGCCCACACTGTCCTTCTCCTGTGCAGTCTTTGTGGAAGAGGTGGCCTTTTGCAGCGCAGCTCAACAGAACAAATTGGCTTAGGCAGCCTCCTGATCTCAGACTGCAGGGCACAAACCAAGGAATTTAGACAAGCAATGTCATCACGGAGACTAGAAATCTACATACAAATGGGACAGCATCCCAGCTTCCAAAAAGTACCACAAAAAACAAATGCCAAACAAGTATTGCACTGAACTAAACCAGACATCTTAAAAAAATAATTACCTTAGTTCAAACACAAACAAAAACAAACGAAAAAATAAAATAAAAAATACAGGTATTACAAACAAAAGATAGTTGCCTGTCACCAAACTCCTGCTGTTTAAAATTATGCACTTCTGTCCTTCTGCAATTTGAAAGAGCAAAGTCTATATATTAAAACTCTACAGAGTTGCTATCCGTCTTAAATACAACACTAATTAGGCACCAAAAATTGGTAATAAAGAGATAAGAAATGTCCATAAAATATATAAAATATATGATACAGTCCCAAAGGAATTATATATTTTTCAGAGGCCCATAAGTCCGCATAGGGTGCTGGAAACAGTAGATAACATAGAATCCAATCAGTGTTATCCTTTCACCAAGAAGCACACCAATGCTTTCACCTCAAGGTTTGACCCCTGTTTCACCAGCAGGTCAAACAACGCAGTTTTGCAGATTCATCCAATGATAACAAATAACAGCAGGTCACTGAAGCAGAAACTCAAGGTCTGACCCCTATTAAAGCAGCAGGTCAAACAATGCAGTATTGCAGATTCATCCAATGTATATCAGGTAACAGCAGGTCACTGAGGCAGAAACTCCATGGGATATGTATGAAAGACAGAAAAACGAGGCCTCTAAGTGTAAACTGTATGTTAACTGGACCTTTAATAAAAAATTGCACTTACATAAAAGCAGGTGAAACAGCGCATAAAACATCCATTGATTAAAGCAGCGTCGCGGGCTCTGCACAATGGCAGCCGGCCCCACAGACGCTCAAGACAGCAGCGGGTGACGTCAAAGGAAGCGACTCCACCTCCTGTACGTGGCGTTACATCCTACGGGACTTCGTCAGCGGGGGTGGAGTCAACAAGTCACCATTGTCTTAATATAACCATACGCTGCTCAATGATGTCAATATGTTCATCCAAGGCACACTAATGAGGACATCTAGTGGTCTAATATGTGTAATGCATCCACCACAGATGTCATAAAGGAAGAATGAACCCAATATGAAGAAAATTATATATATAATCTAATTACTTTTAAAATGTATGGTACACACAGGACAAATATAGGATAATGAATGCATATTAAAAATATACACATAAAACCAAAACCAAGAACAAACACATCTTCAAATATAAATATAAAAATAAAATTAATATAATAAAAATAAACAAATAAAATTAAAATCCAAAAGGTAAAACCACAAATCAAAAAGAACAAAAAGGACAAATCACCTATCTGAAATAAAACAATTTAAATCAAATTCTACATTCAGGCCAGACGGATGAGAAACCTTGGTCTCATAAATCCAATAGGCTCAGAAATCTGATGAAGTGTCCCCCTCTCCAGTGTCTGTTAACCTGCCCCAGAAACGCAAACCCCTAGGGTCACGATTATGAAACATTTTCTACATTATTTTATGTCTGGGATTTGCTGTGTATCCTGTGTCGGTGTTTAGCTTGCATTTCAGCTCTTTTTTTTGATTTATATATTTTTTACCTGTCTGCGCTTATTGTTTTTTTGTATTTATATCACTAATTAGGCACCGATTTGGACAACAGCTCACCTCTCTTACATATGGTAATTGATACTGTAACTAGTAAGTACTGCAAATGGATTTTGGAGGGACCCTCATTATATTGTCAAATGAACGCGAGCACACTATAGGACATTATGTGGACTGCCAAACACAAGGAGACATATACATTATGTTTTGCAGATGCGTAGCATTCTATGTTGGCAAAACAAGAAATTTCTGGAAAAGGATATATGATCAAAACTATTATATTAAAAAGAACCTCCTATACACACCTATAGGGAGACATGTCACCCTCAAGACAGGATACGTTTATGGTTCAATTTACTGTTTTGGAAAAGTTATTGGAGGACCCTAGAGGTGGCATCTTCGACAGAAAGCTACTGCAGTGAGAGGCAAGGTGGATTTTCTGCCTCAATGCTACCTCCCTACCAGGCCTTAACAATTCTTTGAGGTTTAAGCCATTCCTATAGTAGTTGGTCTGTTGTGTTTTTTTTTTTAATTGTACACATAAACAATAGTTAATATGTAATTATATATTGTGAGAAATAAGGGTTACTATGTGACATACATGGAGGAAAAGTGCTGTACCCCTCTATACATGATATGTTTGGTTAAGCCTTAGTTGTTATGGTGATACACAGCTGCTGTTGTTGGTGTTGACAATACTATCTTGTGGCATCTAACAGCCATTTAGTCCCATAGGCTCCCATGCATGGATACTATCTGGGGGCAGGAAGGCACTATTATGTGCTCCTCTGTCCGACCAAGGAGGTGGTGTTAAGGTGGTAGGAGTTATGGGAGCTTGCGTGGGATGCTTTGTATTGTCTCATTTTTATTTCTGGGGTGATTCTTTGGCAGTGCTGTCCCTGTGGCGGTGGTTGTTCCAGACAAGTGTGATGCTTTGGATCGTGTATACTTGATGCCCTGGAGTGTGAGATGCCTGGCCTCAGTCTCCTCCTATATCCTCTGTGCTGTTGCCGCTCACGCTTGCATGGTTGTTTTTGATTTTGCACATGCACAATCGGGCTGGATCTGCGCATGTGCAGGCTGCTTACAGCCATTGAAAGGGGGAACTGATGTTCAAGAGGATTCAGCCTCACCGGTGGGCGTTGACATGGGAGTAGATACATATACCCTCCCATCTACTATACAGCTTGATTAGACGCCCCCACCATGGTGGGCAGTTATATGGGAGAAAGTACACACATCCATCTGCCTAATTGATGAATAATGGAACGTGTTATACTCAGGTAAAATTTGTATATTGGTTGTCTCTAGACGTAGAATGATGACGTAATTTTGGCATCAAAATGGGCTTTAAATAGGGGTGAGTTGTATAGGTTAGGTGTAGATGGTGATAGTTGGCTGCTGCTGGTTTGATGGTGAGTCAAACAATACTGGTTTAAGATTATATGGTGAGGTGGATGCTGTTGGTTCTACATTGTTTTTTTTTTTATTGCTTTGCTATTCTTAGATGGCTTCTTGTTGATGGGTAGTGTGCATCATGAATAGGTATTATTATACTATCTGACGCATATTATACATATTAATATGGGTAGGTGTTTTTTGCTTGCTATATTAATATAATTGACTGGTTTAACGTTTCATTTGAAGTGTGATTCAGGGCCACACCAATCTGAATAGTTTTACTTTTACATATTGTTATTTTCCTTATACCAGGCTGCTGTCAATTATATACAGTGGTAAGTCTTCTTTTATTACTATATAAATACTTTGCACCATATGATATGACAGCAAATTAACTTACTCAGCAACTAATTACGGAACTCTAGCCTATTATTATATCACAATCTATAACTGGGCTCTGGTACAGACATGTAAGTGTATTCGATGGATGTAATATTTTACCATGCTTATTGTCACCTGTCATGTATATATTATTGATTATGGTGCTTTTTTTCATAAATAGGCCAATGCTTTTTGCTGCAAAGACTAAGAGGTCCTGAAGAAGCAATGTTTGTGAAACACGTCAACCTCTAGCAATACACTATGCGAATATAAGCAGCTCTAGCATTTATATCTGTATTGGCCAAACCAAGCATGTTTCTATGTTTTTTTTTTTTTTTTTTTTTTAAAATGTTTTTATGGATTTGCAATAAAATGTATTTTTATCTATATTGTTGTCACTGTCCTCCTCTAGTACCTGTAAAGTCCACTGGGTTCCTACTCATTTCTTGGATAATTTATAACACCAAATACTCAACACCTCAGCAGCACAATAACAATTACTCCAGTACTTAGTGAACAATCACCAATAGCAACACACCTAAAATACCAAGGTTAACAAACTCAACAATTTAAGAAAAGCAATTAGAAATACTTTAAGGGAATTAAAAATAATTTAACTTTACTGTATCTAGCTACTGCTGTTCAAAACTTTGCACTTTTTTCCTGCTGCACTTCTGTCCTGCTGCAATTCCAGAGAGCAAAGTCTAAAGAGTCTACAGGGGTTATAACCTTCCCTTACCCTATCCAAAATGAAAAATAAAGTTGTGCCTATAGTTCTACTATGCAGCTTGGTAAATGAGGTAAAGCTTCACTTTACAAAGAATACCGATCACATGCAAGGAAAAAAAATAAAAACTAAAAATTCATTTTTGCTTGCTCATGATTGGATGATGAAAGTCAGCAGAGATCCCCTCATTTGCTAAGCTCCGGAGTAACTGCACTTGCAAAGTGCCTTTAGTAAATCAACCCCATTACGTTTAGTAAATGCACCCCATTACATGTAGTGAAATATATCTATTTTCTACAGTCATTTCACCTGATTTTTTTTTATACTTTTTTTGTGTATTTACAAGCATATCCATCATTTGCTGCTAACCTCCCAATCGCTCATAACATAATACAATGAACATGCATGTCACAATGGTCTAATCCCTTGTTAGAACATATGTCATATGTAGTGGTACTACTTATTCACAATTATTTTTATCTTTGGCTCAAATATTTGCAAGACAGAATGGGATTATGAATAGACAAGTATGTCTGTTAGAAAAGGGGTGTCATCAATTTGAAGGTTTGACAGATGGATACCAGGGTGATATTTTCAAGAACATCAGAGAATGACAATGGCTAGTCTCTAACAAGAAAAAAAACAGACCTGTACAAAGATATAGCAATGACTTTTCCAAATATCACCGCAAAAATTACTTTAAAGCAGATTTTCTCAACCAGGGTTTCATGGAAGTCTAGGGTTCTTCCAGATGGTTACCAGGGGAAAATAGTATAAAAAAATTACCCACATATATAAATACCCTTCTTCTACCAATAAAAAAAAAATACAGTGTTGTATTTTGTATTGGTGGAAGAAGGGTATTTAGAGCCGGTTCACACTGGGGCGACTTGTCAGGCGACCTGGTTGCCTGACAAGTCGCCTGCCATAGATTAGCACAGGACCTGTTCTAATAGGAGTGACACAAGTCACTCCGACTTAGAAAAAGGGTCCTGTACTACTTTGGGGCGACCTGGAGTGACCTGAATTGACTTCAATGATATGAAGTCTGTGCATGCCACTCCGAGGTCGCGGTGCGCGCTGTGCACCTCGACTTCACAGGTTGCCCCAGCAAGTCGGGTCGCTCCTATGTGAACCGGCTCTTACTGTATATATGTGTGTCATTTTTTGTACTATTTTCATTCAATATTTGGTCTTTTTTAAGATATTTTGTATTTACCTAATTGCTTTTGATACACCACGTGTGTCCTGTCCTGTGAATGCAGCTTCCCTTTTACTGGTATTCTAGTCACCCCCCTCTCCTTTTGTATTAATTCATATGATGCACATCCTTAGTGAGTTAGCATATTTCTACAGTTTAAACCATTTTACCACTTTATTAGCAATAAAAACTGACAGGGGTTCTATTTTTTCTCCACTTTATCCATCCCACTGGATTTCGCATGAGATAAAATACTGCATGGCTTCATGGGATGAATACCACACGTTTCAATGAAATAGCCCATGTAGTATTTTAGTATCTTTTTTTTTTCTGTGAATAGCAAAAAAAGTTTTGAAAAACGCTATGAGCTATTTTACCACAAATTTTAAAGAGGGAAATACCGCTTTGTGAATGGAGCTCAATGTGATTTGTACCTCTGATTGTGTCTGTTGGATCCCTCTCTGAAAAAGCACACTCTAAATTATATTTTGGGATAATTGAACCTGCCTAGTCTCTCCTTCTGGCATTGTGGTCTAGCCTAAACAGATGGTGTGCCGCATATCTGTACAATATTTCTAGCTCTTGACTGTGGCATAATAAACAGATTTTTTTTATCTAAATAAAATATGCCTCACCTCTGCCCCTGCGAGTGGCTGAGTACAAATGATTGCTTAATGAGCAGTGAGTCTCTACAATATTTAGGGAACCTGTGTTTGGAATATCATACACTACTTGTTTGTTCTTGACTCATCTCTCCCTCTTGCATTGCTGCCTTGGGCCTCAATCAAACTGCTCTCATGCTCTCCAAGCTACTGTATGATTTTTTTTTTTGCTTTTGTCCCTGAAACATAGCATTGTGATGTTTTAATCATTGGTAATACAAACTGCCTCAGCTCTGCAATGTGGGTTTATGGCTTGGAAGTATTTTGATGCACTCAGTGATGAGTTGACAATATGGTGTTGCTTATGTCATAATGTTTTTCAGTTACATGTACAGCTTTATGGCACCCCCTATGCATGTTATTTCAAGGAAATTTAATTTTTTTTATGTCACCCTTTAAGCTGATCTAAAATGGCCTCTTCTCATTAAATATTTTTTTTTTTTATGTTTTCTTTTTTTCTTTATTACATGTCCCTCAGGTCACATCCTTCCATGCTATTTCTTTGTCAATCATTTGACTTTAACTTAGAAAATGACCATGACTAAAAATTACGTTTGGCTCCTTTGTTTCAGTAGAGTTCAGATGCCAGATCCAAACTTTGAAAATGTTTGCCAAATGTTCCTTGAACCCAGGTTCTGGTCATTACTGTTAATGAACAAGTGTGATTATTGTTCACCCTCTTGTATTAAAAGGGAAAATTACATCATCAGATAACAAATTTCCTTGGAATTAATAAAGCATTCTAAATCTGAATTATGTAAGCCTAGATTTTAAATGGCTGTAGGAGCAAACGTTTAAAATGACTGTTGACAGTATTGGCCTTATACAATAATGAGGTAATAAAGTCCATGTGTGGTGTCTCCATGCAGAGAAACCCAATAGGTTCACTTTAATGCAGGTACTTGCAGCTACCTATACTTATATTTCTTTCACTTCCCTTTTGATCTGATCACCTGTAGAAGCAAAGTTACATACATCGTATATATTTAGATATGACAGACCATGATATAAACACCCTTTCCTCCCAAATGACAGTTCAAGTGACAAATATGTAATTAGTAACAAATAGGTAAGTTGAACCCTTAGCTCTAAGTAAACCCTAAGTAGACAAACCTGGAGTTTGCACATCGCTTCTTGTCCTCACTTGTGGGCAATTGGAACATTATTTCATATAGTACTAGAATCTACTACATATTGAGTACATGTTCTTTGCAATAATCTTATTGTTCTTTGTTATTCACCTTTTAAATCCAATAAAAATTGGTATTGTTGAAAAAAAATATATATATATATTGATATAAAGACACTATGTACTCATAAATTACCTGTTGAAATAAAAATTGAAATTCACCCTTAGGCTGGAGTTGCTGGGCAGCATAATGCCACCTCGAAACAAGAATCTAATGTTTTCTCCTCTTTATCAATAACACATACAGTATGTACAACAATAATACATACAGAATTTTTAACTCAAAAAAGGACAAACTGCATATGATGATGTCTGTCACCTATGTAAAAGTGATCATTTTTATTGGACAATAATGTTAATAATTGTAAAAAGTGTTGTCATGCTTAAGGCTGCAGCTGCAGCCATGAGCTTAGTGTAACTATTTGCTGACAGGATGTTTTTATATAAGCAGCAGCAAGTGGTAAAAGCCCAACAATAGAGTAGGCAATGGTATCAGACAAAAAATGTACTTTCCTTCCCTAGGAAGTTATTAAAAAAGTAAAATGTTGCAATTTTGTGTTAAACATCTTAACTGAATGAAAACAGCAATCTGAAAATGTACACTTACCCTAAAGAACTCTTTGGTTGACCCTGAATCCAATGTCCCATATGCAATTTCCGTTTGCTTGGAAAGGTCTTCTGCACTTTCAATAGGTGACACCATTCGTTCCACAGTAAGAAAGGCAGCTAAGTTAGCCGTGTAAGATGAAATTATGATCAAGGTAAAGAACCACCACACACCTCCAACAATGCGACCAGATAGGGATCTAACAACAAGTATGAAATTCATGTTTAAAATGAAGAGAGTCTTAACAGAGTAACATTGTAAAATAAATAAACATATAAAATGGTTACAATCCTGGTTACCCCTTTGACCTTTCTGTTGCTGTCACTATAATATTGTATAGCTTTGCAAGAACCAAAAAAAGGAACTGCAACAAAACTGAGGAACTGATATGTTAATGAAGCATAGTGGATAACTGAAGCATAAACTAAAGCTTAAATTAAATTGCTTAAAATTTTTTAAATGATGCCTTTTCAAACAAAGAAAGCAATTTGATCGATTTGCTCAAGTTTCTGAAAATCTTTAGTCTTGAAAAGTAGAGCTTTTGTTGCTAGTATTATTATTGGTATTCCTTAACTCAATATTATGGAAGAAAATGCAACTTTGGAAATAAGCAACATCTTTACTCTGGAGAATTGTTGCCTTGCCTTGGTCAGATGTGATAAATCACATCTTCCAACAACGGGAAAGAGCCTTTGCATATTTTACAGTACAGTACAAGATTCAACAACATTTTAGATGTGAAATTATACTTATGCCACATACAGTACTTTCTTCTTCTGTTAGATGGTATGTATAGTCTGGTATGTAAATATCTAGCAGAGATTCTATTGTGAACAGAGTTAGCAAAAGAAGTTACTTTAGAATAATTTTGACATTTTCTTTTTACCAGCTTTTAAATAATCTACGATACCCAAATGCAAACTTTCAAATTATGCTTGTTGCTACATGGGAACTGTAGACACAATGGAATGTTTCTACTAACATTTCATTGCCAACTCTCTATAAGCGTAGACAGTTGTTGACAGCCCTAATAGAAACAAGCCAAATGTGAACATTCCTAACTGGGCAAAAAGTATACCACTACATTTACTTTCCTACATCATATAAAAAGTGTAAATACCATGCTAACCACAAAGAAAGCTGCCAGCACTACCAACTGACAAAAAATTGGTGAAAGGAATAAAATATAATAGCGCTGCACTTTTTATATTTTATTACTTTCCTATATCAGTATTTAAAATTTGTAAGAAACATGAGGTATAGTTAAATATAATGCTTGCCACACTAGACAGACACATAAATATATGTTCTATGAAGCATTATAACAACACTGTAAACATGTTTCAATTTTACAGTAGTGCAAACGGGTATGTCCCTGATCTTCCTAATCAGTGACCAACAATAGTTGAGTATCAACTAATCAACAAAGATGGTTCCTGGCCAGTACCCAAGCAAACCACACGCCTAGTCCTCAATTAAAAACAATCACTAGTATAAATAAGGAAAGTACTGCAATTGCTAGGTATACAACCATTTATATCCAAAATACCCAGGCAAATGGCGAAGAAGCAAACCTTCTAAAAAAAAAAGCTTACTTGTGATGATCTGTAATGGTATATAAGAAAACCAGTCTGATGCTGGCTATTCAAGGTTACCATAATTTGTTGGCCAATATAAACATCAAAGGTTGTGCATTATTTACCAGTATGGGCAGACAATGGCTGAAAAGAGCAATCCTGAGCAGATAAAATATGTATCATTGGTACCAACTCTCTCAATATGGTGCAAAATTTCTGCTGTTCATGACTGAGAACAAAGTGTGCCGACGTTCCAGTCTTTTCTCTGCATAGAACACAGTTACAGTATGCATTTCCGAATAAATCATATTGAGTTATATTTTATAGATTTGCTTTTATGTTATTTGAATTGTACCATCCAATATTCTTGAGTGATGTGAATTTGCGCCAGTCGCTTCTCTTTTTTAACATAGTAGTAAGAACATTAGATTGATGTAGAAACCCATAGCAACCACCTTGCAGATGCTTGCTATTTTGTGCCTCTGAAAGCTGACTCCTGAAATGTTGACTTGGATTTCTACATACTTTTGCTTTCTGTATTACATAAACAAGCAAGTCTAGCATTTCAAGTTTCACTACACTGCAACTATTACTTAAATTGTTGCTATTCATAAAGAAAAATCAAAGAAGGGAAAATCTGTGGCTATTTGTAAATTGTGTGTGTCTACTTAGCTTTTCCTCTTTTTTTTGGTGGCTTTGATGAAAATTGCCATTATCTTTCCACAAGTAGTTAAAATTGTGAGCAGTAGTTTCAACTTTTCTCTTCCTTTAGTGCGATAGCAAAGAACACAGTGTATTTAATTATAGCTCATGCTGTTGTCATGGCAACTATAAATTAAAACATTATTCGTGTTCACTTGGCATGGAAGTGAGAAAAAGTGCACACTGCAGTGATTTGCATACATATGTTAAATTGCATTTACAAAGGGAGTTGTGGTTAGCATTTTAGTAAGCAATTAAAATTATTATTTAATGCTGTTTATTAATTATATATATAGTCACTTGAATAAGCAAACAAATTTAACGTATATGAAAAAGTATATAACTGTGCATTCTTGTTTTAAGGGGAACAGTGTTAAATCTGGGGGGGGGGGGGAGTTTAAAAAACTGGAGCACTCAGAATCTGGTGTAGCTGTGCATGGTAGCCAATCAGCTTCTGTCCTTAGCTTGTTCAATTAAGGGCTGACACTAAAACCTGAAAGCGGATTGGTTTCTATGCAGAGCTGCACCAGTAAATCTTCCCCTGAATGTTGTAATAAAAAAAAAAAACATAACAGAATTTCTTAGAAAATGAAAAAAAGCAATATTATATAGAAGCCATTCACAATGTGATAAGAATAAAGACTGTAGTCCCTTTTAAGCACATTGAAATGTAAACAGCGCAGTGGTCAGAAGTATTTTACAGTGTGCCTTACATTGCTGTTTAGCAAGTGCAAAAATCAGTGCTTTTGTCAATGGACATAAAAATAAGCCATGTTTGCCAACACTTGAAAAAATTTGAAGCAACACCTTAAAAGGATTAAAAAGAAAATGTGGTGTGCTACATTGGCCGTCTGTCACATATTTGTGGGCATGGTCAATAAAATGAGTGTTGCTTCATGATGTATGGCTTGTAGTATGCAACTTTTCCCCTTTTGCTCTCATTCAGACAACATCTGATTGAAATAAAATAGAGTCTAGGATTGGCTGAAGAGCAAGTGGAGATTAAAAGAGTCCCATGGTTGTTGTCAGGGGCAGCAATGTTAACCTTCAGCATAGGTTTCAGTGCCAACAATGATAAACCCCAGAAAGTATCAGGGCCAGCAACAACCCACAGATTGTGTCAGGTGCTAGAAAGGACAAGTCCCAGCATTAAGGCCCGTACACACGTGCAGATTGTCGGCCGAAAAGATTCGGCCGACGACCGATCGGCCAATTTTCGGCTTGTTAGTATGATGCTTTCGACAGCCGACAGCGCACTTTCGGCCGAACAGAATCTGTCGTGCAAGCATTAAAATTTTTGTATGCCGACACCAGAACGGCCGATTGTTCGCCAGTCAGTACAGAATTCGGCCGACAGACAGCAGATTTGCAAGACTGGGCATGCTCAGAAAAGAAAAAACACAGGGAAAGTTAACCATCACATGACATCACTTCTGCAGTCGGCGGACAAAATTTGTGTGCAGTCTTTTGCACTTTTCAGCGGACACGACAGCCCGGGGACAAAAGACGGCCGATCGTTGTACGGGGCTTTAGTTCCCAGAATGTTTTAGGGCCAGCAATAGATACCCCAGCAATAGCCCTCAGCATGTGACAGGGTCAGCAATGATAAACCACAGTAAGTGTTAGGGCCAGAAATGATAAACCCCACAATAACACACAGCACAACAAAAAGCTCCAAACACAATTATAACCTACAACACTGCAATAATGACAAACTCCAGCATGGCAAGAAATGATAACCCCAAGCAATGAAATAATGATTAATCCCAGTAATGAAATAATGATGACAATCCCCAGTGCTCCCATAATAACTGTTAGCACTGCAATATTAATAAATCCCCAGCGCTGCAATAATGAAAAGCCCAAGCACTACAATAATGATAACCCCCTGTGCTGCAATAATTCAAACCCCCAGTACTGCTATAATGATAACCCCCAGTACTGCTATAATAATAACTCCCAGCACCCCAGCACTTCAATAATGATATGCTCGGCATGGGTGTTCAGTAGTTTTACATGCCTGAGTACCAGCTCCCACTAAGATTCCTCTCTCCTACGATGATGCCGGTAGCTGGAAATATAATTTATTTGCCAGCAAGAGATTACTCTTTGGCAGATGGGCACCTGACAAAGGAAATCTGGAGTGCTTAAAGAAAGTTTGGGGGTTTTATAGCACACCCAAGCGGCCCCCTGTTACTGCCACTGCTTTACTCCTAACCCTAACTTTCCTTGTAATCCTGAGATAGCTATTGCTAATGTAAACTGTATAGGCCCAAGTAAAATTTGAAAATATTCTCTACAAGATCATCTAGTGCCCAGGGCAAAAATGACAAACTGCACCTCACCCTCCAATATAACACTAAATTGCACACTTACCCCTAAGCACAAATTCCCTCTGCAAGCCAAAATTCTCCCCAAATAAAAATGAAAACATTCCTCCTTCTTTGCCCCCTCATATCCCCTCCCCCCCAGCCTAAATCCTTCCCCCAAAAAATCATCCCTCCTAGTTCCCCCAACAATTTCCCCTCCTAGCACAAATTCTTCCCCACCCCAAATCTCCTCTCCTACCACATATTCTGTTCCCCACCCCCCAAATCTCCTCTCCTGGCACAAATCCTCCCATCCCCATAAATGTTTGTTAACAACCCCCCCCCCCCCACCAACACTGTGTTCCTGATACAATTCCCTCCTCCCTCTCTTAAAATCACAGACCTCAGGCGTAATGACAACAGTAGAGAGGAGGAGCAAGCCAGGAGGAGGTGTGGGCTGTGTTCTTCCATGTCCAGCTCCTCTGTCTTGTCAGAGTACCACTCCTCATAGGAATGCTGTCACATCAGGACTGTGCAGGTTTTAATTACCCACCCTCTACCCACATTTTTTGCAGCCAAACGAGGAGCAGTCTAGGGGGGAAGATAGGCACGGGTAATCAAATCCTGCAAAGTCCTGATCTGACAGCATTCCTGTATCAAATCCTGTATTGAGGAGTGCTGCTCTGACAAGAGAGAGGAGCTGGGCATAGAAGGGCACAGCCCACACCTCTTCCTGGCTTGCTCCACCTCTCTAGTGATGTCACTACTTGTGACAATGAAGAAAGCAGCAGGTATTAGATTTTGTGTTGAACTTCATGAAACAAATAAAGCTGTTTGTATTGATAGTCACCTCTTGTCACACGTTGAGGAAGTATTTTCAGATAATCAAAGTGCACATCATCAGGACAGTAAGGACCTCACTGCATTTATTACCAATGAGCATATGCTCCCTTAAAATGTGTGCTTATGGATTAGCTTTAGCACCCAGTTGTTTTTTAAGTCTGCTTTTTTCATTTCTTAGTAATGTACCACGTGTACAGTGGTGCAGTGGTGGCCAACTGTGGATCTTCAATGCAAGTACCTTAAAATTGTTCTAAACTGCATCGAATCCTTAGGACTGAAACTGAATTTTTTCAAATGCTGCTTTAGATTAACTCAACTGTCATTTATGAGTCACATTTTATCAGTAAAGGGACTATTGTCTGATTCTGAGCATGTGACAGCTGTGATAAAAGCACCTGGTTCATGGTATTCCAAATATATTCCCAACCCCAATTATACCTGTGGAGCCATTGAGAAGATTACTACATAAGGAATGCAAGCATGGATCCCCCAGCACAGCTTTGAAACAGGAAAACTGCTTATTGAGTGCACCCCAGCATTAGCATTATTTGATCACTACCTACTATTGTTACTTCAGAAACCTTAGGCTGAAGTCCTTACCCAATACAATGCAGCTCAGGAATGGAAAACTGTTACTTTTGCACCCAGAACACCTGCCAAAGCAGAAGGAATGTATTATTACACTCTATAAAAAGAAGTCCTAGCATCTGTTTGGGCAACAGAAAAATGGAGAACAGTGGGATTCACAGGTTAAAAGTGATTGTGAAGACTAAATTTTGCACAGGGAAGCCTGGATCCTCCTCTTCTCGGATCCCTAGCCCCTCCCTCCTGTCAAGTGCCCCACAGCAAGCAGCCTACTTTGGGGGCACCCAGGCCGAGCTTCAGCTCCGTGTGTCCATTCAGAAACCTTGCTGCCATTCGGCCATGCCCCCTCTCTCCTGATTGGCTAACTGACTTTGACATCTGCGGGGAGCCAATGGTGTTGCGAGCTGTGTTCCAGCCAATCAAGAGGGGGAGTGACGGATGGTCGAGGGACTCGTGGACATTACTGGAGAGAGATGGGGCTCAGGTAAGAATTAGGGGGTGCTGCGTAGGCTGCAACACCCAGATAAGATAAAAAAAAACCTACTGCCTTTACAACTCCTTTAACCCTTTGGATTTACCATAGTCCCTTAACTTAGGGCTTGACAAATATGCTTTGAATCTATGAGCCAACTAAAAAAGTTAGGAGCCAGTTTTTTTAACTAACAAATCTTATGGGTGGAACATGTAACATGTCCCTGAAGGTGAACATATCATTTAACCCTTTCACAGCCAGAGCTGTTTTTGCATTTTTTTGCACATTAAGCAAACACCCTAGAGAATAAAATATTGGTAGTTCCAATTTTGTCTAGGAAACACAACATTTTAGTAAAAAACACATTAAAAGTTAGTTTTAGGAGGCACAAAAACACCATAAATGATCCTTATTTTTTGTTTCACTGGATAAATAGATACCCAACATTTCAACATGTTGAAATATTAGATCCATTGTACTGTTTGGTGATGGACTGTCTTTTTTCAACCTAACTATGTAATTAGAGTATGTGATTTAATTATTCACAGTGTTGCTGTCTGTATTTTTCAATACTGAAGAAAACAAAAATGTTTGCACTATGCGGGAAATATGTAGTATTCATACCTCAGGCCTGTATGTGTCACTGTTTACAGTGATTATATGTATAATACATTCTATACTCTGTACAAGTCATTTCCTGTCCCTGTTATTATCTACCTAAAAGTTGGTGCTTGTTAATAGAGCACTTCATAACTATTCTGCCTCCCAGACTACAGGACACAGCGTATGTAGGCAGGTAGCCACTTCTGCCCTTTTTTTCAGAAAATTCTTGTTTATGTAATTGTTCTACTGATTCGGTGGTTTCAATACTTTTGCAGCAACCTCTCAGATAGGCTGCTAGGTTTGGATAGGCAAATTTAGTTATGTAGCTCTCCAGTAATCAGCAGAGCAGCATGTGATTTTTTTGGGCTGCTCTGGGCTCTACAGGCAATGAGTTTGAATGCTTTCTGGAAGTTTCCAGAATGTAGTGGATGGGAGAAACATATGAGCAGCCTAAATATTTTTTTAGCTCCAGCCAATAACTAGGAAAGTGTGCTGAGATTGTGTTTGGGGAGTTTATAAAAAAAATTGGAGCCTCAGAGAGCAGTGTTCTTCCCTAGGAGGAGAGACTATGCTGTCCTTCCTGGCAGTCTAGCTGAATATCCTGCCTGTTTTTGGGTCCCAGCTGTACATAAATGGGGAGTCTATTCTAAAGCTAATCCTCAGAGAGCTGGAAGAGAAGATTCACTGAGGATACAGGCTAGAGCCTCCACTGAGGAAACTGTCCGCCTATATCTGGAGGAAGACACCCAAGTCCAACTGTGAGTACAGACCTGAGAGAGGGATGCTAGTGACTGTTGCTGCTGTTAACCCCTAGTGCACTAAGTTAAATGCTTGCATGGCTTGGGACATTGTTAATGATGTCCCAGTGCTTTCCACTTTATGTCTTACTGCTCAAATTCCTGTCCAGTGTTCTGGAGTATCCCACAGCTCCCCTAAGCCCATCCAAGTTAGTTTACAATAAACATTAGAAAGGCAAACCCTATACTGTTTTCTGAGCCCAGAGCAGTGAATGTTGCTGTTTGCATGGCTGCAAAGAACCTGGGACACAACTCAGAGGCCCTTGTAGGGGTTAGCACTACACTTTCATAAACACTTGACTGGAAGATTGCAGGCCAGAGGTTCTGACCTAAAGAGGAGCTAAACCCTCCTATTCTTTACAGCCAAGGATACTCAGCCTCTCTTTGATCTGTGGTTGGCATGGTGCTGTGCATGTGATCAGTTATGACAATAGCTATTCGACTTGCCTTGAATGTACCTGTTTTGAGAAACAGTTACATTGGTAGGTTTAGCTCTGCTTTAAATTTAAATTGATTGTAAAGCCTTGCATATACCCCGTGACGTGACTGGGCTCAGGTGATACACAGAGATGAAACAAATCCTCCTACATAAGTTGTACCTGACTATCTGCAGGCCCTTTCTTCTCTATATCAATTCAAAGTGCTGAATTTTAAAGATTGTCTAAGAGTTCAGAAAGGGTGCTGAGAGCAGAAGTTACACTCTGCAGAGCTCAGTGAGGAGAGATCTGACAGCTGATACGAGGGAAGGGACACACACCCCTTCACACAGCACACAGGAGCAGAGCTGAGGCTATTCAATCTGCTGGGAGTCCCTCCCCTGTCACCATTTTTTTCTTGGTGTCAGGAAAACTTGTCAGAAGTGATTTATGCTGACAGCAGACAAATGAAGCAGCAGACAAAGTAACACTTACTGCTCTTAATTGAGACAAGTACACGCTATATAGTGATATGCTCTGTTCATATTTCGTGTCTGAAGTTTACAACCACTTTAATAGTACTTACTGGTTGCTAATCCTCAGTCAAAAACTTAGTGAAAGTCCTGAAAACAGATAGGACCAGCCATCTATAATAAAAGAAAATCAGCAAACGCAGCCTATGTGCCTTTATTGTATAAAATTCATTTTAGATTTAGCCCTATTATTTTTACTCTCAAAACACTATAAATTATTGCATCTTAAAAAGATTGTTTCAAGACCTGCAGAAATTGCCTTTGCAATTTTTGTAATTTACTTTTTTGAAGAAACCAGATAATGTTTTCACCTAATGCTACACATTTGAATTACTCAGGAATACTCTTTTTCAGTAATTTGTTATCTGCACATATAAAAATGATTAAAGATATCATTGAGTCTTAGCCATATAAGCTGAATTTCATCCTACAACTGGTCATGCAACAGCACATAGTTGTAATAAGCTGTGTTTTTGTTTTTTCTACACTTAAAATGACAAGATAATAATAGCTAATGTACCTACCTCCGAGACAAACTACACAACATTTCCCTTTATGGAGTCTTACCACTGTTAATAGTTTTCATGTGTTTTCTTGATCAGCTTTACACATACAAAATCAGTTATTAAAGAAATCAAGTGTGACTTGCATGGCACAGGAGCAACAACATCATTCCAGTTGCAGCTCACCATCCTTTCATCCCATCACAGTTCATGCTGGCCACGAGGACCTGGAACTGTAGACTGGGAATGCAGCAAAAACACGGTACCCCTCCAAGCAGGCATAAAATGATTGGAACCTTGTGCATTTCTGTAGTCTTTACATGGTACATATACTTTTAAGAAGAAAACATCAAGCTAAATTAAATATTGCAACCCACAGTTTTAGGATCTCTTTCCAGAATGCTAGCATGCAAAAAGTTTAGTGTGACCATACGATGAGTCTTTTATTTGTCCAGTACAATATATTGTATATGCACCATGGTATCCACCTCAGACCAAAAATGCACAAAGTAAAAAGAGATGAATCACCAACCTTGGCGAAATATCGCATCCTTGCTGCATAAAGGCACCAAGGGAAAACCATAGACTATTAAATATCCCAAACTCATTAGATGACTCGTTACTTTGAGTTTCTCTTCCATCTTCAAACTCCTCAGTATGCCATTCGTATGGGCTAAATCTGCTGACCAGGAATAAAACTACACTGACCCCAATGTAAGCAAACACTATGCACATCCAGATCTCATATGCTAAAGGATCGAGAAAGGAAAACACTCCCGGTTTTGACTTCTGAGGCTTCTTGATCATAATCGAGATTCCCAAGCTCATGAAAGGTTTTGAGAAGTCAATTACTTCTTCTCTCACCAGTGTAATTGTTAATGGAGCTATTGCAATGTCAGCTTTCTGTAAAACAAAAAATATAAAATAAAAAATATTATTTTTTTTGTTACAAATGAGGAACTAAAACTGACCTTTAATCTGACACTATTAAATTATTTAACAACAAAATATGAATGATTCAGGACAATCATTAGCAATGTGCAAATTCATATTTTATACAATAATAGTTATATAACCATGTTTATTAAGACAGCAGCAAATATATAGTTTATTGAAAATCAGGTGCAATAAAAATCCTCATCTAAAATTAGGTCACTAGATCCTGATGTCCTACTTCCTATGAGTACGGTTGCAGCCTAAGAGAACTTACTGAGCCTGCAGAGACTCAAGTTGTTAAATACGGAGTAGGTATATGACACTGGATAGAAATGTGCTTTGCAAAACTCCTAATAGGCATGAAACAAACATGTGGTATGCTTTTAATTAGTATAGCACAGATATTTAGAATTAGGGTGGTAGGAAGAGGCAGAAAGGCACCAATGTTACTGCAAGGTTCTTATTCCACTGCAAAGTTTCAATGGCTTTTTATTGCAATGCCAAGTGAAATCTCAGCTAAAATTTTATACAGACTGAGACTGGAATTTAGTGCCTAAAGAATGCTTGTTGCAGAACAATAATGTAAACGTTAAGGCACTTTGATTTAAAGTATGACTTGCCTTCTCCACTTCATGTACAAAAGAAATGACATACAATGTAATGTAATCATTCATAAAAAATAATAGAAGGTATACCCAGCAGTGGTATCAGTAAAGGAGTTGCAACAGCTGTGATTGGAACTAGGACTTGGGGTACAGAATGAGTGAAGGAGTAAAGCATCTTCATGTAACTAAATATTAAAGATCATAGAGATATATGATATCGAGATAGTGGCTTAACTACAAATGTAGGGTCCTGGGTCTGTAAATATACCTATACTTCTCTGTGAAGTGCCATGGCTTCTAAACAGCCTTTAGTGTAACAAACAGAATCCTTCGGTTTTAAGACTCCAATTGGACTAGCAACTTATGGTATCCCTGTTACTGTAAACAATTGTGTGCTAGTATATACTTTACACATTGGCATTCTAAAAAGCATTGTGACCTTAATTTCATAACATTTTCACATTCAGGAATCACAGGGAGCTTATGTGACAAAAATGTGCTAACAAGAAAATGTCTTGTTATCCATATCAACTAATCAGCTTCTATCTGTCATTTATAAATTAAAAATGGATGAAATATTGTGACTGGTTGATATAAGAAACAGGTAATGTTCTTGCTAGTTCATTTTCATCCATAAGCCCCAAGATACAATATGGCATCCCTCACTTATTGCAACATATTTCTTTATATAAAGCAAGAGCACATATACAACTTTTTGCTCAACTGTTTCCTAGACAGATTTATGGAAACTAAAATAATATGTTAAGCATATCAATCTTTCCATAAATGCCACTGTTCATTCTTCCAGACTGTAATAACGTCATATTTCAAGGTGAAAGAGGTGACAGAAAAATCATGATTGGTGTCTGCAAAAGGAAAGGAAAATAGCTTTGTGGTTTGCGAGTAATTTTAAAGCTTGACCGCAGGAAGATGTTTCAACATCTCCCCAGGTGTGATGTGAAGTACTGTTATCACAAAACTTAAACATGAAATGTGATTCTTTTGTTACTGTCTCAAGAAGATACCCCAAGGGCACAGCTATATAATAAGCAACTATGTTGTACCATCGGGTGGCTTCAGCTAGCCATGTAACTTATATAAGATCGATCAGTCATATAGTCAAGTAATATACACTATACGTTTACACTATACTTCACTTAAGAAATAAAATTTAACATATAAAGCTTAGACCAAAAAAATTGATGTACACGGATAAGTTTAAGTATGTGCATCTTTTAATACTTTTTTATAATCAGTGAGGGAATTTCAGACATGAACATGAAATAATGGTTTTGGCAAACAATATAGTTGTCAACATGTTTGTTCTTTGGTTTTGGTCATTAACATTCTTCAGTAACAAAGTGCACTGTACTTACCCCATAAACTAATTCTCCCACCATCCCATTCCATATTTTTGTTTCTGCATCTCTTGCTCCATATTTTCCATCAGCAACTATTGTCAGCTTGTATTTAAATCCGCAGTGCCTGGCAATCTCAGTTGCCAGATCAACACAATATCCTTCATAACGATCATTTCCTTCAAACTGATCTGCATTTTTCTTATACATCACATATGGGGCTTCCTGGAAATATCACAATCATTATCTAACAAGATCTAAACATTTTCTAAACACCAAATATATGGTGTAAAAGTAGCATTTGCATGCAACTTAATGGCGGGCAGGTTGAATCACACGATCTCATTTTCAGACAAATGGGAAATATAAATGGGCTTTTTACTATAGCACAACATAAAAT
Source organism: Pelophylax lessonae (assembly GCF_965119305.1). Lineage (NCBI taxonomy): Eukaryota > Metazoa > Chordata > Amphibia > Anura > Ranidae > Pelophylax > Pelophylax lessonae. The sequence continues at coordinate 679,920,913 of NC_138768.1, read as the reverse complement.
AGAAAGATGCGCAGAGTACAGGCACCTTACAGGACAACTATCATAGGCCATGTCCTAATTTCATATATTCCAATGTACAAAAAAAAACACCAGCTTTTGACTCTGCCCACCAAGGCCATCTGGTGCTGTCTTTATTCTTGTTGATGCTGCATTAGCTGTGCTGCTACCTTACTAATATATTTTTTTTCCAAGGGTGGGAGTAAGGAAACGTGAATGAATGCTGCAGTGGTTCAGCTTTTATATTTTTTCAATTTATAATTTAAAGTGACCCTTTCCTTTTTCCATGGAAGACAAGGTAAAAGGGTCACTTAACTCTTCCCCTCTCCCGCAGCACACACTCAGCTTTCCTTGCTCCAGCACTAGGACCAGGAAAAACACAGTGTAAGGTCCAAACAGCCTTAAAGGAGCTTTAGCAGGGCTATGGACTCCTTCCCAAGCCTGATTTGACAATGCTAGGCCAGTCATGAACCACCTAGCTTTGTCGCATTGAATACAGTGAGTCACATGTTCACACATACCCATAACTTCTGGGTATTTCTTTTGCTTTTGGCAGCAAAGTGGAGTGTTGCAATAATAGCGGAAAGGTGAGTATTTACTTCTGGGGAATGAGGATGATAAAGGCAAATTAAATGCTTAAATCTCCTATGCTGCCAGCACAGCAGATGAAGATGAATAATTTAACTTTCTTCTGACAATCATTTATCAAAGCGTCTGGGGGAGCAACAGTCTCAGACACTGTGCATTTCTCATAACAGCCACTCAGATCCTCTGTTTAAATTTTCCCAATTCTGTATAGGGGAATGAGAACAGCTCTGGGCAATACATAGTGCACTTTTATAAATTAGACCCTATGTAACAGTTAAAGACATTTGACAATACTGTTACCAATGATCTAATCACATAAGTATAGGAATAGAAAAGTCATCTAAGAAAATATTATGGACTATTGTGAATAGACCTATAAAATGTGCTGTAGGTTGCTTGTTATCCCACAATATTCCACCCTAAAAAGTAGACAGCTGAATAAACAGAAAAGGTACACTAAGACTAATTTTTGAAGACTAGTGCCGTGGATAATAGTGGGTTTCTACAGGAAAGTTCTAAAGCAAACAATCAAATTCCAGCTGCCAATTTCCCCATGCTGGTTAGATTTTAGCCAGCTGTTTTCTATAAATAAAATCACTATTTATAACATTATATTATTTATAAAACTATTTTGGTATAAATGGATTATACTCTTGGCATTGCACTGTAAAATAGTCAGACAATAAAAAAAATCATCACCCAGTCAAGCATATCAAAATGCATTTAAATGCGACGTAGTTAAAGGTGTGGTGAGTCTGCTTATTCCTAATGCACACATCTGTGGTCTTTGTAAGGCTCCATTCTAAACACTTTACTTCCCCTCCACGCAGTTAAACAAAAAAGCCTGCGATAGACTGAATGTACTTAGGAAAAAAGCTTTCTAAGTTAATGGAGCTCAAAGGTTTAGGTTTAGAGGTAATACCACATCCTGTATACCAGGAATCTCCAAATTACATAGAGGAAAAAGGAGAAGTGATTGGCGCTGCCAATATATGCGTTTAGAAGTGTGGAAGGTAGAAGCTAGTATAGACAACACAGATGTCACAAATATTATAACTATTATGCACGTTTGAAAAACTGAATATTGAATAAATAAGTGAGGTTTTAAATGAGGTAACAACAGGAATAAAGTGTAAGAGCATAAAACCTAAAGCCCAATATTTAAATGTATAAAAGTAAATAGGTATGCAAAAAAAGAAGGTGACATATACATCCACAATATACTCTAGTAAAAGATATATATAAATATATAGTGCCCTTCAAGTGAGGGTGAAGTGGTGGTGTTAAAACAATAAATAAATATATAAATTCAAAAATGATATTATAGTGCAGTGGCTATTAGGTGATATGTAACACAGGTGTATAAGTGATAATAAAAAGGTAGAGTAGAAAAAATTAATATATATAAATAATTTTACAGTGACTTGAGTGACCATAAAGTGACATGTGCAAAAAAGGAAAAGAAACCTCAATCCCAAGCCTGGGAAGAGAGAGTGCCCAATATGGTTCCCCAAAAATGACAATGGGGTGGGTCACAGATGGAGGAAAATAAATCCAAAAAAATTAATAATAAAAAATGCTGAAAAAAATATATATAAAATGGTGGCTGAGTGATTGATACACAGAATATCTCAAAATCAATAGTGTGCTAGTGAAAAAATGCGCAAAGAAAGTGGTCAAAAATGCATAAGAAAAAACATCCACTGAGTCATTAAGAAGCACATAGAGGTATATCAGTCCAAAATAGTGATGAGGTGCCAAAATCACAGGTGCGACCGGTTGGATGATTCTTAGAGTGAAGACTATGGTGCTCCCCTATTCAGTGGGTCCGGTGCTCCCCTTTCTAGTAAATACCGAGCTTACCAGAAAGTACTACCCCTACAGGGGTAGAGCGCAGGTCGATATTTGTAGGGATCGCTCCCAAAGCAGAGGGGTCCGGTCACCTGGTCCACTTCTAATATTCCAATTGCCCGAGTCACAACTAATTGGCGTGTTAGTAGGGGTGTTCCAACATTAATGCTCCAACCAAGCCATTCCAGGACATGTATATAAATAAAGAAAGATGCCTCCAAATGGTGAAATACCGCTAGACTTTTATTAAAAACATCCAAGATAAAAGCAGGTACTCACATAAAAAACAGTGCTAACGTTCCCTCAGGACTTAGGAGCCGCAAGGTCCTCTCTGGCGGTGGGGTGATGAACGGTAAGCGTTCTCCCGACCGGAGCTGCGTCCCAAGCCGATCAATACAATGCAAGCGGAAGTGATGCGGTGCGCACTGAAAGGGGAGCACCGGACCCACTGAATAGGGGAGCACCATAGTCTTCACTCTAAGAATCATCCAACCGGTCGCACCTGTGATTTTGGCACCTCATCACTATTTTGGACTGATATACCTCTATGTGCTTCTTAATGACTCAGTGGATGTTTTTTCTTATGCATTTTTGACCACTTTCTTTGCGCATTTTTTCACTAGCACACTATTGATTTTGAGATATTCTGTGTATCAATCACTCAGCCACCATTTTATATATATTTTTTTCAGCATTTTTTATTATTAATTTTTTTGGATTTATTTTCCTCCATCTGTGACCCACCCCATTGTCATTTTTGGGGAACCATATTGGGCACTCTCTCTTCCCAGGCTTGGGATTGAGGTTTCTTTTCCTTTTTTGCACATGTCACTTTATGGTCACTCAAGTCACTGTAAAATTATTTATATATATTAATTTTTTCTACTCTACCTTTTTATTATCACTTATACACCTGTGTTACATATCACCTAATAGCCACTGCACTATAATATCATTTTTGAATTTATATATTTATTTATTGTTTTAACACCACCACTTCACCCTCACTTGAAGGGCACTATATATTTATATATATCTTTTACTAGAGTATATTGTGGATGTATATGTCACCTTCTTTTTTTGCATACCTATTTACTTTTATACATTTAAATATTGGGCTTTAGGTTTTATGCTCTTACACTTTATTCCTGTTTTTACCTCATTTAAAACCTCACTTATTTATTCAATATTCAGTTTTTCAAACGTGCATAATAGTTATAATATTTGTGACATCTGTGTTGTCTATACTAGCTTCTACCTTCCACACTTCTAAACGCATATATTGGCAGCGCCAATCACTTCTCCTTTTTCCTCTATATATCTAATATAATCTCTAGTGGGTTATATTCTGAAGTGGGCTGCAGCCAATCGCTTTTTTCTACCCCCTCCCTTCGATATTATCCTAAGCGCGGATTCTTTTCCACTCTTGATTCATACCCCACACTTGTACTAAGTGTGTTCTATCTGCAGCTATGGATCTCTTTAGTTATGTAGGGAGCAGGGAAATTAACATAGAAGAGATTTTTAATCATGAAAGAGTGACCAATAACCATGACCTTAATGGCCTTTTTAAGCAGTTGAAACATGATCTAGAGAAGCAATTAAGAGTGTGGTGGGACATTTCCACACTAGAAATGTACATTAAAGAGAGAATAACCCCACGGAGATTAAGATGGGAGGTACATCCCAATGATGCGATTCTAGATCAAGGCCTCATGGAGGAATGGTATAATTTCTTTAACAGATGTGAATCTGAATTACTTAAACAAATTGTTGGAAGGAGGAAATTCAAACTCAAAGAAATAGAGAAAAATATTACCAGACTTAAGACTCTACTAACCCCCTTCTCAACCACCAACGAATACAAAGAGAAGGAGAAGGAATTACAAACCAATATAGCCAAATACGACACCGAAGTACAGAAGAAGAAGCAGAAGAAATTTAGTAGGGATACGTTGGACTACAAGGATCAGAAAGTCTATAAATGGCAAAATTCCTTAGGAGAGGAAGCAATGGAAGTACAGGAACCAACAACAGCCTATATATCAAGAGAAACCACTCCTGATGAGGACGAACAAGAGGAGGAACCCATCACCCCAATCTCCAGAACACCGGCTACACCATTTCCCAGGACACCTCGTGAGAGTGCGCACCGCATCACTTCCGCTTGCATTGTATTGATCGGCTTGGGACGCAGCTCCGGTCGGGAGAACGCTTACCGTTCATCACCCCACCGCCAGAGAGGACCTTGCGGCTCCTAAGTCCTGAGGGAACGTTAGCACTGTTTTTTATGTGAGTACCTGCTTTTATCTTGGATGTTTTTAATAAAAGTCTAGCGGTATTTCACCATTTGGAGGCATCTTTCTTTATTTATATACATGTCCTGGAATGGCTTGGTTGGAGCATTAATGTTGGAACACCCCTACTAACACGCCAATTAGTTGTGACTCGGGCAATTGGAATATTAGAAGTGGACCAGGTGACCGGACCCCTCTGCTTTGGGAGCGATCCCTACAAATATCGACCTGCGCTCTACCCCTGTAGGGGTAGTACTTTCTGGTAAGCTCGGTATTTACTAGAAAGGGGAGCACCGGACCCACTGAATAGGGGAGCACCATAGTCTTCACTCTAAGAATCATCCAACCGGTCGCACCTGTGATTTTGGCACCTCATCACTATTTTGGACTGATATACCTCTATGTGCTTCTTAATGACTCAGTGGATGTTTTTTCTTATGCATTTTTGACCACTTTCTTTGCGCATTTTTTCACTAGCACACTATTGATTTTGAGATATTCTGTGTATCAATCACTCAGCCACCATTTTATATATATTTTTTTCAGCATTTTTTATTATTAATTTTTTTGGATTTATTTTCCTCCATCTGTGACCCACCCCATTGTCATTTTTGGGGAACCATATTGGGCACTCTCTCTTCCCAGGCTTGGGATTGAGGTTTCTTTTCCTTTTTTGCACATGTCACTTTATGGTCACTCAAGTCACTGTAAAATTATTTATATATATTAATTTTTTCTACTCTACCTTTTTATTATCACTTATACACCTGTGTTACATATCACCTAATAGCCACTGCACTATAATATCATTTTTGAATTTATATATTTATTTATTGTTTTAACACCACCACTTCACCCTCACTTGAAGGGCACTATATATTTATATATATCTTTTACTAGAGTATATTGTGGATGTATATGTCACCTTCTTTTTTTGCATACCTATTTACTTTTATACATTTAAATATTGGGCTTTAGGTTTTATGCTCTTACACTTTATTCCTGTTTTTACCTCATTTAAAACCTCACTTATTTATTCAATATTCAGTTTTTCAAACGTGCATAATAGTTATAATATTTGTGACATCTGTGTTGTCTATACTAGCTTCTACCTTCCACACTTCTAAATGCATATATTGGCAGCGCCAATCACTTCTCCTTTTTCCTCTATATATCTAATATAATCTCTAGTGGGTTATATTCTGAAGTGGGCTGCAGCCAATCGCTTTTTTCTACCCCCTCCCTTCGATATTATCCTAAGCGCGGATTCTTTTCCACTCTTGATTCAATCTCCAAATTACGGCCCTCCAGCTGTTGCGGAATTACATGTCCCATAAGGCATTGTAAAACTCTGACTTTCACAGACATGACTAGGCATGAAGGGAATTGTAGTTCCTGAACAACTGGACGGACATAGTTTTGAGACCCCTGCTGTATACTACTTCTCTCTAGGCCAAGCAGCATGTAAATATAACTTACCTCTTGACAAATCTGCACTTCGTTACATAGTTCTGAGGATGTGGAACTCATTCTAACAATGACCTCCCCCTACCCTGGAAACTGCCAGAGCTCAACCCTCAAATAATTAATTTACACTAATTTTTGGACAGTGGGAGCTATGAAAATAGATAGTGCTGCACTTTTTAAGTTTATGATGAGTTAGGTTTCTACATATTCTACTGGTAAGTTAAAACCTGACTATTTAGGGCAGCTTAGTTATTTTTAACAAAGCTTTAACTTAAATAAGTAATGAACTAACTTAGATACCCAATCAATAAACTGAAATTGTGACTGCACTTATGTCCTTTTATAACTTCACATACCTGCAACCACAGACTTATTTTTATCTGCATAATACAAATTCCCATTGCCAGATTGGTTAGATCACCACATTATCTGTAATGGTGTCTTGAGCCCAGGTCACACATTCAAAAGGTCAGCTGTGCTTCATAAATTATGAGCAATTTAGAAGAAGTCACTACCATATGGAAATTTCTCATGACACCAATTGTAATTGTCTTGCATTAGTGATGAAACAACACTGTCACAGTTGAATTGCTAAGTTCTATGCTATTCTGAGTCATTGCGGAAATATCATGCTTATCCCTGAAGATGTGTTTGCCATTTAGATTCTGGTAGCTGTTTATAGATGGATAAATGTGTGCTCGTCATTATGTAATTCTTGGGGAACAAATGCTTGGCACTAGAACCAGACAAAATGAATTACCTAGTAATGGGAAAACTACTGTTCAGTCTGTTAGCTTGTCATAAAAAACAGCTTAATTGTCATTTTTTAAGAATCCCACATATTGTCATTTTAAAACATTTACATATTGGTTAAGTGTATGCCTTTCCGCTGATAACTTAAGGTCAAAAGCAATGGGTGTGGGTGTGAGCCACAAAGAATGAATGTAGAAGAGGGTTATGAATACAAGGGACAGTATCAACGTTTTCCAGCAGGACTTCAGGCATAATGTACCCAGACAATGTATGTAGGAGTCATCTCAGAAAAGACTTACTTTTTCAAATTAATTAAGGATGCACACAATAACTTGGACATGTAATAAGTAAACAGAAGTGGGGATGTGGAATTCTCTTCCACAAGCAGTGGTATCAGCGGGGAGCATCGATAGTTTCAAAAAACTATTAAACGGGCACCTTAAAGACCACAAAATAAAGGAGTATACAATATACAGTTAACATCAAACTCACACACACATCTTAGGTTGAAATGGATGGACTGATGTATTTTTTCGATCTCACTAACTATGTAAACAAGCATTTAGGAATGCTCTCATTGGAGCTGCTCCAAGCAAATTGAGTCCTTTGGCTTGATCCATGAAAAGTGGGATGGATACTAACTTTCAAGTGTCATGGAATATATCTGAATCTCCTATAAACGTAAATCAGAATGAGCAGACTGCTGCCAATACCTTAGTAAATGCACAGGGGGGAAGGTGAGAATAGTTGACATATCTAGAATAGTGGCATTTACACTATAGGTCAGTATTACAGTATTCTTGTTCTCAGGTAACTCCCAGGTTCTTGAAGTATAGAAACAATTGGGTTACTTTACTAAAAAAATATATTTTGTAATTACACTGTATTAATTTACAGTACCTCATTAATTATGGAGGACAACTTATTTTTTAATTTCCTCTGCACTTGGTTGGCTGTTTGAAGTGAACACATATTCCCCTGGCTAAGAAAAACTGTTCTCCTGGATAATAAATCCCCATGACTAGACCTTAGTCTAGCCTAGCTGCTAATATAATGAAAATTGATGTCCAGATCTATTTTCTGCTTTTTTGTGTGACAATACTCCCAATTTAGTGTTACGCGTTTTACGCAACTTTAACGTGACAAACTCCAGAGTCAGTTACAATACCAACGCACCCTATGGGCTTGGTAAGTATGTATCTGTTTTTAAAAACAGCATTTGGGATAAGAAATGGAGAAGTTGGCTGATGACAATAGCAGATGACTTCGGAGCTGGGTGGAATACAAATGTTCTCATTAGACATGCCCACAATTATAACATGCAATGCTCCATAAGAATTAAAATTACAACTGTCAAGCTCCTCACAACCAAAGAATTGAACTTAATTCATAAACTTAGATTGCACCAGAATGTTTAGTCATTATCTGTTAATGAGGCAGATATGTGTAGTGCGGTATTGATATTCAAGCTAATATCTCAGGAAAACTGTCTTAAATATTCCAGAAGCCACTTTTAGTCCCATGAGAGGAAATTACTTTATTTCTTCTCACAAAAATATTGATATACCAGATCTAAAAATATCTGTTCAGGGACATGTAATACACAATGTGAGCTGATTAGGGTGCTGGGGGAGAAAGGTAATAGAGAGATGGATGGGATGCCTCTACAGATAATAATTTCAGTCCTTAGGGAATCCTGTGACTTGGTTATAAAACAATAAGCTGTCTTGTTTCTTGTGAGCTGCACAGGACTGTACTGTAATTTATAACTGCACTTAAACACTTCGTATAAAAATTAACCGTGCTGCGGTATACTGTATCTGCCCTAACACCAACATTTTTCTTAAGCAGTTTTAGTCATTTGTGTAAACAAAAAAAAACCTTTTTTAACCATTTACTCTTTTGACACAACTCTAACATTAACAGAATTGAAGTGGAACTCTCTTTTGGGTGGAATGGGATGATTTTAATTCCATGTATGAGGCTTTATTCTTAGGAAGGGGATTTTTCGCATACTCACCCACACTTTGGTACCTATTATAGTTTTTGTGTATACTATGAATCCACTACTAGGTTAATTTCGTTCCACCTAGTGGATTTTTTATAGTAGAATCTTAACAATACACTTTGAGAACTTTAAGCTGTCATTGCTGTGTCCGACGTAGAAAATCTGGAATGTGCTGAAGATTCTCCTGTCAGAACGGTCATGACAGGAAGGCTTAGGTAGCTACTGCAGATATGTGTAGGCACTCTTAGGTGCATGCACTTTATACCTGGAGCAATTTACTCCTCTTCTACCCCCCCCCCCTCGCCCAGTGACAGAGTCTTTTTTAAACTTTAATTGCAGACTAGAAGCTGAACATATACAAAACTGAACAGGTAGCAGTACTGCAAATCAAAAAGCAAATACAGGTCTTTCACAGCCAGTCATGAGGAAGGAAAGAATCTTGCTTTTCAAAAGGTTTGTTTGTTTCTAACTACAACAAGGTGCCTTGCTAAAGCTGTGCTCCTGGCAAACAGTTAAATACACAGTTAAACATTGATTTGGTGAGTCTTGTGATTCAGGCTCCCTGCCATATAGCTGAATGTGATCTGGAACCACCAGTGCAACAAGGGCATTACAAAGACATACAGGCACACCCTATCTTGTGATATGGACAACAAAGAAGAAGGTCAGGTTACGCCTTCACATCTTCCCCTAGTCAGCATGCTCAGTTTCAATGTACATGCTCAGGAGTGTGGCTATTATTAAGCTATGCCAGCACTGAGCACGGGAGTGGGAGAAGAGGGGGAAGCAGCAATTTTTACTGACAGAAAAAAGCATTTCAAAGCATTTCCACAAAAAGAAATAAGTCACAAGTCATAAAATGATAACGTGATAAAGAGGTGTGATACTTCAGTTGAGTTATAAATGTATATTTTTGAGTCTGAGTTGACAAACTCCGCTATTTTTAGGAGAGCCCTTCTCAACTAAAGTGTTAATCCTCCAGAAGCAGGGGCTTTCTGTCTTAAAAGCTTGTAATTGTTTCCATAGACATTATCAGCTAAAGGTAATACCCATAAATAGTTTTGTTTTTTTGACAAAAGTGCAATTTTAAATCTATTTGACTCTTAACACTGGACCGTACTTCAAAGTGAAGTATAGTAGTAAAGTAGAGAATTGTAGGTGATTATAGGATTTTTTTTCAGTTTCAGATCATTTGTTACATAGTTGACAATGTGCAATTTTCATTGTAAGTCACATCTTTATAATTCAAGTAAACACAGGGTTCCTAGCTTGATACAAATCAACATTTTCAGTAATTCTTACCAATATAGTTGTAACAATAACAGTTTTGTTTTCAAGGCCCATGGAGTCATTAGCAGACAATACATCAGTGACTGTAACCACCATTTTGTCAAGCTCGCTCCAGTATCCAATCTGCCAAATAAATTAACAAACAGCAAGTGATGGCTAATTGAAAAATAAAAACAAATATGTATATTCAAGTAGGTTTTACTGGCAAACTGAGAGAGTAAAAAAATGCAAAAATGTAAGAAAACGTAAAAGATGTAATAGAATACAAAAAAACGTGAGAGTGTAATGTTACCTGATAGAGCAACCAAATATAGAAATTGATTTTACTACATTTGTCAAAGCATTTTATGTTTTATTTTTACTTATATGAATGAATGAATGAAAACCTTTTTTTTTTCTTCTATTTAGGGACATAGGCATTTTTAACATACAGATTTTACAGCCACCTACTGGAAGATGGGACACTAGAAAAAAAAACCTGGGGGACACTATTTTTTTATTTTTAAATAAAGGACTTGTCAAAAAACTTGCTTTTGTGTTTATTTTTTGTACACTTTTTTGGTGAATGGGTAGTGGTACGATGTACCCGTTATCCATTCACATAGGGGGAGGTGGGATCGGGGGACCCCTTGTTAAAGGGGGCTTTCAGATTTTGATAAGCCCCCCACCCACAGACTCCCACAACCACAGCCCAGGGTTGTTGGGAAGAGGTCCTTATCTTCATCACCCCAAAGCAAACTCCCCATGTTGAGGGTAAGCGGCCTGGTATGGTTCAGGAGGGGGTGACGCCCGCTCGCCCCCCCCCCCCCAATCCTGGCCAGCCAGGCTGCTTGCTCAGGTAAGGGTCTGTTATGTATTCTGGGGGGGACCCCAGGTCGTTTTTCTTTTTCATTTTGGCATAGAGTTCCCCTTAACATCTGTACCAGACCAAAAGGGCCTGGTATGGATTTTGGGGAGAACTACATGCATTTTTTCTTAATTCTATCATAGGGTTCCCCTTAACCACTTAAATACAGGGCACTTTCACCCCCTTCCTGCCTAGACCAGTTTTCAGCTTTCAGTGCTCACTGGCATCTATGGGAAATATCGGTTAGCTTGACATGGCACTGCTCCCTGTCTTTAACATTGGCGTCCAAGGGAAATCTTGGTCTGCTTGACCAGGCACTGCCCATGAACTATAAGTGACAGGGACACAAAACTTGGGGAGCACTGAGAGGGGACCCAGGACTACAACATATCTATACATTGTAAAATTGGGGTATGTTCACTACACTGACTGCACTAAACTAACTCAACTCACTATCCCCTAACTACCTGCCTAACCTCTATTATCATACACTATACATGGCTGCCATGTAAGCAGCAGCCTTATATAGTGTGGGGTGTGGACTTAGCCCCTGAGCTATGATTGGCTTAAGGCAGCCTGCCTTTGTCCAATCATGGCTCTTACAGGACACTGTACTGTGACTGGACAAAGCATACAGGTCAGGTGCATGCTTTGGCCAATCAACAGTAATTTATTTACTGCACTAGCGCAGTGCTTAATGGGGCGCTCATCGTCGGGGGAACTTCCCGCCTACGGCCCCATTTGTTCGTGTGTTCAGCGAACACATGAACAGCTGATGTTCGAGTCGAGCTTACGTTCGACTCGAACATCAAGCCCATCCCTAGTGAACATGTTAATTGTTGGTCTGTTTTTACTCCCATTTAAGTAGTGTGTTTACTCTACTTGTTTTTATAATGTGATGATTGGCCCTCCAGTTCTACCATTTGAGACTTATTGTTCCTTCGGGTACCAGTTACCCCTAGCAGTGATTACCTGTATATCTGTGTCCCACAATTGACAATAAGGAAAAAAATGTTTCTATACTTACTGTAATTTTTTTTTTCCTCCATTGAGGAAAGAGTAATAAAACCTGAATTTACGAAATCATGAACTCCTTTGTCCCTCAATGGACGGCAAGAAAAGATTACACTGTAAGTACAAAATTCTTATTTTATAAGGATACAGTATAATTACAATGGCAATGGGTATTCTTTTCAAGTGTATGTGAAGGTAAAGGCTTTTTTTTTAATAGTTTTAGATAGAGTGAAGAAGATTATACCTCCTATTACATTTTACAAATTTTCAGAGCTACTTTACAGTTTCATCCTTTTTCCTGTGTTGCTGATGCTGACAAAATGTTCACTAGAATGAAAGTAAGAGAAACTCTGCAACAAGGACACTGACAACCATAACATTTGTCAGGGTTCTAGTCTTACCATATTTACTAAGGAAAAATATTTTTATTTCTCCTAATGTTGCTGTTAGAGAGTTACCCTTACTTTCTTTGTGAAAACATTTTGACAGCAGGACAAGAAGTTAGGGGACATTTAACACAGCCCCAAGCAGCAGATAAAGTTTACAAGCTTTCTTACCCTTCTGCACTCTATCTAAAACTATGAAAAAGTTCTGATTGGACATACACATAAAGAGGAACTCCAGCCATTTGCAGAGAAATTAAAAATCAACAGCTACAAATACTGTACTGACTGACTTTTAATAAACAGGTACTTACCAGCCTATAGATCCAGAGATAGCATCACCCAAAAATAGTAGAGGAGGGGAGGGAGGAGGAAAAAAGTGAAACTTCTGATTTTATGGGAAGTTCCACTTTAAAGTTCAAGATGCAACAGATATTAAGACATGCATTGTTGAGCACTAGCTGAGGTAAGATGCCAGGACTGCCTGTGATGCATTCAAATAAATTAATCAAAACGAAAATTAATCGCACAACAACCTTATAGTAAGTTCCTGTAGCTAAGCGATGATAACTGTAACAGAACTTCTATTGTTTCATATCTTAAAAAAAAAACAAAAACAAACCCCCCAAAAAAACCCAGAATTAACTACTCTTTATATATTACCTTTCGAGGGCCATTGCTTTTAAGTTCCATGATGTTGATTGTATAATTTACTCTTTTACCATTTTGGTCAAATTTTATATTTCCTGTTAATCCATCAACTTGGACCTATTGAAAGTTTTAGAAAATAGAGTTATTGACTTAATAATCATTTCCTTCAATGTAGGTGCTCTGCACAGAACAATGGGCTCCTAGAGCTCATTTTCTTGTTTGAAGTATGTATATGCACAGTCTGGCATGCGTTAAGGCAGTTTTGACAATGAATGAACTGTCGATAAACCCTAACATGGTACAAATCATATGTGACCATTATATGTAATGAAATGCACTGTAAAACAATACTACCATATGCTATAGCACAAAGGCATTGCCTTAGTAAATAGAGGGGGCAGTAAAAGTGAATGGCACTGCGATGCAGTAACATATAGTACATGTGTTATAGGGCACTGAGGTAACACATGTGTTTTCCATGACATAGAAGTGTAAATGGGCCCTTAAGGTTCCTTTACACCAGGCATGCTCAACCCATGGCCTGCAGGCCAACCTATGGCAACCCCCACAGCCTCCTTTGGGTGCACACTGCTCCAAAATACTGGCAGCAGTCATACACAAGGCAAAACTGTGGGCAGCTCCCTGCTCTTCTCTTTCTTTCCTAACACACAGACATGGGGATAGGAGCCTTTAGTCAAGTAGATTACATCTAGTGGCATTGAAACAGGGACTCTGAAGGTGGATTCTCACAGTTGTGTGATGAGCTTGCAGTCATTCCTGGAGCATGTGATCTGGTTAAAAATAGATGTGGGTAAAAATGTAATGGGGATTGGTTCCATGGAAAATGATTATCCTGATTGTTGTTAAAAATCTTATAATGCTCTTCACAATAAAAATTTTTAATTCTGAACTATTTTATTTCATTGTGGCCAGTGACCGATTACCAAATCACTTAAGTGGCCCGTGCTCTTCAAAAGGTTAAGCACCCCTGCCTTACACATTACAAACATACATTACTTTCCTAATTCTCTTTTTAATTTGATTAAAAAGTGCATGGTGGTTTAATTTCTTTGGAGTCCTGTTAGAAGATTTATATAAGTTTTCTTTTTTGGTAAACTGAGTTTTGATCCATCTTTGTGTCTTTTGAAGAGCTCTTATTAAAGAAACAGTACAGCCAAACAAGCTTTGTCTTTCTTCAGGGAGCCACACTTTTGAAATAATTCATATGTATCCAAGTGTTTCTAAAAACAAGCTTTAACGAGTCGACATCAATCCTTCTGGTTTCAAAACACAACTGAATAATAAGCTGAATGAACAAGCAAGCATTAAAACCTCAGTCAGGATTTTATTGTTGCCTGTGTCTCCACTAGTGAAGATTCACCCTCTCCATTTGTCCTGGTCATCATTGTCGGTAGTTCTGTGGTCACTGAGTCAGGGATAGCGGTGGATCATTCAATGGGAACACTTGTTCCAGGGACAACTGTCTAAAAGCAATTCTCCTTTAATTTGGAGATATTTTATCCTACTTCTTGTTGTGTTTCAAGACAGAAGTGAAGGAAAACCTCTCCAGTGGGACACAGAACACAAAGTCAACAACAACAAACTTGTCAGGAGATTTAATCATTAATCCCTACCTGTAGCTAAAACTTTAATAATAAAATGTTTGGCTTTAAATATAAAGAACATTATCAGAGCTCCAGGAAAATTGGACTTTGCACTCCATGCAAGGCCTGCTTTGCAAATGTGCCCCCCCCTCACCTAAACAATGATAGTGATGTTGTCCTCTTGCTGACAAGATTCTGGTGAATGGTGAGTAATGCAGCACTGTGAGATGTTGGCTAGTCTACATTCTCCAGATCTTGCTGGAAGATGAAGACGTCGCCTCTTGCTTGGGCACCACAGATGGAAGCCAGGTGGAAAGGTATTATCTAACATTTTCCCCCTACAGGTGAATTATTTTATTTTTTTTAACTGTTTCAATGTTTCAGCAAGGATGAGGGAGGCACACTTAAAAAGTAAACCTTTTAGGTCCAAGACCAACTTTTCTTTTTCAAAGAAATAATAATTGCTAGCATTGTGTTACCTGCTTTAAAGCTCTTTCTATTTCTACTCCATGCCCCCACGGCACTGCTGGGTTTGCTAAACAATCCCCAGCATTTCCTCTTCTTGAGATTTCTATTCTCTGTTTACGCAAATTACGAAAGGCCTCTGTCATCACTTGAACAGCATCAAATGTTAGAGCTGATGTATACTGTAAATGACATACAAAATATAATTAAAAAATACACATTATACAAATACATGAATACAATTTATTTTAATACACAAGATTCTGACCTTTCTGCTTTCAGGGGCATATAAGCAAAGATTTACATGAGGAGGCATAGATCATTTCTGCCTTCAAGGGTGGTGCAAATATTGTATTAGTTATTGTCACTGCTCTGTGCTCTGCACCTCCAGCACTTCCTGCACTCCCTGGAGTGCTGGGCAGTGGAGGGGGCAGGAGCAGCGGGCTCAGGCTCTCTAGCTCTCAATGGCACGCTGAAAGGCAGAGCCACCTGCTAGTCAGACATCCTGATATTATTGTCAGAATCCCAGAAAAGCCTGTACCAGCTCTTTGATGTCAGCTGACAATCGACAGGAGTCATAAACTACCCTGCATTTATGAATGCATTCAGCTTATTTAAAAAAATTCTGAGCTGGTCATAACTAGTTCTTCAGGGAGTTTAGTCCACATTTTCACAGCTCTTATTGTGAAGAAGCCTTTCTGTAAGTGAAGGTTAAATCTTTTTGTTTCCAGACTTAAATAATTTTGAGCATATCCCCCCTTGAACGCCTCTTCTCAAGAGAGAATAAATTCAGTCCAGCTAATACTTCCTCATAGCCGAGCTCCTCCATACCTCTTATCAGTTTGGTTGCCCTTCTCTGTGCTTTCTCCATCCAATTTTCTTTTTTGTGAACTGGAGCCCAAAAGTGAACTGCAAGATGAGGTCTTACTAATGATTTGCTCTCTCTCGTCTATAACTCTTTTATTACAAAAAAGTATTTTGCTAACTTTAGAAGCTGCAGCTTGACATTGCATGCCATCATTAATTCTATGATCTACCAGAACTTCCAGATCCTTTGCTACCATCCACTCCCCTAGCTGTTCTCCTCCTAGTATGTATGCTGCATGCATGTTTTTAGCCCCCTTAGTGCATAACTTTGCATTTATCAGCATTAAACTCATTTGTCACATGGATGGTATTCCACTACATAGCTTGGTGTCAACTGAAAACACTGAAAAAGTATTTCTAATCCCAGACCCTATATCATTTATAAATAAGTATGTTAAAACATAAGAGTCCAAACACTGAGCCTTGGGGTACACCACTAATAACTTTTGACCATTCAGAGCATGAACCATTAATCACTACTCTCTAATCATGATCTTTTAGCCAGTTTTCTATTAATTTAGAAATTAATTTACACATTAGCCATATGTAGGGAACTTTGTCAAACCCTTTGGTGAAATCCAAATATAGTATGCCCACTGCAACTCTTTTGTCTAAGCTTTTACTTACCTCCACAACTTCTTCATTTTTTTTTTAATCCATACTGAATATTGCTTAAAATATTGTTTTGTAGCAAACTCTCAAGTATTTTCCCAACTATAGAGGTTAAATCAGCTGGTCTGTAATTATTTGGTAATAACTTTGATCCCTTTTTGATTATAGGCATCACAATGGCCTTACGCCAATCCAGTTAGTACTATGCCAGTCATTAAAAATCCTTTAAAAATTAGAAACAATGGCTTAGCTATAACAGAGCTTAGCAATTAGAGGACCCTTGCATGTAAGCCACCTGGTCCAGGTGCTATATTCACCTTTATTTAGTCTAAATGTTTCTGGATCATATCAGTTGCAAGCTATTGTGGACCATTTGTGGCGATATCAATACTATCCCTATTAAAGACTTGAGCTTCCCCATTTTCCTTTATATACACAGAGCCAAAGAAGGTAATTATTAAATTTACCTTCTGTAAGGGCCTACATGCTCTTACCCCCCTACCCTCTTTTGCAACCTGTCAGTCATTTTCAATGTTTGTGGCTTTGAATACCTTTTTACATATTCTGTTATATTCTTTGTGATGTTTAAATTATGAAAGTGTTCCTTAATTTTTTATACTTGTTAAATGCTGTGTTCTAATTATTTATAGCTATTTTAACTTTGGACATGACCATGAGCAACTTAGGTTTTATAATAGGCTTTTAAGTGTATTTCCTAATGGAAGGTATGTTGCAGTATGTTTGTATACAGTTGATTTGAAGAATTCCCATTTCTGTTCTGTGTTCTTTAATAACAGCATCCCCCCACAGTCTAAATCTGGGAGAGCAGCCCTAAAAAAGGAGCTCTCTTACAATTAGTTGTTTTTATCTTTCAAGTATGTACATGTTGTTTACAGCTAACATTTAATGAAACCATGCTATGATCACTGCTATCCAGGAGTTCTGTTACATCAACATTAGTATTAATTTCTGAATTGTTTGAGACTAACAGGTCCAGCAGAGCATGATTTCTAGTTGGGGCCTCTATGAACTGTACCACAAAATTGTTTTGTAATAGGCTTTTAAATTTCTTCCCTTTTACTGTGCCAGCAGTGGCATTTCTCCAGTCAATTTCACGGTAGGTAAAATCGTCCATTATTATTACTGTGCCAGTCAATGCAGGCCTTTCTATCTCTATTTTACCCTGTCTCTCCAAAAGAGAGCAAAGCCAGGTATATTATTAGCCCAGTTATTTAAAGAATGAAGAAAAGATTCAGCAATACCAAATAAATCATACTCCTATTCGTGCATCAAAGCTTCCAACTCTCCTATTTTGCTTGGAAGACTTCTGGCATTGGTGAACCAACACTTTAATTCATTGTCACATTTTTCACTTGTGTTTTGCATATCTTTTTTAATAGTACAAACAGCACTATAATTGCCAATGGTTGTGTTTAACATGGAAAACTCCTTATCACCTACCACAGCCCTCCCCTATTCCACCCTCCATTAATGTCTGACCCCTGACTGACTTGTCTGCCCAATTATATCCATTTGACCTCCAGACGATTTACCGCTCCTCCCCCCTTCATGACCAGGCCATTTTTTTTCTATATGGCATTATTTTAAATGACAATTATGCAGTCATGCAATGCTGTACATAAATGAAATGTATGTCCTTTTTTCCCCACAAGTAGAGTTTTCTTTTCATGGCATATGATCACTACATTTTTTTTTTTGTGCTATAAACAAAAAAAAAGATTCAATTTTGAAAAAAAAAAAAAAAACACATATATTTTTTCCTTTCTGCTATAAAACATAGCCTATGAATAAAAAAAAAAAAAAAAAAACATCTCTTCATAAATTTAGGCCAATATGTATTCTGCTACATATTTTTAGTGAAAAAAAATCACAATAAGTGTATATTGATTGTGGGTGCTGGCAGTAATCCATTGGCTGGCACCCGCTTATCAGCAGTGTACGCCCACGACCCCTACCCGGAAGTGCTGGATCACATATTAGGTACGTGATCCGGCACAGGAGAGCCTCTTTGCCGCTGTATAATGGCATTATGCGGTCTGCAAGTTGATACTCTAATCCTCCCTCCCCCTCAATCCTAGTTTATATACTCCTCCAGCCTTCCTGTAAAAATATCTTCCAGCACAACACACCCCTTTCTAATTCTGATTGATTGACATGGTTTATTGTAACGACTGAATTAGCATAAACTTGAGTTTTTCTGGGTGTTTGATGTGTGGAAGCTTAATACAAACCAATTGAAAAGGGCAGTATATTACAATTGTGTACCTGCAGATTTTTGCACACTGTATGCCAGTCCCAGATTTTTAAAAAAACTGCTGATTAAGCAATTAGGTACAACTCATGGGGTTGGTTTAATAAAGGAATTAAGGCTTCAATTAGCAAAGTGAATGTTCATAGAGCTGAGTGAATAAGGTGTAAAAATATTTTCACATCAATCTTTCATTCACAAATTGTTTTTTAGTTTCCCTCAGATACTATTGGGTATTCCAAGTGAACATAGTTTCACCTTATTTGCTAATATTCACTTTATAAAGTGAACATACGCTCTCCAAAGTGAACAATCTCAATTCCTTTAGAAAATAAACTCTACTGTGTCTTGTCTTTGTACAAAGCATAAGATGCTATTGACCAAATTTTGGAAGAACCCATAGATTATTTTATTTAATTTAGTTTAAAAATAACTAATAGCAACATAAAGTAATGCATATTGACATTATTTGCGTTAAAGTATAAGTCAAGGCAGAATTAGAAAAAGCCAAGCGGTACATCTTTTTTTCCTGCACAGACCACACAAGTACAGAAAAATACCTGTGAAATGCAGTTAAATCCTAACCTAATGTGGCTGACAACACAGAATTTTTGTGGACTGAGTGGTGTCAGCCCTGCCCAGATTTCTTCAGCTAAACTATTCATTTCATCCCACTGTTTTCATCTCCAAAAGTAAAGGCACTAAATGATTTGTAGCCCCAATATAAGAACAGGGCTGGATAAACAGACTCTTTAAGATAATAGAAGGAGAGGAAACAGGGCAAATGATAGATCTAAACATGATCAACAGATCATGATCAACAGGTACACTTGTTTTATGCATATAACAAAATGCTTTCAAAGGTAAATTTAATAGACCAATATATCCCATTGTGAGGGTTTACATACACTTTAGGTCTATGTGAAAACCCCAATATTATATTTAAAGCCTCAAATGACACATTTCATCTAAAATAAAACAATACAAATTGTCCTGCTAATGAGTAAAATTAAATGGCATTATGAAAGAAGTCTGCCAATGAAGCATTTAAGTCAAATGTTATGTTTCTAAGAAAAGTAGGACGTGTAGAATGTCCCATGGTTAGCTTGATGCAGAGTGCTTGGAGGCACTAAGCAGTCAACACGAATATAAATATAAATATGTGATTTCTTTCCACACCAACAGATATCAACACAACAGCTCATTTTACAAAGAAGAAACATAATACAATGTGACTGACATGAGCTGACATGGCAGCCCAGTGTGGCCTATCAGCTGGTAATATTCTCATTTTAATAATATAAGCATTTAAACACTGAACATTATGTTGCAGATATGGGCAGAATTGCATTAGTGTAGTACAAAAATAAAGCCACGTTTAATTAGGAGAACATGCTAGATATGATAAAGTAGCTCAAAGTTGTGTTTGATAAAAGCTAAAAATATTTCTGTATAGAGACATTGGAATGGGAAGGATTTTGAAGCAGCACAGGTCAGTGACTAACATACAACTGGAAAGTAGGAAGAAGGCAATATCATTAAAGTAGAGCTACACTTAAAAGTTAAAGGTCTGCTCATCCACTCCCCAACATTAATGGTTGTTAGTATTATGCTGGGTGGAGGTTCCTTTTTCTGACAGGCACCCACTCCCACTCGAAATTCTTGTCTTACTTGGCTTAAACCAACTCTTTTTTTTGGGCTGATGATGATGAGTTATCTTTTTCTGACAGATACTCACTCTGACTGTGCTTAGGAAAGAATTATGTTAGTTTAGGCCCCCAGCCCACAACCTTCTGGGACCTGTTGCACATTCAAGAAGGCTGCAAGACCAGTCTGACAGCACCACACAATCTTATGCATGTGTATTGGAAACAGCAGGAAGTCACACCCATCTCCCACTGGACCTGCCAGGAATCAAAACCTGGCCAAGAATTGGCCCCATTGAAGAGCACTAGACTTCATGGGTTGGTAAACGTTTGTTTCTTTAAAGTCAGCAGCTACAGTATTTGTGATTCAGGGTGGGAAAACAGGAGACAACAGAGGTCACTGCACCGTTTTCTGAATTTATTATTAATAATATAGTGAAACTAATTTTTGTTTTTTTAAATAACCGCACTCCTAATGTGTACAAGGTGCTATTAAGTGCTTATACAACTGTAATATCGCTTTAAATATAATACAATCAAAGAAAAGAAAATAATTAAATAAAATGTTATAAAGGTGCAGTGTCCGTAAAGTGTAATGTCCACACCAAATATCTCCTAAAACGTGAATCTTCTTATAAATCATCATATAACCTCTACTATCAGTGAGTAGATATTCCTGTGTCTTCCTTCACCAACATTTAAGTGAACATCCTATTACCCAGAACTAGATGGCCCCCATTACAGGGGTATCACTTTCTTGGTCCTGTATACCAGGTGCAAAGATCAGATAACAGCAACCACCAGTAACTGACCCGCATTGATCCAATACATGTGGAAAGGTAAAAGAAAATGCCTCTCATAGTGCAGTAAATCCCAACTTTATTCTAATATAGCATATTAAATATTACTTACGAAAAAAAAAAAACATCATAAAAGGCTGGTAAACACCGGTATTCGTTCCACCTGCACTCAACCAATGGTGGAAGTGACGTGTCACCCAAGGCCCCTTGAACGCGTTTTGTCAGCAATGTCTGACGTCATCAGGGGTCATGTGATTGGACACATTGCTTCCTTTTTTATATGCTACCGCCATTTCAGATAACCACTCTGATTCAATCCTTCCAATCCTTAACCAAAAATCAATAAACTGGACTCCCATGAATGAACTCTGTTTACTGGTAATATTTACCACCCTATTTTGAAAAGTAAACTTATACAATTTATCTTTATAAAATAATAGCAATTTCCCATATAAATTAATTGAGAGACATATACCCCCTCTAGTGGTCAAACCACCTTGGTAAAACCAAAGTAGATATATTAGCACCATCTAGTGGTAAACAATGATACTAAACTCCTTTTAAGAAGGATTTTCATCAATTGGGACATCTCAATTATAATAAAAACAATCTATAACAACCAATCAATAATTTGATATAAAACAATTAAGATCAATATCTACATTTATGCCTGTCGAATTTAAAGTATTTAACTCAAAAATTCATTCAGTTTCATTTATTAATATCCTCTTGTTTCATATTTCCTCCCCTCCAATGTGGTTCCACCCTTTCAATCCCTCAAAAGGAGGCCAAACGAGGGTCTCTGTTGTGATACATTTTAAAGTGATTTGAAAGGCTATGTTTTGGGAACCCCTTCTTGATATTATTTAAATGTCGATTGATTCTAAGGCCCAGCTTCCTGTATACAAGACCAAGAAAGCGATATCCCTTCTTTGCTTTGTATGACTACCTGTAATGGGGGTCAGCAAGTTCTGGTGAGTAGGATGTGTGCTTAAATGTTTGTGAAGGAAGACACGGGAAATCCACTGATAGTGGAAGCTATGTGAAGATTTATAAGAAAATTCACGTTTTTAGGAGATATTTGGTGGTTGCACCTGTGGACATTGCACTTTATGGACAATGTACCGTTATAACATTTTATTTCATTATTTTATTTTATTTGATTGCATTATATTTAAAGTGATATTATATTTGTATAAGCACTTTTTTTTTTCTGTTTCAAGTATTTTATTGAATAATGCAAGTAAGTAACAACGTTTGACATACAGTATAATGCGAGGTTATGTAAACAAAGCTCGGTAACAGAGCATGACCAATAACTGTAACTACAGCAAATCGTGAGGGTTAGTAGACAAGGGGCTGTAAAATGGGTGGTCACGAGAGAGTAGTGATTGGCATTGCCAACCCATCGGCACCCTATATAGGGAGCATACTGTGCCTAGGTGGGGAGGCAAAACCAACCAATTGTTAAACTAAAAGGGAACAGTACCCAAGTCTACCGTACTGTGTGGGAAGAGGCAGGGGGAGGAGAGGAACCTCACGGGTATCTACCAAACAGGAAAAACATGGGCTACAGTCAGCCAGAATGATTGAACAAGTCGAACAGGTAACCTGTAAACTGTAGTTAAAATGACAAGGTAGAACAAACTCGGACATTGTAGGTGCTACAACATCATATGTATGCAGAAGAAAGGAAGCAGGGCGGGGGGGGGGGACAGGGAGAAGGGGAAGGAGGAGGGGACAAGGATAAAATGGGGAAGGGGTAGACAGAGGGGAAAGAGGAAGGGGAAGGATTGCCGGGGGTTGTATAAGCACTTTATAGCACCTACACTTTGGGAGCGCGGTTGTTTAAAAAAAAAAAACAATTGGTTTCATTATGTTAGGCTAAAAAATTAGCCATACAACAGGCTGCTCCCTATTTAGGAGATTAGGTTTATCCAGTTTTAAACAGATTGGGATGATATCCAAACTTGTTTACATTATTATTAATATGTTAATATCTAAATTGCTGTAGTAGAAATGTTGCTATTTATGCTTAGTTGTACTTTAAGCGTTTATGGGGTACCATGTCAAATTATTTGGCTAAATTTAGATACACTCTGTCCACAGGCTTTCCTCTATCCAGATTAGAGCTCACTCACCTCATAGAATAGTAATAGGTTGGTTTGGCAAGAATGATCCTTCATAAATCAGTGCTGGTTAATGATACTATTTTCATCAGCAAATTTCTGGATATGGTCCCCTATCATCCGCTCTAATACCGTGCATACTATTGAGCTATTAGGCTGACTGGCCTGTAGTTTCCAATTATATATCTCGGCCCTTTTTTGAATATTGATACCACATTAGCTTTTCGCTAATCAGCTGGTACCATTTTAGTCAGTAAGCTGTCCTTAAAAATTAGGAATAACTGTCTAGCAATGACCTGACTAAGTTACTTGAGAACTCTGGTGATTTGTTCACATTAAGTTTTTTTTTTTTTTTTTAAGATCTTCTGTTTCTGTTAACCACAAAGATACAATCAGTGCTGTGTTGCTAACAATACTGTCTTGTCCATTATACACCTCTTTCTCCATAGTAAAAACAGAGGAGAAGAATGTATTTAACACTTGTAACCAACTTCCCCTGATTATCCTTTATG
Organism: Pelophylax lessonae; assembly: GCF_965119305.1. Classification (NCBI taxonomy): domain Eukaryota; kingdom Metazoa; phylum Chordata; class Amphibia; order Anura; family Ranidae; genus Pelophylax; species Pelophylax lessonae. Next base: position 679,896,863 of record NC_138768.1, on the reverse strand, counting down.
AGGTCAATATGCTCTGACTTTGCCTTTTTTTTATTAATATATAAAAAAAAAAGAATTGGGGATATTCGGGATTTTTGTTCTTTAATATGCCTTTTTATTCTCAAATTTAGCCACCCAGGTTTAACCTTACTTATTTTATATTTGTTGCCCATTGTAATACACTGGCTAATGCCATGAATTATTATGTTTTTAAAGGACGCCCACTTTTACTCCATGTTTTTTGTTTCTAGAATATCTTCCCATTTTGTGAATAATGGAGCGCAGTTTAGTAAAGTTGGCTCTCTTAAAATTAAATGTTCTTCTTCTACCCTCATGACTCTGGCTGATTACTCCGATGAAGTTAGTGCAACCAGCTAACGAAACGCATCAGTACCCCATCACCAGCTCTGACGTGACCATGGGACATGACCAGCAACTATACATCCAGCAGCTTTTAGAAGTTGGTCTAATGGGAGATAGCCACTGAATGGATGAGAAGCAGCAATGGCATCAGCCCAGCATGGCTTGTGGAGATGACTACATGTGTGGCGTTTAATGGTGGTTCATTGGGGGGGGAGCGTTCACAGAATACCTTGACTATCTCTTGATACTGAGGTCCATACTTGATCTTGAAACATTTTGTTTACATGGAACTACTGGTACTTGCCTAGTGAACCCCCCTCCTGACCCTGTCAGTCTCCAGATAACCACTAATAACTCTTATATCAGTGCTGAGTGCAGGCCTGCATACCGTCCTTTCTACCTCCATTATTTGATACGGTGATCAGGGCTGTATTTTGGCCTAGGTCAACAAGGCCTAGGCCTAGGGCGGCACTTTGCAGGGGGGCAGCAAAAAAGCCGCCCCCCCTCCACCTGAGACTCTATTGGCCACTGGTTGCTAGAGCTCTCCTCCCCCCTCTCTCTCTCTCATCCCCCCTCTCGCTCTCTCTCATCCCCCCTCTCGCTCTCTCTCTCATCCCCCCTTCTCTCTCTCTCTCTCTCATCCCCCCTCTCGATCTCTCTCTGTCATCCCCCTTCTCTCTCTCTCTCACCCCCTTCTCTCTCTCTCTCTTATCCCCCCTCACCCTCCCCCTCTCTCTCTCTCCCTCACCCCCCCCCCTCGTGAGATCTCAGGGGTTCATGCTGGGACTTGTAGTCCTTCAATTTTGGAGAGAGCCACATCCATTAAGAAAGGAGTGGGGCAAATTTACATAGAAGGAGGGTGCCCAATTTTAGTCTTGCCTAGGGCAGCACAAAGCCAAAATACACCACTGATGGTGATTATCGTGCTATTTGGAGCTCTATCTACATGTGGATGGTGTGAGGACTTATGGATACTGTTTATCATTTATTGACCTTATCTTGTAGCTGAAGCCTCTTGCCACAGTGTATCGCCTGACTGTCATATGCATCAGTGATCTTCCATCTATATCAGCAATTCAAGCTTTTACTACACTCCTGCAGAGCGTAATTTATCTATCCCTCAGGTATTGCATAGCTACTTCGCTCCACTACTACCTTCATCACTATAGACTGGCTCCCTAAATTCCCAGGAAATTTTTCAATATTGGTCGTTTTTGTGGTGATTGTTGCATGTATGGGCTTGGGTAATGTATGTGCAGCTGCTGGTCTCTCCCTTATCCCTATGAGACAACGTTGTCTTATTTTTAATACACTGACATATCGTGGTTATGTCTTTTATATTCAATCAATTTCTCAATAAAGTTATGTTTTAATGCTCCGTGTGTCCAATTATCAGCCCCTCTTTTCTGTATGAACACCTTAACCTCCTCAGGTGCCACCCTTTTTTTGTCTACCCTCATGTCTTCTTTTCCTATAAATTACAGTGAACCTAATTACCCTGTGGTCACTGTTTCCCAAGTTATCCCTTTTTTCACATCTGCAATCAGTTCTGTGTTTTGTGTAATTAGTAGGTCAAGCTGGTGAGCTAAGTGATCTGTCCAGGCACCACATCCCCATCAGACTACAATATATCAAACAAATGTTTTTATACATACTAAGGCTATTTAGGGTGGCAAATTAGCAAACAGGGACCATGTTTAATACATCTAAAATAACATAAAAGAGTTTTTAGGGCATCTACAAATGCATGTTCATACATGTTACAATAAAAGCCCCATTTGTAAAACCTCAACTACCCACTAGTCAGCTGCCCTTACAACCCTGAACACAAAAGTTATTTTATCTATTTGAAGCTGATTCCTGCAGTGGTAATTTCCACTGTTTTAAAAAAATAACACTGGCTAACAATTTTTGCTGCACAGACTACAGAGACCTTTACCAGCTGAACACAGTCTTGCAATGCAACAACTGAGACAGTAGCAGCACATTTGTTCTGCAGGCTGCTGACTTCTCGGAAATTCTATTCTTCACTACTGGCTACAAACATATATGTATCCTATACAGTATACACCCACCAAAGTACACTACTGTGCAAAAGTTTTAGGCATGTATGCAAAAACGCTGTAAATTAAGAATGCTTTCAAAAAATATAAGTGTTAATAATTTATTTTTCTAAAAAAAAAAAATGGAAAGTAACTGAACAGAAGAGAAATCTAAATCCAATCAGTGTTTGGTAAGACCATGTAATCCCAAGCAGACGCAATGATGTTGAGATCAGGCTCTGTGTGGGCCAAAACCATCACTTCCAAGTCTCCTTGTTCTTCTTTACGCTGAAAAACGTTCTTAATGAAGCTGTATGTTTGGGGTCACTGTCCTGCTGCAGAATAAATTTGGGGCCAATTACATGCCTCCTTGATGGTATGTCACGCTGAATAAGCATCTGCCTGTATTTCGCATTGAGGATACCATTGATCCTGCCCAAATCTCCAACTCCACTTGCAAAAATGCAGCCTCTAACTTGCACGGAACCTTCTCGATGCTTTACTGTTGCCTGCAGACACTCATTATTGTACAGATCTCCAGCCCCTTGCAAACAAAATATTAAAACATTTTTTCATCAGTCCAGAGCACCTGCTACTATTTTTTTGCACAACAATTCCTGTTTTTGAGCATAGTTGAGCCGCTTAGCCTTGCTTCCACGTCTGAGGTATGGCTTTTTAGCCACAGTTCTTCCATGAAGACCACTTCTGGCCAGACTTCTCTGGACTGTGGATGGGTGTACCTGGGTCCCACTGGTTTCTGCCAGTTCTGTGCTGATGGCATTGCTAGATGAATTCTGAGACAAATGGAAGTAGGCATGATGTATCTTTCATATGCTGCATTAAGTTCCCTTGGCCGACCACTGTATTTATGGTCTTCAACATTGCCTGTTTCTTTGTGCTTCTTAAAAAGAGCTTGAACAACACATCTTGAAACCCTCATCTGCTTTGAAATGTTTAAATGGAATAGACCTTGCTGATTTAATATAACTACCTTATGTCTTGTTGCTGTGCTCAGTCATACCATGGTGTATGACCTATAACATGAAACTGTCTTCCTCAACCTTACCTTATTAGCAGAGTTTGGCTGTTCCTCACCCATTTTTAGGCCTCCTACACAGCTGTTTCTGTAGTGACAGGAAGATCTAAACATATAGGTGGAAATGTCCTACACAAATTTAAAGCAGAGTAAAAAGGATAATCCTGCATTCATGTACCACCCTTACAACAGTATACTGTAATAGTGTTATTTAAATATTGAGTATACTGTACATGTATCTTGCAGCACACAACATGATTTAGTGGCTCTTCAAAGAAAGTTCCTGTGTAGAGCTCTGTGCTGAAAAAACATATGATTTAGCAAGCTTGGCCCCATAGGGAGCTGTCATTATAAAAGCCCTCTAAATTTATCTGGAATATAAATAGCTGACCCACCCTAGCTACATTCTGTGGGTTTGAAACATTGCTCAGAACTAGCTTCTCTAAAAAAAAAAGTGGTTCTCAATAGAGACAAGGGTTTCTCTAGAGAAAATCATGCACATCTTTGAGATGATAGGGATTTCACTTGCTCCATATCAACTGCAATAATCAGATACAGAGTAGAAGATGAATAGAACTGTGAAACATCAATTTAAAAAGAATATCTTACAATGGGAATGAACAGCATTTAACAGTCCAAATAAATTAAAAAATAATTACTCTGCATTTCACCAATTTTTAATAATTCAGTAAAGCTCTCCTCCCATAATGCATTGTGACAGCTTTCTGTTTCAAGTAAGCTACTGAATATGGGCGATAATTTGGTGGAGCTAAGCTACTGACTTGTGACATAACTGTCTACTTAGGACAGTTAGTAAGATCATGTCATGTCTTGTGGATCTGTGGTGACAGGGAAGATAACAGATTAAGGTTAAGTTATTAAGAAAGTAGACAATATCCAATCCTATGTGATGGAAATGTCAATGTGATTCCCACTAGCACATGGTAAGTGAACACAGAATCACCTGATTTACTATGATTAACTTTATAAAGTGAACAGCTTCTGTCTGTATGTATCACTTATGTAAGAAGTATTAAACAAATAAATACATGGTTATAAAAAAAAATGTTCTTTCTTAATAAAAGTTGTGGCTCGGCATATTATTTTTAGTTTTGATGAATTTAAGCTTTGTAGCTAAAAGTATGTATCTAAGGTCACAACAATGAAAGACTGATGTTACCTTTATTGTAGTAGTGTGTGCTCCAGGGTATTCCTTCTCTTCCAGTGTTGACCAACGCTGTATAAATTTGGCAACTGTTGGGTCATCATAGTCTACGATCTGAAATCCTGACACGTTAGCTCCTCCAAACTGTATCTTTGATAAATCTCCATCTGTAAAGCCCTGGGTAAAAAATATGAATTTATTAGATTTGCAGGTGTGCTTATTCCAGCAGCAGAATTGTAATAAATTAAAAACAGTCTTTCATAATCCCTTCAAGGAATAAAATAAAACTAATATACTTTACTCTGTTCCTGCTTGTAAAGCTTTGCAACTTAGGGAAATGTTTATAATAAAGAAATGCAATATGGTCTAGTCATTCTTCAATCAATTATTTTATGCTAGTCAAAAACACCAGATGCCTAGAATTGTATTACGCAAATTTAGATTTGCTATATTATAATAAAGGTGTCAAAGAGATGTTTTAGCTATTTATTGTTGAGCAAATTTAAACTAATACATTCTCTAGAAGACATAGTATAACCTCTTAGAATATTAAACTCAACTTTTATGTTAGTTTAATAAAGTAAATCACTGCTACTGTAAAAAGTTTAAAGTTGCATTGAGTGCACAAAAGTGGGCACCAAATTACTGTATATAATACCCAACTAGTGGAGCTCTTGAAAAAAACCTACATGAAAAGCTATTGCATTAATAATGGTTTGGTAACTCAACAGTGCAATGTCACACCATAAGGCTGTAAAATAGCCTCTCCCAAGTGCTATCCGTGAAAGATTAGTGTGTATCCTAAAATCAAAAAATAGTAAACATAACATCCCTGTATAACAATCAAACTAAACAAAAAAGGTAACAGAGATATATAACTAAATATAGCATGATATATAACTATATGCAGCATAATTGTGAGCAGCACAGTGGCTAAGTCGTTCCACCAAGTAGCATTAGGTTTGTCGGTTTGAATCCCAACTGTGACACTACGAGTGCATGTTCTCCCTGTGCCTGTGTGGGTTTCCTCCCACACTCCAAAGACATGCTAGTAGGTTAATTACATAAAGCTATCAATTTACACTGTACCTTAGATATATATTGTACATTCACCATTATTCTTTGGCATGCTGCAAGACAGAAATGACACAGGAGGAGGTATGACACATTTACACCTTTCACAACCCACATGAAGGCCCAGAAACACCCACATTAACCTGAAAACCCACCCACAATAACTCCCACAACTGATACAAGTGACTTCCATAGTCTGTCCTGAGGCTACAGAGGCTCAAAGGATCATGGGACATGTAGTATCAGGCATGGAAAAGGAAGACAACAGGAAGTCAGAGAACTTTAAAATTCACCCAGGAGATGTGACATCACAGACACAGATGCACAATGCATCTGTTGTTTTGGGGAGAAAAAGCTGGAGTTCTTACTAAAGAAAGCTATGCTTTTTACTGCAAAGTCCATTTTAATGACGGATTGAACTGTACTCCAAGGGATATTTAGTGACTTGGGAACTTTCTTTTCTTTATTATCTGAATTTCACTTTTTAATCCCATTTCCGCAGAGTAGTTTTTAGTGTAATTTTGAAAACATGATGTATATTATTCAGCAATTCAAACTCACTAAAATTTGGACATTTCACATATACAGTATCTCACAATAGTGAGTACACCCCTCACATTTTTTTAAATATTTTATTATATATTTTCATGTGACAACATTGAAGAAATGGCACTTTGCTACAATGTAAAGTAGTGAGTGTACAGCTTGTATAACAGTGTACATTTTCTGTTTTTCAGCATGCCTTAATCCTCCTGGGCATGGAGTTCACCAGAGCTTCATAGGTTCACAGGTTTTCACTGGAGTCCTCTTCTACTCCTCCATGACAACATCCCAGAGCTGGTGGATGTTAGAGATCTTGCCATCCTCTACCTTCCGTTTGAGGATGCCCCACAGATGCTCAATAGGGTTTAGGTCTAGAGACATGCTTGGCCAGTCCATCACCTTTACCCTCAGCTTCTTTAGCAAGGCAGTGGTCATCTTGGAGGTGTGTTTGGGGTCATTATCATATTGGAATACTGTCCTGTGGCTCAGTCTCCGAAGGGAGGGGAACATGCTCTGCTTCAGTATGTCACAGTACATATTGACATTTATGGTTCCCTCAATGAACTGTAGCGGCAGCACTCATGCAGCCCTAGACCATGACACTTCCACCACCATGCTCGACTGTGGGCATGACACACTTGTCTTTGTACACTTCACCTGGTTGCCGCCACACACACTTGACACCATCTGAACCAAATAAGTTTATCTTGGTCTCATCAGACCACAGGACACGGTTCCAGTAATCCATGTCCTTAGTCTGCTTGTCTTCAGCAAACTGTTTGCAGGCTTTCTTGTGCATCATCTTTAGAAAAGGCTTCCTTCTGGGACGACAGCCATGCAGACCAATTTAATGCAGTGTGTGGTGTATGGTCTGAGCAATGACACGCTAACCCCCACTCCTTCAACCTCTGCAGCAATGCTTCCAGCACTCATACATCTATTTCCAAAAGACAACCTCTGGATATGATGCTGAGCACGTGCAACTCAACTTCTTTGGTCGACCATGGTGAGGCATGTTCTGAGTGGAACCCGTCCTGTTAAACTGCTGCATGGTCTTTGCCACCATGCTGCAGCTCAGTTTCAGGATCTAGGCAATTTTCTTATAGCCTAGACCGGTGATGGCGAACCTTGGCACCCCAGATGTTTTGGAACTACATTTCCCATGATGCTCATGGACTCTGCAGTGTAGTTGAGCATCATGGGAAATGTAGTTCCAAAACATCTGGGGTGCCAAGGTTCGCCATCACTGGCCTAGACCATCTTTATGTAGAGTAACAGTTCTTTTTTTCAGATCCTTAGAGAGTTATTTGCCATGAGGTGCATTGTGGAACTTCCAGTGACCAGTATGAGAGTGAGAGAGATAATACCATATTTAACACGCCTGCTCCCCATTCACAGCTTAGACCTTGTAACACTAACGAGTCACATGACACCAGGGAAGAGAAATAGCTAATTGGGCCCATTTTGGACATTCTCACTTAGGGGTGTACTCACTTTTGTTGCCAGTGGTTTAGACATTAATGAATGTGTGTTGAGTTATTTTGAGGGGGACAGAAGATGTACACTGTTATGCAACCTGTACACTCACTACTGTACATTGCAGCATTTCTTCAGTGTTGTTGCATAAAAAAAGATATAATAAAATATTTACAAAAATGTGAGGGGTGTACTCACTGTTGTGAGATGCTGTATGTGTATATTTATACTACAATTGGTTGAAATCATTTACACATAGGGATCTCCCTTTCACTAATTATGTGACTTGTAAAAAAATAGACTGCATTCAGGAGATTTCAAGAGATTTAACTATTTGATGACACTCCCCTGAATGGGCTGGAGTTACTCTAGAGACCTGTATTAGCTCAGGTCTGCTACTGAAACTGAATGGATTTGTATATACCAAAAAAGTATATATCCCTCGCGCCTATGGGTGGCCTAACTGGGGAGGTGCCTATATAAATAAATAAATTAATTAATAAATATATAAATAAAGTGAATTTAATAAATTAATTGGGTAGTGTTAGCAGCTGCTATAGATTAAAAATGTGTGGAAGACGTCACTACGCTCTGACGAAACGCGCGTCAGGTGGAACGCACGCTGCACGCTTCCGGGTAGCCTGGTGGAACACAAACCGGCAGTCGCTGCTCTCCATTCCTAGGCATAACCCGCAGCTGGCGTTTTTTTCGTTTTAAAACTTTCCTGTACACTTTTTTATCAGCAAACTTAATAAAAACCACTTTTTAATGGTACTGCACTATTGGAGCATTTTATTTCCCTTTTATTATCGGACCTGGAGCATCGTTTTCCAAAACTAGGAGCGACCCGGACCACAGGGAACCACAAAGCCCAGCAGTTACCCCTAGGCTCAGAAAGCCACAAGCCTGAAAGGTCTTTTTACCATATGGTATTTAAGACCCACCAAGTCCGGTAAGTGCGCACCCCCATTATTTCAAGATACGCCTAATATACCAGCAGTTGGATTACTGGAAAAGTTTAAATCGGCACCTTTATTGTGGCACCTTATTTTTTGCACAAGATGACCTATGAACTGTATATTGGGACTCTAACAATATTTGATATATTTATTTATTTATTTACACATTTGATGCATCTATTTAAGTTTATTATTCAGCACTTTGCACCTTAATATATTTATGTACACTTTATGATAATTTTGGATTATCACTACCAAATTGTGTAAACATATACTTCCACTTGATTGCCTTCACCACTCAGGTGTGGGAACAAGGAATTGTTCGCCCCTGATTAAATAGGAGCAAGCGCTATATTAACCCCTAGGGGCTTAAACTTCCCTGCTACTGAAATTGCTAGTGATTTAATCTTTGAGTAGGAAAGAAACGAAACAGATTAAAATCTCTAATGTAACCCAAGCATTTATTGTATCATATTAAAGGCAGTATACAGTTGCGAATCATTTGTGTTGTATTGTTTCATTGCAACTAACTTACTTTTCAGGGACCTGTTATCATTTAAATATATGTACATAAACAACAATAATATATATATATATATATATATATATATATATATATATATATATATATATATACACCCACCCACATATATATATATATATATATATATATATATATATATATATATAATTGAAATTCCCTGCTGATTAACATATATGTACAGTATATAAATGGTATATAATTGTGTCTCAGTTTTTGCACTCATCACACACTACATCAGAATATGCATTTGATGGTACACAAAATATGTCTATTCTAAAGATTAGTTTGTGCACTTGGTTATTATTTCACTGCATAGCATGGCGCAGTGCTGAGTGGGCTGGAGGCCACATATTTTAGCGTGATTCTCTAACTGTCCCATCTGCAGTGGGAAATATATGCCAAGAGTAGTAGAGTAACCAATAAATCACTGAGACAGATTTTGGCATGAGATTTTTCATGCTATGAAATTCATACATCATAGAAAGCCATTGTTTTATGGCAAGGTTTGAGCTTTCATTGACAAGAACAGAACCCCAATTGTAAAACCAGCTGCATAACATCTTAGTTATGCTATAAAATCATACACAAAAGAAAAAGTATAAAAGAGAAAAAAAAATGAACATCACTGCTCCTTTATATGATAACCATTTTTATATATACACAGGTAAGCAAAGATTATTCTCATATCAGAGAGCAGATGTAGTTTGAAGATATGGAATGCAATGTATGTTTTTCTGCTAAATGTCATAATAATTTCAATGACAAACTGCTTGGGTTATTTTTTACTAATCAACACTTTTTTAGGTGATTGAACCCAAGATATTAAAAAATGTAGGTGACTCTGAGGTGGTAGTATGTCTAAACAGTTGAAAAGGACCTTCTCAAAGACTTTTAGAACATATGGATGCATGTCAGTCCATCGGTCAAGGAAAGAGCAGTAGAATGAAGGTTTCAGTGAAGTGATCCCTTTAATTCACCCAGTGACATGACACACTCCTATGTGTTCCCCGTGGTTGGTCATGAGACATCATCAAAGATGAGAGGTAGAGGATACTTAGGGATGTGTCACTGTGTCTGTAGCTAGCATCCTACATTCAAAGCCCATGTGAAAACTGAGATGCTTTGAATGTACTTCTTCACTAAGTGCTGCCCAGCAACTGAAAGTGATTTTTGGGGTAACAACGGGTGATCAAATAAGGATGGAGAGAAGGCCAAGTCTAAATTTGCACTGAGGAGACCAACTCTATAGGTACACTAGGTTGTATTAAGAAAATCAAATAGGCCACACAGTGCAAGGAGATGTTTGACAAAATAGGAAGTCTAAAAGTTCTAAAAAAACATAATTACTCAGAAGGTAGAAGGGTTGTGCGGCTGTTTTTTGTTTTTTATTTTATTTATTTAAGGTGCTTTTATTTTTTAATACACTGACCCTTCTTAGACAATTGAACAAACTAAAAGTAAAAGGTATGACTATTAAAGTAGTTTGCATTAGACATTATAGCAGCCGCTCTTCTCTTCAGGAGCTGAGCATGTGCCACTGTTTACCATTAATGTCAACGAAACATTTTAAAGTTTACCAGAAGACTTCTTTAAAGCCTTTGCTATGAAAAAAAAAAAAAAAAAAAAAAAGAGAAAAACCCTGTGTGGTGGCTCCCAGAAGACACAAGTGGGTTTAAATAAAGACCACGCTATCAGAACCCAAGGATCAGTTGATGTGTGGTTTGTGTAGTTGTTAGATTACCCAGGAATGTGAAGGGGCATTTAGATAAATGGTATATAAGTGTTCACTTATGTTTTAAACAAGAATACATTTACTGGGAAATCTGGGAAATGTGAATACACTTAAAAGAATAATAAAGATCTTCCTCTATGCTATCAGATAAAATGTTTTATGTATTTGCTAGTTCCCTGTAGCAGTCTCTAGAATTGTTACATTGTATTTCTTGTTACAAAGACGTATGTGTTTCCTATGCTCCTCAGCTCCATCCGCTGCCCATATTGTGATATTTTACCACTGCCTGTATTAAAAGAACATTTGTTCAAAAGAGAAAATAGCCTAAAAACATTAAAATATAACTAAAGGCAAAATGTAAACACTAGAATAAAAACCAGACTATGCTATTATTATATATTTTCATATGACAACACTGAAGAAGTGAAACTTTGCTACAATGTAAAGCAGTGAGTGTACAGCTTGTATAACCATTTTAATTTGCTGCCCCCTCAAAATAACTCAATACACAGCCATTAATGTATAACCCGCTGGCAACAAAATTGAGTACACCCCTCAGTGAAAATCTCCCAATGGGCCCAATTAGCCATTTTCCCTCCCCGGTGTCATGTGACTCATTAGTGTTACAAGGTTTCAGGTGTGAATGGGGAGCAGATGTGTTAAAGTTGGTGTTTTCACTTTCACTCTCTCATACTGGTCACTGGGAGTTCAACATGGCACCTCATGGCAAAGAACTCTCTGAGAATCTGAAAAAAAGAATTGTTGCTCTACATAAAAATGGCCTAGGCTATAAAAAGATTGCCAAGACCCTGAAACTGAGCTTCAGCACGGTGGCCAAGACCATACAGTGGTTTATCAGGACAGGTTCCACTCAGAACAGGCTTCGCAGCCCCAGGCAGCACTCATGCAGCCCCAGACCATGACACTCCCACCACCATGCTTGACTGTAGGCAAGACACACTTGTCTTTGTACTCCTCACCTGGTTGCCGCCACACACACTTGACACCATCTGCACCAAATACCTTTATCTTGGTCTCCTCAGACCACAGGACATGGTTCCAATAATCCATGTCCTTAGTCTGCTTGTCTTTAACAAACTGTTTGCAGACTTTCTTGTGCATCATCTTTAGAGGAGGCTTCCTTCTAGGACGACAGCCATGCAGACCAATTTGATGCAGTTTGTGGCGTATGGTCTGAGCACTGACAGGCTGACCCCCCACCCCTTCAACCTCTGCATCAATGCTGGCAGCACTTATATGTCTATTTCCCAAAGACAACATCTGGCTATGATGCTGAGCACGTGCACTCAACCTCTTTGGTCGACCATAGCAAGGCCTGTTCTGAGTGGAACCCGTCCTGTTAAACCGCTATATGGTCTTGGCCGCTGTGCTGCAGCTCAGCTTTAGTGATGAGCCGAACACCCTCCTGTTCAGTTCGCACCAGAACATCTTGAACAGGAGAAATGTTTTAGCGAACATATGAACACGAACATGAAAAATCACAAGTCCTCATTTTAAAGGCTTAAATCTAAGTAACTATTAATCACCCACTGGGCCAAGGATTCAAACCCACAGCCTCTCACTTGCTAACCTGTTATTCTAACAGCTATGCCACAGAAGCAGCTGAGTACCCTAAGACTCTCTCTGCCTAACAATTCTCTGTCTGAGATTGACATCTCTTTTATAGGGGCTCTGACATCACCAGCGCCCCATAATCCAGTGCTCAGGTGCAGTGAATAAATTACTGGTTTTAAATAAAATACATAATTAGTATAAATCACCCGCGGGCCAGAAGATTCAAACTTACAGCCTTTCATTTGCAAGTCTGTTAATCTACCAGCTAAGCTACCAAGCCACCTTTTTAAACTTGGACTCTCTCTGTCTAACTAGCTTCTATCTGAGTTTGACAGCTCTTTTATAGGGCTCTGACGTTGCCCCATGATCCATTGCTTTAGGTGCAGTAAATAAATTACTGACGTCAGTAATTTATTCACTGCATTTGAGCAGTGCATTGTGGGATGGCTTGTAACGTCAGGTCACTATATAAGAGCTGTCAAAATCAAAACAGCTCATTCCGCGGGAAGCGTCTGGAGAAGCAGGAGCTTCTTCTTTTTTTTTTTTTTTTATATTTTTCGGGAGGCCGGGCGACTGGTCATCGGGGGACAGTATTTTTTTCTTTTTTAATAAAAGACTTTTCCAAAACTGGCTTTTTCATTATTTATTTGTACACTTTTTTGGTGACTGGGTAGGGGTACCATGTACCCGATATCCATTCACATGGGGGGGGGTGGGATCTGGGGGTCCCCTTGTTAAAGGGGGCTTCCAGATTCCGATAAGCCTTCCCCCACAGACCTCCACATCCACAGCCCAGGGTTGTGGGGAAGAGACCCCTCTCCCCATCAACATGGGGGCAAGGTGCTTTGGGGTTTATACATATACATATAAAAAACTTTGATCTCAACAAACTAAAAAGTAAAAATCTGTCTCCCTGCTAGCAATGTATTATTAATTATAATATTCCACTTATAAATCACCTGTTGGCCAAGGGATTCGATCTCAAAAACATTACAATTGCAGGTCTGGTATTCTACCAGCTACACCACTGTCAAGTACAGTTAAGTGGAGTACACGTTCCCTAACTAACTAACTAACTCCTATCTCACTCTACATGCAGAGAATGAGATAAAAGTTAGGGAGAATGAATTCAGCTCAAGCAGGCTTGATGGCGTAGGTGGTACACTACCGTGCCTGCAAATGATAAGAGCTGTGAGTTCAATTCCCCCAGCCAGTGATTTATTTATTGGAATACAGGGTGTCCATGATAATGCGGGAACTCGAAGTTCCCGCGAAGAAGCCCATTTGTTCGTCATTCGGTGAACGAGCAAACAGCCAATGTTCGAAGCTTATCCCTACTCAGCTTCAGTGTCTTGGCAATCTTCTTATAGCCAAGGCCATCTTTATGTAGAGCAACAATTCTTTTTTTTTTCAGATCCTCAGAGAGTTCTTTGCCTTGAGGTGCCATGTTGAACACCGGTATGAGAGAGTGAGAGCGATAACCCCAAATTTAAAACACCTGCTCCCCATTCGCACCTGAGAGCTTGTAACACTAACAAGTCACATGACACCAGGGAGGGAAAATGACTAATTGGGCCACATTTGTTTAGAGATTAATAGCTGTGTGTTGCGTTACTTTGAGGGGACAGCACATTTACACTGTTATACAAGCTGTACACTCACTACTTTACATTGTAGCAAAGTGTCATTTCTTCAGTGTTGTTACATGAAAAGATATAATAAAATATTTAAAAAATGTTAGGTATGTACTCACTTTTGTGAGATACTGTATATTCTGGGACTCTTATGCAAATATGAACTGTTGCTGATGGTGTTAACACTCATACTGGTATACTTATGGAGCTCCAAATAATCAACCTCCTCTGGACCACTATACCCCCCTCCCCCCGTGTCTCTTCAATTGGGGGAGATGTATTTGCATACCACATTAAGAAACTTTCAAGTTTCATATGCTTTATTTAATTACCAAACTGTGAATCCTCCGTTCTATATATGAACTAACAGTCTCTTTGGCATTGCATCAGATGCCATTTGTAGACTACATTTTGTGGCTGCATAGGATATGTCTGGGTATATCAGTGAATATCCATGGACAACTTTTTAGGTCCCATAAGGTCCCAATGATAAACTCTTAAAAGAGATTTCCCGGTCCTTGCATTCCCATACAGGTAACAATTTTTAATAACAATAAACTTTGCTCTAGATCAGGGGTCTTCAAACTATGGCCCTCCAGTTGTTCGGAAACTACAATTCCCATCATGCCTAGTCTGTGAATGTTTACAATGCCTCATGGGGTGTGTAGTTCTGCAACAGCTGGAGGGCCGTAATGTGAGGATCTCTGCTCTAGATAGTCCAATTAGTTGAAGTATAACTATTTAATATCTCTTTTTGGGGGTGGTTAAACATAGTCAGGTTTTTTTTCTACTGTTTACATTATGTCCTTTATCGATGACTCCCACCTGTCCAGTATTTCAGATATGATTATTGATATTTTCTTTTGTGTATTTGTTTATATTGTTGATAAATTACAGGCAAGATTTTGAGGGTCCAAATTCAGTGTTGAACTAAAGGCAAAACTTTTTTTTTTTCTAGTTTTGGATAGAGTGGAGAAGGATTAGAATGTTTGTCAGTTTTTAATGCTGTTTGTACCCCTGTTAAGGAAATTTGAGATACGCCCACTAAATTTGTCCTGTTTACCATTAACATTGAAAGTGAATGTAAAAGAAAATCCCACATTTTGAGTTGTCCTCAGAAATAGAAGGGAAATCTTCCAACAGGTACACTAGTTCTGGTGACCTGGGGGTCCCCTGGGAATTTTCCTTAATTTGCAGGGATTTTCTCCTACTTCCTGTTTGGCTATGGAACAGGAAGGGAAGGTAAATCTCCGCAATGGGACACAGTTGTCAAAAAAAATCTGACAGGGGTAATAACCCTCCTTGCTCTATCCAAAATGAAAAAAAAATAAAATTGCCTATGGATCTACTTTAATGCATTCAGTGAATAAATGTCTATGCAAATGTTTTATAAATAGATGCCCTAAGAATTTTATATGGGAGATTACTTGGAAAGGTTGCATATGTGCTTGTCAATTATAATTGCATTTAGAGCATGAAAGGCACAAACAAGGCACACAAACAAGCCTATTCTTCTAAAATTGCCAGCCCTACCACTGGCTGAATAAAAGCAGTGATGTCAGAGAAAGGACCTCAACTCTGGCTGGATATTGCTGGAGGAGGAAGGAGCTGGAAGAAAGACAGAGAACCCTCTCTCCACTAGAGATGGGCCGAACACCCCCCTGTTCGGTTCGCACCAGAACTCTGGAACAGAGAAAAAGTTCTGACCCAAGCGGCAAACCCTATTAAAGTTTATGGGACCTGAACTTGAAAAATCAAAAGTCCCCATTTTAACAGCTTACTGTATATGCAAGTACTGTATTTGACCATTAAAAAGGGTATGGGGCCCGGGTTCTGCCTTGGGGGACATGTATCAATGCTAAAACATTTTTTTAAAGATTGTTTTTTACAGGAGCAGTGATTTTAATGATGCTTAAAGTGCAACAATAAAAATTAAAAATTCCTTCAAATTTAGTGTCTAGAGAGTGCCCTTAGTTTGCCTGTAAATTGGCACATCTGTAGCATGTATAGAACATGCTGCAGCAAAAATGACATTTCTAAAGAAAAAAAAAAAGAATGAAGTTACATTTAATCTGCTGGCACTACAATACCATATCTGGCAGTAGAAAAGTGTAAAAAAAAAAAAAAATGATGTGGGGTCCCCCTGGGCTGTGGTTGTGGGGATCTGCAGGCAGTGGACTTATCGGAATTTGGAAGCCTCCTTTAACAAAGGGGGTCCAAGATCCCGCCCTCCCCCTACTTGAATGAGTATGGGGTACATAGTGCCCCTAACCATTCACCAAAAATGTAAAAAAGTAATAAAGAACACAAAGACAATTTTTGACAATTCCTTTAAAATCCATCATCAAGCACGTCGCCTGCCATACCACCAGACCCGAAAAAGAAAGAATGGTCCACTGTCAACTAAGGCAAACCACCAAATGCCTGGCTTGCCATTGGACAGTTGTTATACCGTATAAGAAGGGGAAGGGCTATCTGGCAATGTCACCTGGTAGCACCATCCCCTTGTGATGTCATTGACGCACCGGTCGGTGATGATGTCACAAGGGGGGCAGTGCCCCAAAGGGCCTGGTATGGCCCTAGGGGGAACCCCATGCCCTTTTTATGTTTTCTCTTTTTATTACCAGTAATGTTTTTTTTTTTTTATTCAGCTGTCAGCAGAGAAGCCCATTGACAGCTGATGACTCATTGGTTGGTAAGGCTTCCTGGCCCGCTCCTTAACAACTATCTATTCACTGCACCCTGATTGGGCAAAGCTTTGCCCAATCAGGGCTTAGAATGCACTATGCAACGTTCTGTGCATTGCAAGGCATTCGGCGGGGCGAACAACCGCCGAACACCCTGCAAATTCAGGTGTTGGCTGAACAGGGGATGTTCGGGCTAAACTTTTGCTCAGCCCAAACCGTTCATCCAAATCTACTCTACATCTGTTTTCAGTTACAAAGAGGACCAGCATAATCATAGGGCTTGACAATGGGTCAGAAAACAACACACTTGTTTAAGTGCATAGTTTTTCTACACAGTACTTTGCTGCTTCAGAGCATAGAGATAGAGTGCCAGTGCACTATGGATGCATCTCTTTTTAACTAATGTAGTTTATTTAATGCACAGCGGCTAGTATCCTATCCTACAATCCTCAAATTTCATCCCACACTTTTCTACCCTTCTACTAAACATTGCATCTACCATAATACCCTCCACATTTCTCTCCTTCAAATATCGATATGCGGTTTATCTCCTGTACACACTGAAAACCCATCTGAAATCCCCACAATGTGCTTTGTGCATAAAAAAAAAAAATAATCTAAGGTTGATCAGATTTTCAAGTTTCCTGAAATATCTCTTAACCAGTGCACAAATTTCCACCTCAGAATAAATGAGAGTCCGTTCCATGACTTAAGCTTTTAAAATGCTACCTCAAGAACATTTGAACTACCTAGGTTTCTAATGCACTGCAATGTTGGTCTACTTGACCATAGGCGTGGAATGAAAGAACTGTATTTTGATTCTGACATGCTGGAAGCAGCAGAGCTGGACCCTGCACCTGTGCCTCATTGGTGCACTAAAACGCCAGGATTGGACATGCAAATGCTTAGCCTTAGCCTGCTTTGAAAGGTAGTTGTCAATATATGCCTAAGGAGAAACCATCAGTCACGCACTCCAGAGCATGTATAATAAGTTGTAAGTAGGGATAAGCTGAGTTGTTTTCAGACACAAGTCCCAACTTATTCAAGCTATACCTCAAGAAGCTGTCAAAACTGACAGCCAATCATAGGTGGTGGAGACATTGATATATGAAAGACTCTGCACTTATTGTAATCACTCTCTGATTTACAACATTTACATACTTTAACAAGTGTTTTAGACACTGTAAGATATACAGCAAAAAACTTTTTGTTCCCCTACGCTGATCAACCGAACAAAGCTGCTGCAATCAACACTTCTGTTTCTGTTAAAAGCTCCAAATCCTTTGTGTAGTGCTATACTTAATATAAAAAAACTAATAAAGCTCAAAATCCTATGTGTAGTGCTATACTTCATATGTAAACAAATAAATTATAATAAAAATGAAAACTAAAAATTCATAATCATGGTATGCAAAACTGCAAAATAAATAAAGTGCCAAATCAAAGTTATATAATTCTTAAATATAAATCAGTATCAATTCCTGTAAAATATGCACTTTGAATGCATACTTATTGAACTTTCAGTCCTGTCCACGGGACATGGTTAAACCTGGCACAGTAACTGAAATTAAAAACCTGATTTTAGCTCAAAAATTGGTTTAACTCAGTGTGTCAACTAGAAAAACACTTTTTTTTGGAAAGGTAATGAAAAAGTTAGCAAATAAAAAATGGTACCGCATCACACAAAAAGGAAAATCACTCATACCAAGCTTACAATACACACAAAAAGTAAACAAGGTGAGGTATATTTGCTCTGCCCACTGGCACCTCCTAAGGGATGATACATATGTCAGTAAGTTCATTTCAAGGAATCCACAGCTGGTATACAGAAGGGCTCTTTCATTAAATGACCTTCTGGTACACAGCGACATCTCCTGGAAATCTCCCTGTTATCCTGTCAGAACCGGCATGACTCAATGTTGCAGCTTCAAGTTCTGCTCGTATATGATAGAGGGCGATTCTCTGCAGCTACCTACAGGCAGACTTCTAAATGTAGACAGAAAGCCAATTGTAACACCATCGGGATAGTGTATGTGATCTTATGCTCTTGTAATTCTTTCTTTAAAGGTAAAACAATTAGACCAGTATGTAAGCGATTCCAAGAGCACATTTATGAAATAGCAACCTATCACTTAAAAGCCTCCATAGAAAGGCATGTATGCCTACAATAGGATAGGGACCTGAGTTACCTCAAGTGTTGAGCACTGGAGGTCATCCCCTGGGATGGGAGGGGGAGGGGGGGCTAACTTTGACCAACTAATTCTCCATTGCGATGCTAGGTAGATATGGGAATTGGAGGCCACCAAGACTTGAATGGCAGCCTCAGTTTTGTTCCCTTTTTGAAGATATAATATCAAATATTTTTCAAAATTGTTCTACATTCATGTTGTTTTTTTTTTTTTTTTCCTTCTATTCTTTTTATTTCTCAACTGACTGTGTCGTCATGAAATGTTGAATTACTATAAAGCATATATTGAGTTATTTTGAGGGGACAGCAAATTTACACTGTTATACAAGCTGTACACTCACTACTTTACATTGTAGCAAAGTGTCATTTCTTCAGTGTTGTCACATGAAAAGATATAATAAAATATTTACAAATATGTGAGGGGTGTACTCACTTTTGTGAGATACTGTACTGCAGGGGTCCACACAAACCCTGCCTCTAATTATGTGCAGAGGGCCCACATGCACCCCCAAATCACTGCAATGAATGCCTTAATGAATTATTGCTCATGCACAGTATCTCAAGTAAGACCTCAAGTACACTGGGTGCTTAGTCCCGATGCATGAGACCCAAAAAAACAAAAAAACAAAATAGAAGACAGCATTGATGATACGTCACAACTTTGACCTAACAGTTGCAGCTGTAAGCAGGAAAACCTTTTTACAGCTATGCCATTCTCTGTGTGTCCATTCACCTGCATTCCCTAGAATATAATTAAAGTATATCAGGTACGGCCTTGGCTATGTTTGGCTGGAGATTATTAGAGTGACTCATGCATGAGTTCTAAAATGTGCAGGTCATTTTGAAAAATAGCTGTACAAAGCTACATCTGCATAGTTAAAATAGATAACACTAAATAGAATCTCGTATGGCAGAGGCAAAAACTGCAGCAAAAGCAAAACCACATAGAGCCAACAGTAGCTAAGCTAAAGTTTAAAAGATTATTGAAAGTAAGAAAAACAAGAACAAAAATGACAACAAAACACAGTTGGAAGGAACTTTTTCCCTGTCTTATTAAGCTACTAACTTTCAGGGCCCATTAACTTGAAATGTTGTGTTAAGGAATGTCCATGAACAGTATTTTGTGCTTTGAGGTGTGTCAAACGTTTTGAATGCCCTGGCAATGCACAATGAACATGAAGCCATTGTCGCTGCCTCTCCTCTACACTGAAGCCGCTGCTGGAGAGGTCATATGACTGGACCAGAGCAACTTCAAAACAGGTAAGTATAGACACCTTCCCTTTTACAGGGTAGAAAGAATAGGCTTAGAATGGGAGGTGGGAATAGACTTTAGCTTAATTAGATTTTGGCTGGAATTAAACTTTAATGGGGCTGCAACACACATAAAACCATGCAATAATGTATTGGTACCACAACGT
This sequence comes from Pelophylax lessonae, assembly GCF_965119305.1. Classification (NCBI taxonomy): domain Eukaryota; kingdom Metazoa; phylum Chordata; class Amphibia; order Anura; family Ranidae; genus Pelophylax; species Pelophylax lessonae. The sequence goes on along the minus strand of NC_138768.1, from coordinate 679,876,448 downwards.
GATAGAGTATAAAAATTTAGATTTTTTTTTTAATTTTCATTCGGCACAACAGTTTTTGAAACTTCATGTCCTAGCACAGACTAAAATGGTTAAATGGTTGTAAAGGTTAATTTTTAAGCAGTGCTAAACATTGTAACTGGATTTTTAACATGAAAACATACCGTATTTACAAAGTAATATTACAGCACTTTCAGTGCAGATGCCCCCTTCATATAAATACACGATTGGCAGTAAAATCAACAAAATAAAAAATTATAAACTGTACATATTAGAATAGAGCGTATAATTCAATTAAACATAGAAAGTATATTTCATTTATACTTACTAGATTTGCTATGATATAATGGTAACCTTTTACGTGTTTTCCAATGGTGATAACCTACGAAATAAAGGAAGACAATTATCTACAAATGAATTTAAATTCTGAAAGATATCAAATGTGTACTAAGATTTCATTACCGTCTTGTTGCAGTATATTTTAACTTTTTTTTTTTTTTGGAATAATTTCTCTCAAATTAAAGTTTGCATTTGTGTACCCTTTAAATGTACCAACACTTTCAGCAAATGAGGCCGAGAAAGGAACCACTTTCATCAGATGAACCAGAAAAAACAATATTTAGCCCTCATTATTGGGGATAGGTATGGGACCACCATTTACATTCTGGTGTGAGAACAAAACAGAGTGATCAAGGCTCTTGGATGGATGTAGTGCTGATGAGTATGTAACAAAATAAAAATGGATTATTTGCTGTTTTCAAATATGTCTGTGCACACTACAGACAAATACAACCTTATCACATTTGCCGGTTTTTTTTTTTTTAAACAAGATTTTTATTGGAGTTCACCAAACATAACAAAGATGTAGCTGGATCGTGAAATACAAAGCATGACAACAATGGTAATGAGCGTACTCGAGGAGTCACAGAAACATTTGCCTGTTTTAAGTGCTGTCTACTAGATTTGTCCAGGTTTTCTACAAGCTGGTTCTTGCATGTGCCTTTGCAGGTCAAGTTTTAACCTGGTAGACAGGGCAGATGTATCAATAGCCACTGTAGATCTACACCTATAGGAGGCAAAGGCAAATATAAAGTATTTTTCCTGAAAGGATATCGATTACACATTTTTTCCAAACCATGTAGAAATATGATTAAGCTATTTTTTTATCTTGTTACAATATTCTTAGCCAGGTTAGGACCAGTAAAAAAAAAGTGTCAGTCTCCAGTGATTGAAATCTTACCCTGGTGGTAGCAGTGGTTACTGGTGGATTTTTTATTTTTACAGTATATTATTTTCAGTTGGAAGAAAGGGGTATCTATAGCTAAAAGGAAAGCTCCTATGGGAGTACCAGGATATTGTATGGCTCAGCTTTAGAACTGATTCTTTAATTTTGGTAAAAATCTTGTGTATCAAACATCAGTGCTTGATAAGTTTGGTGTTGAGGAACTTAAATGGCCTAGACACAGCCTTGACCTTAACCCTCCCTAACTACTCTGGGATGAATTGAAAAGCTAACTGCAAGCCAGGTCTTCTTATTCAACATCAGTTTTAGACTCCTCCAGTACTCTTTTTGGCTGACTGGGCATAAGTTCCTAGGCATTTTGCAAAGATTTTGTGGAAAGACTTCCCATATTGGTGGAGGCTGGTACAAATGCAAACAGGGGCCAACTCCATATTGTTGGATATCAAACGTGTTTATTTAGGTGTGATAGGTGACTACAAAATTTTAGTATTATGGTTTACAACTGCATGGAACTGCTTCCCTTTGCCTGTTCTTTATAATTGATTATTATGTACTGTATTTTAGGCTCATCCATGACATTTTCCAAAAGAGAAAGGGGAGCACTTCTAAGAATAGCCATATTAATAAAAGACAGAGAAACTTTTTCTCGTCAGGTGCTACTCAGGTAATCAATGCACCTTTTCTATGAGTATTTATTCCATTACCAGTCCAATCAGTATCCATTCTGGGCTGCTATGCCATTTGTCCTTGGCTTTAATCATTGATCTGCATCTGGCAGCGATGTGTGGGGTCTGCTATGTCCTATCTGCTGCCAGTGCACAAATAACAGTGTGGGGTTGCTCCTCTTATTCACTTCAAAGCAGAAGCTGGCCTCTGGTGTAGTGGGACCAGCTTTGTGGGAGGTCTGACGTGCATTGGAGCCTGTCGATTTACGATAAGAATGGACATACAATATTCAATTTTCTTGTACAATTTTGCTTTCGATTTACCAAAAACCATATAGCAAAAGTCAAACCTAAACAACCCTTTCAATTTGTATTCAATCTTGCAGGCCCTTACACTATATAGTTGAATTTAAGTCTGAAGGAAATTGTACAGAAAGTGTACATGTAAGTTGTATAATGTTTGGCTAGCTTAAAGCGAAACTATATTCACCTGTCATTGTCATTCAAGCTGAGGACAAATGGCATATCGACCTAGGAACAATACCAATCAGACTTCTAATGGAATAGATACTCACAGAAAAAGCATATTGATTATTCATGTACCAGGTGAGGAGAAAAAGTTTGTCTGTCTTTTATTAATATGGCTATTATTGGAAGTGCTCCCCTTTCTCTTTTTCCTATAGAACGATATTGCTAATTTGAGAGTAACTTTGGGTGCAGTAACCGGTCATTATGATTTTGGAATATGTGAACTGATCAATGGTCAATTGAACTAGAAAATAAATTATTATTATCGCAGAGTTCCCTTACATTATGTGACATGGCTACATAACAGTATTGTAATGTCTAGTGGTATTGGTAGTGTAAGCATTCAATGAATGATTTTGTTATCTAATAAGTATTCAGTAGTATTTCAGCATGAAACAAACCTGATCAACAATATCGTTCACTTTATCCCTCTCACAGTCCAGAATCACTCTCCTTTCTTTTTTTATTTCCAGATCCTGAAAGAGGGAACGGTACGTCTCATCTTTCCTGTCATTGTTAATGTTGCCAACGTTGATTGCTGTCACTTGCCATTTCTTCTCAGCTGCAGAATCCAGCACAGCTTGCAGTGTTGATAAACCTTCAGAGACAAAATATCAGACACAAATACAGTCAAGATCAGCAATAACCTGGGGTGTTTGTGTATTTATCTCCTAAAGCCACCCTGACTTCCACTTTTCCATATTATTTCTCTGAAAACAAATGTCTGAATTTCATTTTTTCGAAAAAGCCATACAAAGAAATGTTGTACAAAAATTGCAAATTGTTTAGCGTGCTGTCTGCTAAAGTTAAAACGAAGGTGGCACCATTCATTTTCTTTTTAAATGCTTTTTCATTTATTTTCAGCAATTGATCTGGCCAATAAGTCTGTTATTTTGTAACGTGTTTTAAAGTGGAACGGAACCCTCCTCTAATTTACAGCAAAGGAAACGGCCATCTTAGCCTTTGTTTGCTCTGCTCTTGCCAAGGTGCAGCACATGTGACCAGTTATGATATAAGACATTTGATAGCTCGACAGTTTGGTTGAGATATCAAGCACTTGTGACAGTTATCATTCACGGCATGTTGTGGGGAATGGGTTTAGTTCCATTGTAACAGACCAAGCTGTCCAGCAAAAGTGGCAATTTAGAGGGGGGAGCAAACAATTTAAAATTTAACTAAACCCATCAATTTAACTGTTTCCCAAAACAGTTATATTGAAGATGAATGATAACTGTCACAGTTGCTTGTGCTCTCAACCAAACTGTCTAGCCATTTAATAATGGTTTTTAAAAAAGTTTTACAAGTTAAAATCATTTTTTTTGCTATAAAATTACTTAGAACCCCCAAAAATATATATTTTTTTCTTAGCAGAGACCCTAGAGAACAAATGGATATTGTTGCAATATTTTTTTACCACACCGTATTTGCGCAGCCATCTTACAAATGCAATTTTTTGGGGAATTCAGAAAAAATAAGAAAACAGCCCAATTTTTTCTATAATGTTAAAGATAATGTTACGCTGAGTAAATAGATACTTAACATGTCATGCTTCAAAATTGCGCATGCTCCTGGAATGTAGACAAACATTGGTACTTAAAAATCCCCATAGTTGACACTCACTATGGGTGACTTGCATATGCGTTCGATTCTGCGCGTGAGCTAACATCGATCGGGCACTTTTTTTTTCCTATTTATTTTATCTTTTATTTTTTATTTTTACACTTCTTAAAAAAAAAATGTGATCACTTTTATTCCTGTTACAAGAAATGTAAATATCCCTTGTAATAGAAATTAACATGTCAGGACCTCTTTAATGAGAGATCTGGGGTCAAAATGACCTCAGATCTCACATCTACCCTAAAAAAGGAAAAAAAAAAAGGCATTTTTTTATACCTTGAAAAAAAATGGGCTCTTTAAATCGGTTGCTAGGAAGTGACGTATGACGTCACTCCAGTCCTCCAAGGCCATAGAGTTGAGTGAGGGCCATCTTGCCCTCACTCGACTTCCTGCCTGAGAAGACAGCAGACCGGATCGTTTTCCCCGCTACCGGGAAGCGGCGGGAGGGGGGGCACCTCTCCCACCGCCCATATAGGTGAACCCGCGGCAAATCCGCCACTGGGACCACCCTTATGTTAAAGCGGACTGCCCACAGCCCGCAGTTTAAAAAAAATACCGGGGTTATGGCAGCTATCTGCTGCCATAACCCAGGTATTTAACGCCAAAGTACCGAAGGAAAACTGCGGCGGGCGGTCTATAAGGGGTTAAAGTGAAACTTTAGGCTGAGGCTTTAAAATGGGCAGACAGCAAGATTTTTAATGCAGAAGAGACATGCTTTTTCTCCTCTGTATTCATGGCGGCGGTTCCCCATCCGGTGAGGACTGTGTGTGACTGTGGAGAAGCTCGGCACGGGCTTCTAAACGACCATAGGAGACATGCTCTACACAATAGGCTCTCTCCTATACAGTGTCTGATATTGAACATAGAGTGATTATCCTCACTGCTATGTAACTACTTAGGTGCCAACATATGAGCTCTCTAAAACGCATAACAGTCCTCTTCGTTAAAAAATTCTTTACGGAATTGAGATATGTGCCTTACTACATAATGTACAGACAAGCCAAATGATATGCTCCAGACGAAGCTTTTTTCATAAGAAAGCGAAACATGTTGAGCAAAGGTCAAATATTGTATGGTGAAAGCTAGTTTACGCTCTCAGTTGACCCTGTTGACCGGCACCTATTTTTCGGGTATCCGCCGGCAGGATCCTTCTGATACTAGGTATATAGCTCTGAGAATTACATGACTACTAATTGTCTTGTACCTTGAATTGTATGTAAACCATTGTTCAATATCTCATGTATTAGGATATACTACAGCACAGACCATTTATTGGTTTGGTTTGGTCCTCAATACATAATTATCTGCCTGTATGTCTCTATGATTTTAAATGTTTTTTCAATAAAAGTGATTTTATATAAATCTTTGTGCCCGAAATCCTTGCTTCCCAATCCTTCCATTTAATAAATTATTTAAGGATAGGGCACACCCTAATTGTATACTTCATGGCCCAGATAGCTGCTGTCTGAAGGCACATGGTTTATAAGAGATTCCTCTGTATTAAAGCTGCTTACCTACTTGTCAGCCCCTGTACAGTGAGCTATGCAAGCACAGTTCACTTTACAAATTCAGCAATGCCGAATCTGACTGAATTCCCACACATGCGCATGAGTTACGTCATCCTTGCCTGGCCAGTGACAGTTGCCAGTGATCGAGACCTGGAAGACCTGCATCCAACACTACACTCTCCCAGCTTGCTTCTTTTAATTTGGCAAGGCTGTGCAGGAATCTGTGATTGAAGAAAAACTGCAAGTCTTATCTTCCGCCATGGAGGGACTTGTTATTCTCAATGGAGTTCAAGTACGATGATATCACCAACACTTGCCCCAGGTCTGTACCAATGTGTGGACCTTTAGTTATGCAGGTGCACCTATTTATTTATTGCATAAACAGCTTTTAATTATTTTATATTGCCCCATGTTTTTATTTTGTGCCTCCTATGTAAATTCTGCAACGTGAATGACAATGTTTATGGACTACCATTGCGGTCTATGCACTAGCTGTAGTAATGTTGAGATTTGACTTTCGACTGTAGGAAACATAGTATAGGTATATATTCCCTATGTACAGAACACTGTGCCAGTGGACAATCTGCACTGCATCACCTGCTAGTCTCTAATAAGAAGGTTCAAGAGTTCTTTGACACTTGTGAGTTTGGCAGCAGTGGGTTAGACTACGCTTTGGCAAAAAGTGAGGGTCATTAAATGACAGCAGATTCCGCATTGATCATTGGGACAATGCCCAGAAAATATTACATAGATACTACATGACACCTCATAGACTACACATGATAGACAAGTCCTTATCTCCTCTTTGTTGGAGAGAGTGTAATGGTAACGGGAACCTTATTCATGTTTTTTGGGACTGCCCCCTTATTAAACCTTTATGGCAGGATATTTCCTCCCTGATCTCCTCCATTAAGGGGAAGAAATTTGTTATGTACCCTGCTTTAGCTTTCCTTAGTGTTGGTATACATGAGTTCCCTACGGATGTTAGAACCGTAATTGCTCACCTTCTTTTCGCCACTAGAATTGCGGTGGCCAAGAGATGGCGAACCTCGTCTCCCCCGACCATGGGGGAAACTAAGCAGAGGGTAAACTTTCAATATACGATGAAGAAGCTTCTGGCATATAAAGAAAATAGAGCCTCCTTCTTTCATAAAAAATGGCACATTTGGCTTACAGTATCCCCTGACGTTGACTGAATGTTTGCTTCAACAAAGTACAAGTTGGAATGTTTATTATCAGGAATATAGCAGCGGATCTTCCTCTTCTTGCTTAATATGTCATCTGGTGCCCCTTCCCCATCCCCCTCCTCCCCCATAGTACATCCTAGCGCCTTACTTAGACATTGGTTAGTTTGGCATCACGTTCAGCTGACCTTATGGTGCGTCTGTTCTCCTACTTGTTTTGAAGATTCTGCTAGGTTTACTCTATGCCTTGTATATTGAGTCTGGACTGAGGGGGTGGGTGGTGGCAACCCGCCTCCCCAGCTGAGTCTCTCCGGGCATGCCTGTCCGCAGTATGTTCCCAATAGGGGGGACAGGTATTGCTATGTCATGTTCGATAATTCCAGACTTGGGTGAATTGCCCTTTTCATTTAGCTCTGCTTAGCAAAGGTATTTCATCGTATTTGCTTACTCTCTAAGTTCGTTATGTGAGGTTGTACACAGACCTCCATTTCTGCTGTTTATGTTTATATATATCTGTTTCATGGATGTACATCTGTATGTTCAAATAGACTTCCTGTGTATATTATGTTCAATAACATGTTGTTCCTCTGTATACTGGAAATTCCTTCAATAAAAATTAATGTTTAAAAAAAAAAAATGACAGCAGATTCCCCTGTAGAAACAGACAGTGTGCCTGTTGTGGGGCCTCAGGGCCAGAAGGACTAGTCCTTCATGCGGGCAGTGTACCTGGAGAGCCCTAAGGCTGAAGCCTAGTTTAAGAGGATGTGCCGCACTGGACTAGTGTCAAAGAACTGGAACACAGTAACACTAGAATCTCTTGTTTTGTTGTCTGCTCCAGTGGATAGTCTGTGATGCTTCTGGATGCTAAGACCCACCCAGTGAATGCTAGAGTTTTGGTATTTCACCTCCTTGTCCCATTGTACCAAGTGAAAATACAGAGTTTGCAGCTCCATTTTCAAGACTAAACCTGCATTATTTGCAGGATCAAGTAAGTGTGAATTCTAGAAGAATGTCCCACTTGTAATCTCAAGGCACTATTAGTTGAAAACATTAAATACATATGAACATCAAGAAAGTTACCCTATCTTCGACTTAGCAGAGGGTTAGGCTCTCTCTGTTATTCAGCACTGAAGTGAGGAGGATGTAAGTAAAAGAAAGCTAACAGAATTGGGACTAGTAATGTCAGTGTGTGGCTGGTATGGTTCCCTCAAGACAGACCCGTTGCACCCATTGTCACACCTTCCCAAATTAAATCAGGAACTCCAGAAGCTATCCATAGGGATTTCACAGAAAAGGGATTTAGAGGGCCACAATGTCTTGCAGTGGGTACAGGGAGGTCTAAAAACTGGGAAATAGTTAGAACTGGTGCTTGTAAACAAATGCATCTCTTCACAGTTACTATAGCATCCCCTAGTACACATTTCCTTATAGTCAATATGTCAACAAAAGTAAAAAAAAAACTCAATACTGTATGCATATAATTTAAAAGAAAAGCAACCCCAAAACCTGGGTAAATAATGTACTGTATGCAAATTGACTTCTCAGTATTATCAAGATGCATTCCACTGCACTTTGTCCCCTAGCAGGCTTAGATCACATGAATGCACACTGAGCAACATAGAGGCAGAATTTAATTTTGTAGGTGGTGGCTGCATTTGTTTTCTTTTATTCTGGCTCTTTTCCTTAACCAGTTCTGGACCGGAAGGATTTGCCCCTTTAATGAACAGGCCATTTGTTTGCGATTCTACACTGTGTTATTTTAACTAAAAACTGCACGGTCTTGGGACGCTGTACCCAAATAAAATTGACGTCCTTTTTTCCCACAAACAGCGCTTTCTTTTGGTGGTATTTGATCACCTCTGCGGTTTTTTGATTATGCGCTATAAAAAAAAAAAAAGAGCGACAATTTTGGAAAAAAGCTGTATTTTTCACTTTCTTCTATATAACAATAAAAAAATGTAAAAATCAAATGTTTTCATAATTTTTTGACATTTTGTATTTTGCCACATATTTTTGGTAAAAAAATCCCAATAAGCGTATTTTGATTGGTTTGCGCAAAAGTTATCGTGTCTACAAATTAGGGGAAAGATTTATGTCATTTTTATTTATTTATTTATTTTTTTGTACTAGTAATGGCAGGACTGCGACATTGCGGCGGACAGATTGGACCCCTAACTGACATTTTTTACACTTTTAGGGGGACCAGTGACATTACTACAGTAATCAGTGCTAAAAATATGCACTGTTACTGTACTAATGACACTGGCTGGGAAGGGGTTAACACCAGGACCAATAAAGGGTTAAATGTGTACCTGGGGGTGATTCTAACTCTGTGGGGGCCAGACTTGGTGGATGGAAACTTGGCTCCTGTGTTTCCAAAATAACAGGAACACAAGAGCCCTTTTTCAATCAGTGACAGATGAGTGGTGTGCCGTGTTTACAATGGCACACCACCTTCTGACAGTCCCTGCAGCGATCGCCGGCCATCATGGCTGCTGGACCCATTGCTTAGCTGCAGGGCTAGAGAGCGGGCACGCGATACCTCAAGCGGGTACCCATACTTCGGTTTGCACAGGAGAGCCAGCCTGCCACTGTATATCTGTGGTGACTGGTCTTTAAGTGGATAATTTACACTGTTAATCCTGGGAACCCTAACCATCTTCCCCCTCCTGGGTGGTTACGCTCATTCCTCCATTGTATATATGGTGGGTCCATCCATGCTGGCATTCAAACATCACAGACAAAAATAGCAATTCACTTTTAAAAACAGAGGTTTTAGTTCTATGCATTTGCACATATATAAGAAAGCTGTTTGTTCTGGGTCCTAACTATATTTTTTGAGTTGAAATATATATATATATATATATATATATATATATAACAGTGGATAAATTAAGGAAAGGTTTGCCTTACTGTAAAGGCTAGTTATAAATTGGGGTGGTTGATATTTTTTGTATAGCTTGTTTGCTTGATTTGACATGCGGACACATTGGTGTCCTTGTGCCTTTAAGGAGGACTGGGCTTCCTCCAGGCAAACCTGCCCTTAACCACTGAAGACCGCCTGCCGCAAATATACTGTGGCAGGCTGGCTCGGCTGCGTGAACAACCTGCACTGCGATTTGCAGAAGCGCTCCTGGGGGGCTCACATGTACCCCCATTACCAATAGGCAACAGGGAGGCTGATCCACGGGGCTGGGGGCCGCGTTTGCCGCTGGGCACCTGCGATCACTTCCCATTGAGAGAGAACGATGGTCTGCTGTTGTAAAAACAGCAGATCGTTTTTCTCTCTGGAATGAACACAGAGCACCTGTGATCCTTCTATATAGGATCACAGGTCTCTGTGTTCATTCCACAAGCCCATCCCCCTCCCAGCTATAAAAAACCCCCTAGGCATACACTTAACCCTCTGATTGCCCCTCAGTTAACCCCTTCCCTGCCAGTGTCATTATTACAGTAACAGTGCATATATTTAGCACTGATTACTGTAGAAATGTCACTGGTCCCCCCAAAATTGTAAAACAATTTCAGTTAGGAGTCTGATATGTCCGTCGCAATGTTGCAGTCCTGCTAAAAATCGCAGATCACCACCATTACTAGTAAAAAAAAAAAAAAATGACATAAATCTTTCCCTTAGTTTGTAGACACGATAATGTTTGCACAAACCAATCAAAATACGCTTATTGAGATTTTTTGAACTAAAAATATGTAGCAGAATACAAATTGGCCTGACATGATGAAAAAATTTGATTTAAAATTTTTTTTTTGGGAATGTTATATAGCAGAAAGTGAAAAAATATATATTTTTTCAGAATTGACGCTTTTTTTGTGTTTATAGCGCAAAAAAAAAAAAAAACGCACAGGTGATCAAATACCACCAAAAGAAAGCTATATTTGTGGGAAAAAGGGACATCAATTTAATTTGGGTACAGTGTTGCGCGACCGCGTAATTGTATCTTAAAGTCACACAGTGCCGGATAGCAAAAAATGGCCTGGTCATTAAGGGGGCAAAACCTTTTGGTCCAGAAGTGGTTAATGATACCACTGCTATATTGCTATATATGCTCCAACCTGGAGACTCTCAAAAATATAGAGTTAGGACTGTATTACACAGAGGAGCCTTGATGTAGGCACTGTGACTTCCACATATATTAGCAAAGGTGTGCAACTAAAACCTCTGTTTTTAACATGAATTGTTAGAGTCAGTTTGGGTTTTTTTGCAGGCTAGCTGGTAAGTGGGCAGGGACAAATGTTGTCTGTTTATGTTGTGCATTTCCCTTCCATGAGTATTTTACTGCTAAGGCTATTTATAAATTGGGGTTGTTGCCATCTTTTTGTATGGTCTTCAAGCATGTCTGCCTTTACATCTTTACATAGTGGATGGTGGAAGTAGTAGTTTACATAAATAAGATAACATTATTTTTTATGTTACATAAATTTCATACATTTCTGGTAAGGTCAATAAGTATTTTCTGTACTTGCCAAAATTGTCCCTAGCCTTAAAAAAAAAAAAAAAAACGAATGCAACCCCCACAGTTGAGGACTAGTAGGCTACAATATACTACATTTTTGTACGTGGGCTTAGTTTTGCTCTAAGCTACCCTCTTTGCAGGAAGCTACCATTATATTGTCAGAATTATGCCTCATTCACACGCATCGATAGTTGGCTTTGAATTTTCGGCCAACGTCCGATCGGCTGATTTTCGGCTTGTTAGTATGATGCTTTCGACAACCGACTCCGACTTTTCGGCCGAAAAAAATCTGGTGCGCAGGCTATAAAATTTTTGTTGGCCGTCAAAATAACGGCCGATTTTCGTGCAGTCAGTACAGATTTCGGCAGACAAAAATCTGATGAGCAAGACTGGGCATGCTCAGAGAAGAAAAAACACACGGAAAGTTAACCAGCACATGACATCACTTCTGAAGTTGGTTTTTGTTGGCCGAGAAAATTTGTGTGCAGTCTAGAGCACATTTCAACCAACACAACACTGGACAAAAGATGGCCGATCGGTCGGCCGATAATCTTTGCGTGTGTACGAGGCATAAGTCTCCCTGTAATGTCATGAAAAGCACCATCTGAAGAGGGAGAAGTGATAATGCACCTGAAGGTTTCTGACTGTCCAGGAAACACCTACTTGGGAGTCCCTAGCCAGTCCATCTGTTATTTTCACGTTAATGGGTTTCTTTTAAAGTATCATTTAAGTTTGTTTTTTGTTTTTTTTATTGAAATTAAGAAGAAATAAATGGAAAATATAATTTTAACCGCACACCAACCCAGCTGATTAACAAAATACGCTAGATATGGATGCACTGATGCAGTTCTATTTTTAACACATTTAATTAGGATGGTTGTCAGTTTGGAAAAGAAGATTTGATAAATGGAATGCTTTTTACAGTCTCCTCTATGTTAATCAGCCGTTGTTGTCTTTGCAGTATATGCTTTCCATCACATTTTATAGCCTTATTTACATTTTAAGTAATAGACAGACCTGACAAGTAACCATCCACTTCAAGGACATGTCTCTAAACAGACATCTAAGTGCAGGCAGGGAAATACAATTGACTAAATAAAACCCAACAGGAAATCAATTGCATATTAAGAATTTTCACGTTTGTTTCCTGAAAATTCTTATTGTGTTATCCTCACGTATCCATTTTGATTATAAACCTCACTGTATCATAGTTTACCCCTTGCAGCACCCTTGAATGTGTTTTGGCTAGGCAGTAGAGGGCATGTCTTTGGAACATGGTCAACTTGTAAGAAAGCATGCCTAGAGTTATTCAAGGATGAGTGTACTCATGAAACACTACTTCATAACACATACAGGGAGACAAAAAGGGCTTTGCAAAAAGAAGCTCTTCCTGCTCTCTAGCCCCTTGTCTCCTCCTCCCATGCTCATCTCCAGGACTTCTCCAGAGCGTCTCCCATCCTCTGGAACTCACTAGCCTAATCTGTCTGGTTATCTCCTACTCTGTCCACTTTTAGGCGATCCATTAAAACTCTTATCTTCAGGGAGGCCTATCCTGCCTTCAGCTAACAACTGAATCTTCAACTTTCCTCATAAGTTCATCCCTCACAGTTACTACCTTTTGTTACACTAGCCCCTTCCTATTAGATTGTAAGCTTGCATGAGCAGGGCCCTTCAAACCCTCTTGTATTTAATTGCATTGTTGCAGTATTGTCTCCCTTTATAATTTAAAGAATTGCGCAAACTGTTGGTGCTATATAAATCCTGTATAATATTAATAATAAGCTTTTATCTCAGCCTTTGCTTTCACTTCATTTTTGGAGCTGTTATCACAATCCCAGGCGAGTGTAATCCTTGCTTTATTTACAATTAGCTTATGGAGTTTGTTACCCTTTTTTGGCTAACCTAAGCTATTAAAAATGCAAGCTTTCAGAACCCCTTTAGGTTGTTTCTTCAGGCGCTCCACAATTCGTTTTCCCTGTACATTCAGCTTATCTAATGACTTTTCTGCCAGGTGCCATAAATTATGATTTTCATGTTGCACTGCATTTATGCAGTCTTTGACAGTCACAATTGTTAGAAGCAGACTCCCCATCGCATATATTTTTAGCAACAGTGTACAAGTAGATCTTCCTTAAATGCAGAGTAGAACTCATCTTCCAAAGTGGTGACAAATGAGTTCTATATATTGAACTTTAGATGTACTAAAGAAAACGTTTATGCTTAACAACACCGCATCTTTTAAATGCTGTCTTTTCACAGCATATATTTTAGCATAAATCAATTTAAATATATTCTTTCTTATTTTTTAATATGGTCACTTGCCCGCAGATTAGAACTCATCTTCCAAAGTGGTGACAAAGAAATGAGTTCTATATATTTAACTTTAGATGTACTAAAGTATTTCAATGTGTACAAAAGTACACAATAAACTCTAATTACAGACATTGAACTAGGTGAACTGGAAAATGTAATTTGATGTAAATGGGTTGTAATGTGTGTTTATACAATTGTACAATTTTCACTTTGGGAGTCGATAAATATGAGTGGCCACAATCTTTAAAATGAAAGAAGATGTTAAGGCTTAACAACTCCACATGTTTTAAATGCTGTCTGTTCACAGCTCGCCATCGCATATATTTTAGCATAAATCAGTTTAATACATTCTTCATTTTTAATATGGTAACTTGCCCGTAAAGCCTTCTCTCCACTGTGTAATATGCAGTGGGCTGAAATCCATAGAACAGTGACATCACCTACCTGTGTCCACTGCTCTAGATGTTGTCGGAGGGGAAGAAAGAGTTCCCTCCCGCCAGCTGCACATCACACAGAGGTGACAGAGCATTGTGGTTTAGTGACACCATAGAAATACAAGGGATAAAATGTATTTAAAATGCAATCTATGCTAAAATGTATGCAGTACAATGGGCAGCATTTGAAAGGTTTAAATCAGTATCAGCCTTGCACCAATTGATTTTTCCCCCATTCCTGCCTGGTGACAAAATAAAAAGTGATAGGAAATCCCACTTTTGAATTACCTAAGAATATAAAAATACTAGTTACGGACTCCAGATATGGAAAGGGTATGCATACATACAACAATCCTGATAGCCAAAGCACTGTATAAATCCACTTTATTGTACACAAATATATTTAAAAAAAAAAACAATTTCTAAAAAACAGCCAAGGTACTATAAATGGATGACCAAGTGCATAGTGTGTATAGGTTAAACACAAAGTGTTTGAGGTTGCAAGGATAAGCCCTTTAACATATAATATGAAGCCCAACAACAAAGTGTTTCCCCTTTTAAGGGCATGCATCACTAATGTTTTCTAGAAATTAGCTTTTTCTTTTTAGGGGGTTTCCCCAACCTCAGCCACTGCTAGCACCCCTCCCACCTCGTGAGAAGGTGGGGTCTCCTATCCTGACTTATCCTTTCTGATTCTGATTGGCTGCTCTCATCATATGTTGTGTGGCCTCTAGATTGACCAGGTGATCTACAGGGGTATTGAGTTCTATTCTACTTGTATGCATTTCTTATGGCATATGCCTGTCTATCTCTGTCCAATTTTCCCCCCCTTTGACTTGACTAGTTCCTTATTGAGCTTCTCAACTGATATACAAATATCATTCTCTCTTTGAACAACTAAAACATTTTGTTTAAAAGGTTTGAGAGAACCACTGATTCCCTGTAGATCTTTATCTATCTCCACCAGTTGTTGTTCATAATAGTCTTGTAACAATTCTACCATATTGTGGGAACACTGTTGGAAATTATCCTCCTATTTTTCCTAAATTCCACACTAACTTCTTTGATCCTAGAGAATATTTGGATTCTCAAACCATTTGGATATACTTGTTACTTCAGGTACTTCCTGAAGTAAGAACTATTCCACCAGACTCTTGATTTTCCCTCATAAAGATCCTTCAGTTTAAAGAGTAGCTTGACCTGTTCCATCTCCTGAATTGTATCTCCAGGTGCTACATCAACCTTCAGCTCTAATTTATCCACCATCTCTTCCTAAAATCTAGGATCCATCTTGGGAAGGGGAATACAAAAGAAAAAGAATATTCCCTGATGAAATATTTGTGGTGATTTACAAAGGCATGTGAGGGAGGTAAAGAAGATTTTTATAAATGGAGTCCTCCTCTGGACCATGCTTCTACATTGACCTATAATAAGATTTGCATGTGCAATCTTTGTGTTTATATAAGGAACTTTGACATACCATCATCCAGCGCATATATGCGTGAACAAACTTTTCAGTATAACATGTGAGGGAGTTCTACTGCTTATTAGCCATCAACCTATGTATGTGTGACCACACTACTGTTCATTAGCCATTACCTGTGTATATGCGATCATGCTATTGCTCATTAGCCATCAACCAATGTGTGTGTGATCAATATTGTTCACACAAAGAGCCAACAACTTACTGAAAACAGACTTTACTAATATACCATAGTGTGCAAGGGAGGTGGTTGAACATCTGCATACCCTTTCCCCTCATTTAGTGGACCCTCCCCTAGACCACACTACAACTCTTTCATGCATTCATGGTGACTTTCAAAGTTCATAAACCTATATATCACTATATGGACATGAGTCTCTATTTAGACACTGCATGTGTTGTATTAGATTCATCAATTTAGGATCCTCATATGGACACATTTTCCAACATGTTTTCTGCTTGGGCATCACATTATATGTATCAGGGTTTATCCTTGCAATGTCAAATACTTTGTGTTTATCCTATATACAATATGAACTTGGTCATCCATTTGTAGTACAATGAAGGTTTTTTTAGAAATTGTTTTTAAATATATTTGTGTACAATAAGTGGATTTATACAGTGCTTTGTCTATCAGGATTGTTTTATATATACATACCCTTTCCATTTTTAAGTCCATTCATTATCTAATGACGAGGGACTCCCAGATTATTGCCTTTTGGGGATAAAGAAAGAGGCTATATTTTGTTTTGTTTCAAATCCTACTTTTGACAGCTGTCACTGAAACATAGGATTTTTCAGCAACTTTCTGTCCTAGTGACAGCTGTCATTGGGACAGTAAGTGAGGGTAAATGTCCCTAAAAGGACATAGACATAGATAAAAATTTTACAGAACTTGCAAGTGTACCGTACTGTATCATTAATTTAAAAATAAATTTGACTACAGTTCAACTTTGTGGCCATAGGGTAATCTTAGGATATTCTGGATGCAAATTTTGAAAACAATGACAATTATTAAGGAATGTGATATATTACATAGCACATAACCATGACCATGCTATCAAAATGTTGTGGCAAGGGGTCATCCACAAATGATGGCACACAACCTAACACATTTTTCTTTTTACAAAAGTCTGGATCTCCCCTGCCCAACACAAAACCCACAACCAAATTAAAGTGGTTGGAAACGTAAAATATTTTTTTACCTTAATGCATTCAATGCATTGTGTGCTGTGCACTCTGAAGCAGCTAGTTTCCCCTCTCCTGGCTTTGTATAGGCTTGGCAGAGAACAACGGGAGCCATTGGCTCCTGCTGCTGTCAATCAAAACCTGTACATAGCGAGCAGGGGACGGGGCTGAGATGAGCTGTGTGTCTGAATAGTGCCCCCAAGAGAAGCAACTTTCTATGGGGCCACTTGGCGGGGAAAGACAGGAGCGCCCGCAAGGGACCCTAAAAGAGGAGAATTGAGGCTGCTCTGTGCAAAACCACTTCACAGAGCAGGAATGACATGTTTTTTATTTTAATTTAAAAAAATGTAACCTTAAATATCACTTTAAATACCTACAGAAGGTAGTGTCCATTGTTTTTTCAAAGCAAAAACACTAACCAGCCTGTTCTTATTTTTGAAAAACGTTATATTATGATAACACAGTCATATTGCCCATAGTGATCGTCTATATGGCTCTGACTTATTTTTGGGCCATATGCATTCTTATACAATAACTCAAACTTGTTTCAAAAGTCTGTACTTATTTTCCATATTTCTCTGGGGTACTTTTTACAATAATTCCCCAGTGGAAGTATTAGCCAGCAACAGGGATTAAATGTATTACCCATTGATATTCAGGACAGTAATTATTAAAATGTGGGTGGCTGTGCAAAATTGTAACATTATTATTTTTATTTATTTTATGTTTATGTTTGAATGAAAAACTAGTCTAACCATTAGGCCCCATGCACACAGGGTGTCAGAAAAAACGAGCTGCAAAGCTATTTCTGACGCCAGGAAAAAGCGGCGTCAAAAACGCGCCTTTAGCAGCATTTCGCATTGCCCTCAATGCGCGTTTAGGCGCGTCGGCGCTTAGCAGTGTTTTTAAATAAACACAACCCTCTTCTATTTGTGACCAATCACATTTTTCATTTTTCATATTTAAAAAAATGCCGGACCCTGCTAAAAGCCAATATACAGCGTTAAGCCGCTTTTAGTAGCATCTTACAGCTTAACGCTGCTGCTCCTGAACGCAGCACTGGCCCTGGGGGTTTTTTTGCAGCTTAAAAATGCCTATGCCACTTGGAGCTCCTAAAAGCCCGTGTATGCATGAGGCCATAGAATAACATGGAGGGGCATTTTTAAGCTGCAAAAAAAAAACGTCTGACGCTTCCTAACAGCAGCTGCAAAAACGCCCTGTGTGCATAGTGCCTTATTGTGTTTGCAGGCATCCAGTGAACCCAATAAATAAATCTGTGATATTATATGATCTGTATAATTGTTGCCTCCAGATTTTCCAAAAAGTGTAACCAGTTTGTGTCAGCAAAAGCATACAGGGCATAAAGTGTCTACATGTAAGTCCAGTAAACACATCCATCAGCCTGTGCATACAAAATAACCCACACATTGCAGGATAGAGCTAACTTAGACCTCTTTTAACTGTAGACGTGGCACTCACAAAACTTGACAGGAGAATTTACAGATGATCTTGCTTTTTATTGAAGTCTGACATTAAAACGGGGCAGAGCTAACCTTTCTCTAGGTTGTGCCCGATGAAATGTTGGACAAAAACATTGATTACCCATAAATTGTCCTGTCAAGTCCTGCAAATGCCCTACATCTATAATTAAGGACCATTGGAGCATAACCAGGCCTGTTTTGTTTAGGAAGTGTGGGTGCCCCTGAATCAGATTATATCTGTTTGATAGCATATCCAAGTCTAAGTCAGTAACCCTACTTACACTTGGCTGTGCAGTTACTTATAATTTAATTTAGGTGGATCAGATTTAAGCTTGCTTAAAGGTTTTCCTTTTCAAGAAAAAATGAACTATGCAGTCTAGGGGCCCCAGTATGTTAAAAATATATGTGTAGTACTGCAATAGTATTGCAATATTGCCCTTCATTTAAAAGCCTTAACATTAGGCTATGAGGGACATCCCTAAAGCCTGCCAGAAAAAAAAGCAACTGAGGTGATCATCCTATCCTGCACAAGTTGTAGGACACTCTGACCTTTGGGCACTCAATGCCAGTATCCTAGGAATGTGTGTTTGTCTGTGCCTTAAAGCCATGCATGTGCAGTGCACACTTTTTCATCCTGTAGGATAGGGTAAAGAAAGCATAAGTGCATTCATGCCTAGGATGCTGAAAGTGAGCTCCTAATGGTAGGAGTGTCCCAGAAGAACTTGGTCAGGATATCCTGATCACCCCAGTGAGACTTTTTCTGTTTTTTTTTCTGGTAAGCATTTTAAACTAGGAACAATATTGCAATACTGCACGGCATTTTTTAACACACTGGGGCCCTAGACTGCAGAGTCTATTTTCTTGAAAAGATTAACTTATCCTTAGAAGCAATACATCTTGGTCACTAATCCACCCACGTTTAAATTTTATGTACTGTAATTGTTACCATTTATAATATATGATGGGAGAATAACTCAAAAGAATGGTTTCCTGGGAGGAGGGCAGGTACGAAATCCACCAAATGGCATGATCCCAATGGGACCACTTTAGGTTCACTATATCTTTTTAATTTGTTTTTGTAGTTCTCACTCTTTTTCTTCGAAACTTTCCCTTTCCCAATCTACATGTCCTACTATTGTTTGTATTCTCCAATTTAAATTCAATTATCTCTCTTTTCCTTCATCTCCATCCTTCCAGTTCGTTTCATTGAAGAATTTCAAACAAATAGTTAAAACAGGATAGTACTTGATTATCATAGATAGATACATCAAGCACATATGATTATCTGTTCTCCCTAAGCTCACAGGGCAAGCTGGGCATGTCTTCACCAAACAGTGATATTCCATTAAAATATGTTATCTATGTTTTCATTATACAGTTTTAATAAATGTTCTGATTGCTAACACAAGTTTTGCGTGTGTGTATATTGTAATTGTTCCCGATAGATGGAAAATGCATGTGAGCAGAATATATTGTCTGGCTTTTTATTGCTACTGATCTCCAACACAGATTACTTATTAGTTTAGCATACTGGCTACCTGCACACCTTGCCTGAACAACAATAGTGAAAGCTGCCCTACTCACAGGCATCATGAAAGTAAGGACAACAATATATACATGTACTGTACACTGTAATATTTTTTTTTTCTTTAAAATGGATTATATCATGAAAAAGAGAGGTTTAGGGAGTATCTTGATTCTAGCTTTAGAAATGTTGTTTTTACTGGTTCTGTCCGGCAGAACAAATAGAAATGTTGATCCATGTTTCATACTATCTCTCTCTTTGGACAAAAATATACAGCCCCAAGATTAAAGTGTATCTAAACCCAAAGTCAATAATGTAATGTATTGCAGCTTATCAGTCCCTAGATGAGGTGCCAACATTAGTTGTCTAATTTTAGGCTTTTTTTCCCTTTTTTTCATTTGGTATTTCTTCCAGTAACACCCTTCCTGTCCCTGGGTGGCTACAGTCACTTCTCCCCTGTGTCTATGGAAGGTGCCATATTGAGTCTGGGCCTCAAACATGGCTGCTTTTTTTCATCTCCTTTACATTAGAACTGATGGGATTATAAGGTTGTTTGTGCTTTCTGTTAAACTCACAGGACATGACAAGGACACTTCTGATAAGATCAATGGGAATTTTTTGCACTTGTTGAAAATGTTCATAGATTGAAAACAGCCAATACATCTACGAGTTGGTAATCTGCAATATATTATTTTTTGTTTCTGGATTAAGTTAGCACTATACATTTGTGATCTGACCGCCCTCCATAAACAGCATGTGCATAAGTGATAATGAATGGCATACATGCATGTTTATCAAATATAAAAGACTTATTTAGATCCAGAGCTAACAACTAATACATTCCAGTCTCCATAGTTAGGAAGTGTTTTCCTTAGCCCATGCTCATCCAGGCATTGTACCTTTGCACACTATTCAGACAGGGATGACTTGGCAGGGGTTATAATGGACATTGAACCTATATAGGGTTTCATTTACTAAACCTGAAGAGTGCAAAATTTGGTGCAACTCTGCATACAAACCAATCAGCTTCCATGTTTTTTGTAAAATATTAATTGAACAAGCTGAAGTTAGAAGGTTATGGGCTACCATGCACAACTGCACCAGATTTTGCACTCCCCAGTTGTAATAAATCAACCCCACAGTGTCTGACACGTTTTAAATGAGGTGGGTAGTGCATGGGACAGTGAAATACAGTGATAAGTGAATACTTCAACCTAAGCTAACGGTAGTACTCAAGAGGTACCAGGTACATATGCTAAGTTCCCCTTTTTAAGCTTGTAAAAGCTGCATTTCCTTTCAATTTAATAAGAGCCTTGCCAACCTTAAAATATGGTTTCTACTAGGCTTTCTTCTTCCTCCATATACCTTCAAACTACTTAACTTAAACACCTTGTGTATATTCTACAAACATAACTGTGCAGTTGCTGCATGAATACCATGTTGGTGATATGTAAGCATGCAGTTATATAATAATAATAAAAAATATATGTATATATATATATATATATATATATATATTATGATATTGTATGTTTTCCAGAAAAAATACTTCCTGCCAACTCCTTTGGAAAACATATTGATAGAAAAAACTTTCACCTTTGACCAAGGACTGAATACAGAAATTGCTCCATTTTTTGTGGACGTCTATAACAATTAGTATATTTTTGGTAAATGTGCTAGTTAGGGCAATTTTACAAACAAATGAGCATGCAATTTACTCTTTAATCGTTATAACTAGTGTTGAGCGAACACGGACTGTATTATTCGTGTTCGTACCGAATAATTGGATTTTTGTTACCCGAACACGGACACGGACACTTTACTGTATGTTCGGGTAAAAAATCCGTGTTCGGTCGTTTTATTTCCGGGTTTTGCATGTTTTGGCGCTCTTTTCATGGCAGGCTTTCAACAGCCAATCAACAATCGTTTAACTGGTGTGCCTTAAGCTATCCCAGCCATGCCTGCAAATGTATGAGTAGCTGTGATTGGCCGTCTGAAGCATGTGACCAAGTCTTTATAAGTTCGAGGCAGCCGCAGCGGCGTCATTCTGCTGCTTAGCTCAGGGACAGAGCACACATACGTGCTGGCTGCTGATTAGGGAAATACAGGCAGGGAAAACGAATTGGTGTCCGGATAGAATTTAGGGTCAGGTCGGAGTGTTTAGGCAGGGCGAGTTGTAGGCATTTAAGGGATAGAGTCTGCTGAATTATAGGGTCAGTGTGTTCTACAAACTACAATCGATATTGCTGTGTGGTGTGGGATAGGAGATAGGCAGGTGTCAGTGATCCACATCCATTTTTCTGTGTGTGGGCTGCAGTGAACACAAACTTTTGGGGTGCAGTGAACACAATCCTTTTGGGGTGCAGTGAACAAAATCTTTGTGGGGTACAGTGAACACAATCTTTGTGGGGTGCAGTGAAGACAATCCTTGTGGGGTGCAGTGAAGACAATCCTTGAGGGGTACAGTGAACACAATCTTTGTGGGGTGCAGTGAAGACAATCCTTTTGGGGTGCAGTGAACACAATCTTTGTGGGGTGCAGTGAACAAAATCTTTGTGGGGTACAGTGAACACAATCTTTGTGGGGTACAGTGAACAAAATCTTTGTGGGGTACAGTGAACACAATCTTTGTGGGGTGCAGTGAAGACAATCCTTGTGGGGTGCAGTGAAGACAATCCTTGTGGGGTGCAGTGAACAAAATCTTTGGGGGGTACAGTGAACACAATCTTTGTGGGGTACAGTGAACACAATCTTTGTGGGGTGCAGTGAAGACAATCCTTGTGGGGTGCAGTGAAGACAATCCTTGTGGGGTGCAGTGAACAAAATCTTTGGGGGGTACAGTGAACACAATCTTTGTGGGGTACAGTGAACACAATCTTTGTGGGGTGCAGTGAAGACAATCCTTTTGGGGTGCAGTGAACACAATCTTTGTGGGGTACAGTGAACACAATCTTTGTGGGGTGCAGTGAAGACAATCCTTGTGGGGTGCAGTGAAGACAATCCTTGTGGGGTACAGTGAACACAATCTTTGTGGGGTGCAGTGAAGACAATCCTTTTGGGGTGCAGTGAACACAATCTTTGTGGGATGCAGTGAACAAAATCTTTGTGGGGTACAGTGAACACAATCTTTGTGGGGTACAGTGAACACAATCTTTGTGGGGTGCAGTGAAGACAATCCTTGTGGGGTGCAGTGAAGACAATCCTTGTGGGGTGCAGTGAACAAAATCTTTGGGGGGTACAGTGAACACAATCTTTGTGGGGTGCAGTGAAGACAATCCTTGTGGGGTGCAGTGAAGACAATCCTTGTGGGGTACAGTGAACACAATCTTTGTGGGGTGCAGTGAAGACAATCCTTTTGGGGTGCAGTGAACACAATCTTTGTGGGGTGCAGTGAATAAAATCTTTGTGGGGTACAGTGAACACAATCTTTGTGGGGTGCAGTGAACACAATCTTTGTGGGGTGCAGTGAAGACAATCCTTGTGGGGTGCAGTGAACAAAATCTTTGGGGGGTACAGTGAACACAATCTTTGTGGGGTACAGTGAACACAATCTTTGTGGGGTGCAGTGAAGACAATCCTTGTGGGGTACAGTGAACACAATCTTTGTGGGGTGCAGTGAAGACAATCCTTTTGGGGTGCAGTGAACACAATCTTTGTGGGGTGCAGTGAACAAAATCTTTGTGGGGTACAGTGAACACAATCTTTGTGGGGTACAGTGAACAAAATCTTTGTGGGGTACAGTGAACACAATCTTTGTGGGGTGCAGTGAAGACAATCCTTGTGGGGTGCAGTGAACAAAATCTTTGGGGGGGTACAGTGAACACAATCTTTGTGGGGTACAGTGAACACAATCTTTGTGGGGTGCAGTGAACACAATCTTTGTGGGGTGCAGTGAAGACAATCCTTGTGGGGTGCAGTGAACAAAATCTTTGGGGGGTACAGTGAACAAAATCT
>NC_138768.1:679625359-679847859 GCF_965119305.1 Pelophylax lessonae | reverse complement strand
AAGCGAGGCATAAACCTTCTCAACCTGAGCACAACCTGCATGATCAGGCATCTAAGTGCAAAGCACGAGCTGCAGTGGAGTACACACCTTCAAAACCAAGAAACGTCTCTGGCTCATCCTGCTTCCTCTTCTGCTGCAGTCTCGGCCGCTCCAGCCACCTCTGTAGTCATACCGGCACCTGCCACCCCGCAAACAGACGATCTGTCAGCAACACCACCACCTGGGTCACCAACAACCATCTCCACAATGTCCCGTGGAAGTGTTCAGCTTTCCATCTCCCAAACACTTGAGAGGAAGAGGAAGTACCCCCCTACCCACCCGCGATCCCTGGCCCTGAATGCCAGCATTTCACAATTATTGGCCTTTGAAATGCTGTCATTCCGTCTGGTGGAGACACCCAGTTTTAAAAAGCTTATGTCGGTGGCTGTCCCACAGTACGTCGTGCCCAGCCGCCACTACTTTTCCAGGCAAGCCATCCCTTCCCTGCACAACCAAGTGGGGGAAAAAATCAGGTGTGCACTGCGCAACGCCATCTGTGCCAAGGTCCACCTAACTACCGATACGTGGACCAGTAAGCACGGTCAGGGGCGTTATATCTCCCTAACGGCACACTGGGTAAATGCAGTGGCGGATGGGCCTGAGGCGGATAGCAATTTGGCGCATGTCCTTCCACCACCGAGGATTGCAGGGCGCTTCAGTTTGCCTCCTGTTCCTAACTCATCCTACTCCGCTACCTCATCCTCTACCGCCTCCTCATCCGGACAGCGTAATACCTTCACCACCAACTTCAGCACGGCCAGGGCTAAACGACAGCAGGCAGTTTTACAACTTGCCTGTTTGGGGGACAAACCACACACCGCGCAGGAGTTGTGAAGGAGCATGGAACAGCAGACAAATGAGTGGTTGCTGCCAGCGAGCCTCAAGCCCGGCCTGGTGGTGTGCGATAATGGGCGAAATCTCATAGCAGCTCTGGGCCTAGCCGGTTTGACGCACATCCCTTGCCTGGCGCATGTGCTGAATTTGGTGGTGCAGAGGTTCCTTAAAAACTACCCCGATGTGTCAGAGCTGCTGCAGAAAGTGCGGGCCGTCTGTGCACACTTTCAGCGTTCTCACCCTGCTGCTGCTCGCCTGGCAGCGCTGCAGCGTAAACTCGGCCTTCCCGCTCACCGCCTCATATGTGACGTGCCCACAAGGTGGAACTCCACCTTGCACATGCTGCAAAGACTGTGCGAGCAGCAGCAGGCCATAGTGGAGTTTCAGCTGCAGCACGCACGCGTGAGTCGCTCTGCGGAACAGCACCACTTCACCACCAATAACTGGGCCTCCATGCGAGACCTGTGTGCCTTGTTACGCTGTTTTGAGTACTCCACCAACATGGCCATTGGCAATGACGCCGTTCTCAGCTTAACTATCCCACTTCTATGCCTCCTTGAAAAAACAATTCGGGCGATGATGGAAGAGGATGTGGCACAGGATGAGGAGGAGGAGGAGGAGGATGAAGAGGTAACATTTCAAAGGCTTTCAGGGCAGTCATTCGCAAGGGGCTCCGAGGGTGGGTTCCTGCACACACAAATGCCAGGGACACAATTGTCCAGCAGGGGCACAGTTCTGGAGGATGAGGAGGAGCTGGAGGAGGAGCTGGAGGAGGAGATGGACAAGCTCACGTTCATTAAAATGAACCAGGCATGGATCCCACGGGACTTTTCCGTACCTTGTGCAGAATAGCAATGGATACCGACCTTACCCACCCATTGTTCCATTTTTGCTCTTTCTCACTCTTTTGGGGTGTACCCTCATTTAAAATTTGTGAAAAGAAGCAGTGTTGGCTACCTCGTCCTCCTCCTCAGGGCCAGATTAACGTAGGGGCTATTGGAGCTGCAGCTCCAGGCCCCTACCTTTTATATAGGCCCCGGGTTGGCCATATTCACTGTGACCGCTCTTCTGTCACTTGTAAACACAGAAGTCTGGCTTCTATGCTCGCTTCCCCAGGCAGCACCCTCAGAACCTCCCCACACAGCGCGAAGGCCTGACAAGGAGGGACAGTTGCCGATGCATGGATGTGTTTATGGGCTTCAGAGACAGCATCCCATGTTGAATTAGGCATGCATGGCTGCACCCTTCCTCCTCTGGGTGCATGCCAAGGCACGGCCCTTAAGGCCCTTCAAAATCCTCAGCACCAAGACCATGATGCTCTTAATCCGGCCCTGGTCCTCCTCCACCGCCGCTTCCACCTACACCGACCATAGGTGTGCGCAGCCTATTGCATTAGGGTGTGCACCCCAAAGTTGAAATACACATGCATGTGTTTGCCTACATGTACATGGCCCCGATACATTACTCTCCCTGCTGGCAAAGAGAAATAGAGCAGAGCAGGTCCGAGGGAGATCTTTCCCATCTCCTCACTGGCAAACAGAGCGATAATGCTATGTGCCCTAGGTGATTAGGGTGTGCCCAGGTACACCCGGCACACCCTGTGCGCACGCCTATGACACCGCCACATCCACCACCACCTCAACCTCCCTCCTACTCCATATGGGCCTCGTCCTTCAGAGATGAAGAACATTGTTTTATTTTTCTGTTTTTTTTTTTGTTGTTTTAAGTTATTTCCCTATCCACATTTGTTTGCAGAGCACTTGCCATGCTCTTAACTACGTTTTGCTGCCATTTGCAGCACTCTAGCCCTTTCCATTGGTGTTTTAGAGCCATTTTAGTGCCTTAAAGTTCGGGTCCCCATTGACTTCAATGGGGTTCGGTGTCCGGGAAAAGTTCGGTAAAAGTCCGGGACACGGACCCGGACTTTTTTTTAAAGTTCGGCCGAACCCGTCGAACACGGACATC
Organism: Pelophylax lessonae; assembly: GCF_965119305.1. Lineage (NCBI taxonomy): Eukaryota > Metazoa > Chordata > Amphibia > Anura > Ranidae > Pelophylax > Pelophylax lessonae. Next base: position 679,845,021 of record NC_138768.1, on the reverse strand, counting down.
TAGGTGTCCGCTCCACCCTAGTTATAACAAAATATTTATATTTTTTTTTTACTCACATATGCATTTGTAGTATAGCCTTTATGGTAGCACAAAAAGTCCCAGTCAAAAAAAAAACCCTTTTAAAAAAAAAAAAACATAACAACTCTTCAATACATCTAAATCACATTTACCGGAAATGTCCTAAATAAAAGCCTCAATATATAAAAAAAAAAAAGAAGAACAGAAAAAGGATGACAGAAGTATATGGAGAGTGTGCTTTTACACCTACAAGTGAAACTAACATGTCTGACCTTTAAATAATTTTGTTATGCAATCTGTTCATTTCGGGTAGCAGCTACTGGATGCAAAGCAAGCAACAGAATGGCAGTTTCTATTTTTTCAATAGAATACTGAATGAAAAAATAAGTTTGAGTTAAAAAATATCAATCATATTACAACCTCCTAGTTTTACATTTCCGTTAGTTTGGTAAGACTTTAAAACACTTACATATCTGTCCACAAATATCCATAAATGTTACTGAATTTTTATAAATGGAATTAATGTAATTTAAACACACTGCCCCTTTAAATATAGATCAACCCCAGTAATGCATTCACCTATAAATGCCCTCTATTTTATAAAGGCAATGCTGCACTTAAAAGCATAGTCATTTGACTTTAGAAGGAAAAGAGACTTATTATGAATATTATTTTTATTTATGTTTTTTTTATCAAGGCACTGTATGACAGTAACCCAGCAGCAAAAAAGCAATGCCCAGTGTATTAAACTAAGCAGCAGCATGACCGAAGCCTTCTCCTTTGGGATGAGTGTTCAGTCCGGGGGATAAAGGATTTAGAGTTCAGGAGACAATGGGGGTCACACAGACAATAGATTTAGGCTATTGGTAGGGTGGAGAAATGGAGGGATTTTAGGCCACATTGTTAAGCAGGAGGCTTTGTTACAAAAATTTAGTGTTTCTTTTACAATTTTTTACAGCATGTTTTGTATGGTTATGTATTTGGGAATGGTTATGTATTTATATGGATATGTATTTGAATATGTTTGTTATGACATGCGTTTTCCATGTCATAGCTGGTGGTTACCCCTTTTGTAGACTGAGGTGGCAGACGGCTAATAGAGTTAGTATAAAGTCTATCACTAGATTTGGTGCAATGCTACTTTGGCCTATTTACTTGGTGAAGTCATCGATAGAACTGGTGGCAGGAAGCCCAAAAAAGTCCCTGAGCCTAACCTCAGTGGTTGGGAGCTGAATTGGCAGTTAAGAAGAGTTTGAGATATGCCACTCAGCACTGCAAAAGGGAATCTGGATTTGGTTATGTTCTTATGTTTACTAGTTCTTTATGTATACCATTGTATCAAGCTGTGGCTAATACTCAATAAAAGTATCAACCCAGTTGAAAGAATTATTTTGTCAGTTTTGTTATTTATGGTAATGCTTATGTAAGGGGAGAAATAAACACTGGATCAGTTCAAGCATTCTACATCAACCAATAGCTGTGAACAACAGCTTTAGTTCATAATACTTGGATAAATATTATTTTCACATTTGGATGCACCTGATCTTTTTAATATAGACCACAAATACTCATTACTTTTGCTGCATTGTTTAATCCATTATACATTAATCCCTTTATTTCAATGAAAGTCAACCTCGTAGAACCTTTATTATTACATGAGGCATTTTAATTTTTAATCTCTTGAGTACCTATATATAAAAATATACTGCCAACCACAATAAAACATGCATGGAAAACTGTGAATTATATTTTTAATATGACCTTTTGGTAAATTAATGTGTTCGCCGATGGCTGACTGCTTTCATTTTCCATTATTTTCACCTTCTTTTTTAAGAAATAAAATAAATCATTGACAAAAGGTTCATCACTTAAAACATATGCTCACTTTGAAGAAAAAAAAAAAAAAACAAATACAGGGAGAATAGAAAAACTGTACCTTTTATATATTGTAACCATATCATTAAAAAAAGAAAGCATATCAACTCTTATTTGTTCATTTGAAGAAATGAATGATTTAATCAATTCCTAAAGTTTTTTTTTTTTCATTTTGGATAAAGTAAAGGAGGATTATAAACCCTGTCAGGTTTTTTTTTTTTTTTTTCACCCTGTGTCCATTGCAGAGATTTTCCTTCACGTCTTGTCCCATAGCCAGACAGGAATTAGAGGAAATGCCTGCAAATTAAGGGAGTTCCTTGGGGCCCCCAGGTCACCAGAACTAGTGTTCACATTGAAAGATTTCCCCTGTATTACTTTTCAGGTGTCAACCCAAAATTTGGGGTTTTCTTTACTTTCACTTTCAATGATAATGGTAAACAGGACAAATAGAGAGGGTGAATCTTTCTAACAGGGGTACAGACAGTAATAAAAACTGACAAGCATTCTAATTCCTCTCTTATCTATCCAAAACTAAAAAAAAAAGTTTGTCTTCAGTTATACTTTATACTTGTGATAACTAAAAAGGTTTGTAATAATCCTTCTCCGTGTTGCCATAGGAGTTAGGTGTAATCTCCCTTACCGAGTTGTGATGATGAGGAGATTATGTATAAATCTCCATTTTAGAGATTGTAAATATTTATGTAAATATATATAAGTACGAGATATTGAGTTTTGATTTTACATTTAGTTGAGATATGATTGTCAATTATATCAAGCTGTGTGACTTTCAGTTGGCAGTCAGTTCTAGGAACCGGTTTAACAAGTCCATTTAAAATGCATGCCTGAGCTACCAGGGGGCAACTGCTATTTACATGTAAACACATACTGATAGTATCATCCTGTAACTTCATCTCTGGAAGCCAGACTTTCTGGAGCCAATGCACCACAGGTAGGAGTAAATCCCCCCCCCCCCAAACAGAGAGGAGTGGTTAGAAAGAGGCTTAATTATGGGAGAGGAAGGTGTCCTATCCTGAACGAGATACGCCCAGAGGAAGGGACAGAGCAAGATAGCTGAACCAATCACTATAGCCCTATACAAGGCAATGCAAGATGGCTCTATATTATGAAAGGTGAGAGAGAGTGACTTCCGGTTTGGCATGGGAGAGCGAGAGGAATCACTAAGGGTAATTATGAAGGATTAAGGGTTACATTGCATATTCTCTTGGGGTCGGTCATAGTGTGTTTGTATATGAGTATACACTCTATGCATTGTATTTGTTCAGTTAAACTAGGAATATTTTAAATTTTGTAGTATGTACAATAGTTAGATTGTTGTAAATTAAGTAGGCTTTTCAACCTATATACAAATAAATAATTGCTGTGTTAAAGTTTTCATTCACAGTCATAGAACTCTCATTATTAACCCAAATATTGTCTGAGATAAATTAACTCTCATATTGTTCGGGTAACATCCGTCAGTAACAGTAGTCACCAGAATAATGAGAGTGGTAAACTACCTAGTGAGGGCGCAGACAGCACTAAAATAACAGGGATTCTAATATTTTTCTACTTCTTCCAAAACTAAAAAAATAACAACAACATTTTGGTTATGCACATGCCTAAAATTAAAGTGCTAAAAAAAAATATTATCAACACATAGGCACACATTTACTTAAGACAACAATATAACAATTATATTAATGCACATTTAGATCTGCAGACTTTTTCTTAGTGGTGCATAGAATACAGGTCCACTGACTCTGTATCTATTTATATGCTCATGTGATATATAGGTGCATATTATTGAACCTCTCCAGTGAGTTTCTTCGTACACATCGCCCTCACATCATACTCCATAACATTATCGTTCACCTAGGAATAAATGCACCTATTCAGTTCTTATTCCTAAAGTGGAACTTTAGCCCAAAAATGAATGCTAGATCACTTTATGCTAACCCCCTTTGTAGGTATACCAATATAAAACAATAAAATAAATGCCTCTGTTGTTTAAAATCCAGCAATACACTGTCTCACGCTGCTCTGCACGTGCTCAGTTGTTCTCTATTTTTAGGCGCCATGCCAAATTTGTAGAGGCTGACAGGTCTGCTTACAGCCTAAAAAAAACTGCTGTTCAGGGGCTCTGGGCTTCAGCAAAATGGCGGCCTCCAGCAAGAAGAAACAGGAGCAATGCTGGAGGCAATTTACAGCACACACTAATTTTGGTAGCACAATTACTAATGTGGAATGTATGTTACTTGCTAAAGAATGTTATTTTTATCAGGTTGTTATGGGTAAAGTTCAGCTTTAAGATTATTTAATACACTTAGTCATTTTAGTAAAAGTTGATCTTGATTGTTGGTTCAGTACAGTAAGTACAGAGTTGTGCATGTGAACAGCAAGATCAGCAGGCTTTCGTTTAAATAATGTAAAAGACTGTAAAAATTGAAACTATCAAAGAGCATATACTATGGGAAACAGTTGTTCATGTTAGACTGGAGAAACACTCTCATGATTGCCATAATTTTGGATGTTGTTCATAATAATAGTTCACAAAACAACTGCTAACATTAGTTTGGACACCCCTATGGTTAATATACATGCTGTATGGGATTGATTTAATAAAGGCAAATAGGCTGTTGGATTTTTTTCATGTAATCATGTCATTCCCAAAATATTACCACTGCCAGGGATGTCTGATTTGGGAAGATTGCAGTATGCCTAAGTTGGGTAAGTATTATTGGTCAGGCTGTGCATTCACAATATACTCATCATCTAATATCTACAAACTAAGAAAGTTGGATTTGATTTTTTCTTAATGAGAAAAGTTAGGTTCTCATTATTCTTGAAGCTTTATTTGAGTTATCAAATATCTTTTGCTATTGTGTAGTATAAACTCTTTGTTTCTGTTGATGAATAGTGAGGTGTACAGAAGGATCTATTTGTTCCAAATGGTTTTAAAAAAGTACATTTTTTTCTACAAGCAAAACAGATTGGAACTTACCTCTATCGCTGTCATAAAGATATGCAAATTTATCCCATTGATAGTATTCAATCAAACTAAGAAGTGCTCCTTTGAGGTCCGGCCTCATTTGAATAACAAATGGATGAGTACCATCTGTTGGAAAGCTTGGGGTTATGAAGGAGACATGAAGAGTTCCGCAAAATGATGTGATAGTATTTACAGACTTCTTATCATAAAATCCAAAAATAGCAAAGACTCCTCTTGAAAACTGGGAGCAGACTGCAAAAGAGAAAAAAAAACAGTAATCAGTATATGCCTACATGTTATTTATGTATGCAACTAAAGAAGAAATCAAGGCAAAAAATAAATACATTTACAGCTGATATACTTATATGTTTTCTGCTTTACTTGTTGAAGGTTTTGTGATTTTTGTTTAGTTAATTTTATAATTTATAAAATTTTGCCTCATTGCACAGTCAGGAAAATCCCCTATTGACTATGTGGACAGGCATTATTATAATAATGATTACTACAGAGCAGGCTGGAGGTAAATTGACTTGGAAAGATGTATTGTCAAGAATTACAAATCTTTTAGTGGGTAAAACAGTAATCATACTGTATATGTTCCTAACTATGTATTTTGTGGTTTGCCTATAGCTAATGACACATAGTTACATAGTTACATAGTTAGTGAGGCTGAAAAAAGACACAAGTCCATCCAGTTCAACCTATGATGTGTGTGTGTGTTTGCTAACCGTACATTGTATACCCCTGTATGTTGTGGTCTTTAAGGTGTCCATCCAATAGTTTTTTGAAACTATCAAGGCTCCCCGCTGATACGACTGCTTGCGGAAGAGAATTCCACATCCTTACTACTCTTACAGTGAAGAACCCCTTACGCACTTTAAGGTTAAACCGCCTTTCCTCAAGTTTTAGTGAGTGGCCACGTGTCTTATTGTATTCCCTTACTCTGAATAGTTTGTTCCTTATGCTAGGGTCGCCAGTACAGTATTTGTACATTGATATCATATCCCCCCTCAATCGTCTCTTCTCCAGAGAGAATAAGTTCAGTGCTTGTAGTCTTTCCTCATAGCTGATGTCCTCCATTCCCCTAATTATTTTTGTTGCCCTTCTCTGGACTTTCTCCAGTTCCAGCACATCCTTCCTGAGGACCGGTGCCCAGAACTGGACAGCATACTCCAGATGTGGCCGGACCAGAGTTTTGTAGAGTGGAAGAATAATCTCTTTATTTCTGGAGTGAATCCCCTTTTTTATACAACCCAGTATTCTGTTGGCTTTGCTTGCAGCGGCTTGGCATTGCATGCCACTTCCAAGCCTGTTGTCTACCAGTACCCCCAGGTCCCTTTCCATCCTAGACTCACCCAGAGGTTCCCCCCCTAGTGAGTAGCTTGCTTTCTGGTTACTGGCCCCCAAGTGCATTACTTTACATTTTTCTACATTAAACCTCATCTGCCATGTAGTTGCCCACCCCGTTATTTTGTTCAGGTCTGCTTGCAAGATTTCCACATCCTGTATAGAAGATATTGGCATGCCTAATTTAGTATCATCTGCAAATACTGAGATTGTACTAGATATCCCCTCCTCTAGATCATTTATGAATAAATTAAACAGGATTGGTCCCAGGACAGAACCCTGGGGGACCCCACTTTCCACACCCGCCCACTCAGAGTACTCCCCATTAATCACCACCCTCTGGACTCTCCCCTGGAGCCAGTTCTCTATCCAGGTACTCACCTTATGGTCCATACCTACCTTCCTTAGTTTGTACAGTAAGCGTTTGTGGGGAACGGTGTCAAAGGCCTTTGCAAAGTCCAGATACACCACATCCACAGGCTTACCTTTATCTAAGTGGCAGCTCACTTCATCGTAGAAGGTTAATAGATTGGTTTGGCATGAACGATTTTTCATGAATCCATGCTGATTACTACTTATAATACCGTTTTCATTACTAAAGTCTTGTATGTGGTCCCTTATCATCCCCTCCAAAATTTTGCAGACTACTGATGTTAGGCTGACCGGCCTATAGTTACCCGGGATATATCTCGGCCCCTTTTTAAATATTGGTACCACGTTGGCTTTTTTCCAATCAGCTGGCACCATACCTGTCTGTAAACTATCCTTAAAGATCAAGAATAATGGTCTGGCAATGTCAAGAAGTAAGCATACTGTATATGTTCCTAACTATGTATCTTGCGGTTTGCCTATAGCAGTAAATCAACATTATATTGACAGCTTAAAAATACACCACTCTCTACACACGGATTATTACCTAGTTTACTCCCACAGGGGACACATGGGGATGACCTTTGAAGCCCTCTGGCCCACAAGTGTATTGACTTGAACTAGGGCATGTGTAGGTCTAGCAGTGTGTCAGAAGACTAGGCACTCAGCTGCCATTCAATTATTACAGAGACACTAGGTTAAAGTCCAGTCTGGCCTCTCCAGTGAATTAGGCAGGCATCAATGGCTACCTCCAACATTTCAGGGATAGGCTATGCTTGCATTTTCATCACATTTCAGGATAAGGGGCTCAAAAGGTCAACTCTAATTCATATAGTTGAGGACTTGATTCAAAACCAAACAAAAATGATTCCCACATATTGTATATTGGGAAAATCAACTCTAGAATGCTTTTGTAGTTTACAGTATTACTTATGACAATTTAAATTGTCAGCCCTGCCTAGTTTACTTCTGAAAACTAAAGAGCATCTCCCCCTTATCATATGGAGATGAGGCATGAGGGAGATGTTCTGGGAGATTTTCTGAAGTCCCAGCTCCATGGTTAGTCAATGCTCACATTTGCATTATATTGGAGAACAGTAGGTCAACCCACTAAAGTATAGGTGCAATTCATATAGTTGAGTAATTGATGCAAAAACAAACAAATATAAGTCCCACATATTGTTTATAAGCAAACTCGCCTCTGGAATGCTTTTGTAGTTTACACTATTATTATTATTATTATTATTATTATTTCAGGTACTTCTATACACTACAGCATTATAAATGACAAATTATCGGCCCTGCCCAGTTAATCTCTATAAACTACAGAACAACTCCAACTTGCCATATGGAAATGAGATGAAAGGGAGATGTTCTGAAGTCCTAATGCAAATCCTGTCCTAGAGTCATAAAGGTGCTCCTCCATAGATGCAGTACACTGAGTAAGCGCTGTCACTCTAGCACTTAAAGTGTGTCACCAGTTAATAATAAAGGAAGAAAGAACTGAAAAAAAGCAAATTCAGCAACAACAACTAACGACTGCTATGCTGCAATACTTATGTATATTACATTTTGAGGTTTAGATACATTTTTACAGTAAAGACAAATGCTATTGTGTCTTTTTTGTTTCAACTTTGCACATAAATGGTATTTGCACTGCCCCAATTAATATGCCACTTTATTTTTTAAAATTGTTCTTTGATAAAGTATCAAAAACAATTCGGACCTGCTGGTTAGGCTTAAGAAACTGCTGCAAGTATAAAGTGCAGGGATATAGAGGTGCCTGCACATACCTGCAGCAGCTTCCAAAAACCAAAAGATATGGTTGAATGCCAGGCTGTTCTGACAGGCACAGATTTGGTATATTTTCACAGTGCTAAAGCTTACTCCTCCTTTCCTGCCTCCTGCACAATCATACTGATCAGTGAGGTAGCCCATTATAATGATAGACCCAAAGGAATACAGGAAGCAGGACTTAGCGGCCAACCTCAATACTACTTTGAAATGATGAGCCTGTCAAAATAATCCATAATTCATCTTTATCTGCAGGCTTTTTTAATCTGCTGCAGGTTCGTACACGAACCTCTATGTGTGCCTTAATTTTTTATTATATAATTACATAATGATTCAACATTGCATTTGGTACAAACAGTTGTCATAGAGATTTGAAAATTACAATTACATGGGTTAAATGCAGATCCACATCTTTTGCTCAAGCTGTGAATTGAGCCTCGTGTTAGTATTTGAGGTGGAAGGCAAACTGTGCATGTGGTTATATGCATTTATATACCTTTCTAGGCCATTTCTAAATGCATATAAATGTGTGTAATTATTTCAAATAGTAAATTACACAATGTGCATTTACTTGCATCCAGTTTAATTGTGTTGAGAAAAAACCTGAAATTTGTGTGTCCATGGGAAGATTAGATATTCTGAATGCATGTAAACTTTGTGCACTGCATATTTTTTACACTATATACATCCTGTATAATAATATAAACAGGAGCTTGGAAAATAAAGTTTGCATGGAACAACTAAATGCATATAAACTGATGTATACGTAAATACATATACATTTTGAAAATAAATGGAAACAAACATTTTACTTCTCACTTTAATTGTTTCTGTGATTAAATAAAACATGCAAGAGGCTCGTGTGAATCAGGCTTTACTGACTCATTACCACCTGACAGCTGGCTATGACCGCCATTCATGAGCTGGGAATGTACAGTACATCTTCTAAATTGTGGAGGGTGTGTATGACTGTGTGCTATGCAAGCACAAAAGAGCAGGGAATCCTAAAGTGTTTTTAAACCCAAATTATTATTATTATCATTATATAGGATTTATATAGCAGAAATATTTTGCATATCACTTTACAAAATGAAGGTAGACATTACAGTTACAATACAATTTGGGACAAGGGGAATCAGAGGGCCCTGCTCCTTAGAGATTACAGTTTAATATTATTTGGCTTTTGGGTGAGAGTGGTGGGGTGTAAGAACCAGAATGTCATTCTAGTCTTTGTCTCCACTAAAGAAAGTCTCTCTATTTGTCTTAGTGACCAGTGTCACCAGGACTAAAAGTCAGTGAAATCCAAAGTTTCGAGTTACAATGAGAAAAGAAAATGAGGCGATTTGTATAATTTTAGATACATATCCTCTCACTTCTTAGGGTCCTTTCACACGGGCGTTCCATATGTCCAATGTATGTCTATGGGCTAGCGGACGTTAGCGAATGACCATCCGCTGACATCCGTTTTGCGTTCATTTCGTTTTTTGCAACGCAAGAGAACCCTATTTTTCTTTTGTTTTAAAAATGGAACAGACACAAAAACGGATGTCAGCGGATGTCATCCGCTAACGTCCCCTAGCCCATAGACATCCATTATATCCATTTTTCATCCGCAAACGGATGGATGAAAAACAGACATACGCAACGGACCCTACAAAAGTGACATCCGTGTCCGTTTAAAAAGTGACTGAACGGGAAAAAAAAAAATGGAGCTGACCGTGTGAAAGGACCCTTATTGGTTCTACAGACCAGGTAAAAGGATATCAATATAGGACAAAAATGGCAAAAGCAGATCATACATCATACAGGAGTTTTATTCATTGGCTACCTTTTTCAAGGTTTAAAAAAAAAATAAAAAAAATATATATATATATACAAATGTATGTACAGTATATGCTCTTGGGAAGTGGTGGTTATAGTGGGGCAGCCATGATCCTTATATAATTCTTTCCAGGCAGCGATTGTTTACAAGACAAGTACGAGTGTCTATACAGCTGCCTGATCACTTTTAAAGGTGACAGAAGAGGATTCCCCCTGATTTTACCTGGCTCTCCAGTCTTATCGATCTGTGTGACCCATCAAATCCTATGCACTAGACAGAGTGAGAATAAATTCTGTTGTTCCTAACCCTCCCTGATGTCAGAAACTGTAAGTGATTTCCTCAGTTCTGGATTCAGTTTGTTTGCTTATCAGCTGTTACTGACTTTTAAAGCATCTGAGCAAAGCGATCTCTGTTCAATCAGATGATTTGGAGGGCAGAAGAGAGATAAGCTGCCCAATAAATCTCTCCATAAAGAGAATAAAGAATACTTGTCTCAGCTCATGCTGTCACAAGGGATGCTGGGAAAAGAACAATGAAAAAGAATTCAGTAAAAAAAAAAAAAATGTAAACAAAATAAATAATAATTTAAAGAAGATTTAAAGTGCACCCATCACCCCTGCTCACACACAAATGGGAACATGCATGTAGGTCTCACATGCATATGTCACACTGAGAGCATTAATTCTAGCATCAGACCTCCTATGTAACTCTAAACTGGTAAACCAGTAAAAGCTTTTAAAACATTGCATATGGAGATTTTTAGGTACCATAGTTTGTCACTGTTCCATGGGCACACACAGTTTAAAGCGTGACATGTTAAATATCTATTGACTCTATGTAACATCCGTTGCTGTAACCGCCTGAAGATAAAAGAACAGCTCTAGGATATTACATTATATTAGAAGATTAGATGCCAAATGGCATGTTATAGCCATCAAAATATGGTAGGATTTCAAAATATGAACATATGAATAGGTCACTTCCTACAATTCACAAAAATACTTTAAGAGGAGCTCCAGACTCCCCCCCCCCAAAAAAAAAATGTAAAGTCAGCAGCTACAAATACTGTAGCTGCTGACTTTAAATATAAGCACACTTACCTGTTCAGGAATCCAGCGATGTCAGAACCTGAGCCAATTCTTTAATTGGCATTGGGTGCAGGTATCGGTAACTTTACTAAAAAAAAAAACTAGCAGTGAAGCCTTCAGGCTTCACAGCCGGTTTCCTACTGCACACGCACAAGTCATGCAGCCCTTTGTGAATGGTCCTGGCATCTTCTGGGACCTATGTTTGTCCCAGAAGGCAGTGGGGGGGAAGGAGGAGGGGGTGGAGATAATGGTAGATCGCTTTGGTGATCTTACCTGGAAGTGGGAGCGGGTACCTGTCAAATCCAGGTATTTGCTCCCCCCCAAAAAGTGGCAAATGTGGCAGTGGAGGGGGGGGGGGGAGGGATGAGAACAAGCGAGCTTCTCCTTTTGTCATTTTAGATTTTACACATTTTATCCACTACATACAGGGAATGCATCAATAATATAAAGGGTTATTTAAACAGATGGAGCAGATTTCAACTTCTATTTCAACATTTTTACTCAAATTGTAGGATAGAAGCACATTCTGTACACCACTGAATATAGGAAGGTTCAAAGTTGTATGGTCCTTGAGGTTGTTTGCACTTGATATGAGCACCAAGTGTTGCGTGACACACTTTAAATTGGTAGACCATTTCTTACCACATACAAATCAACTGTTCGCCAGTTATTGAATTCCCAGCTTCAACAATTCCATGTCTCCAATCTTGAAGAGTAGCAGTAACACCCTTTTTGTTATGGTCGACAGGATGCAATGCCTGCAGTAACTGCCACTTGTATAGCTTCATACGCAGATGGTTTTTAAGAACACGACAAATCATTGTTTGAGGAATTCCAAGCTCAACACTTACTCGTGTTGTGGATTTTTTAGGGCTCCTGTCGAACGCACCTTGAATACATTGAACATTTTCATCTGATGTGCGAGGACGACGAGTGCTTTTTCATTTGCATATGCAACTATCTTCAACAGGTTTTTACGGCACTCATATATGTGCTTATGATGAGGTAGGTGTTTGTTAAACTGACAGCAGTATTCGCTTTGCACTTGAACAATAGAGTCAAACTGCAGCACACAAAATAACTTCTTTTGTGGATTGCCATTTTCCTCTAAACAAGAAACAGCGCTGCTGTGTGGCATTGAATGGGACTTCTAAGAAGGCTTTAACTTTGAACCTTCCTCTATCCAGTGATGTGCAGAACGTGCTTCTATCCCTTACAGTTTGTTTGAAAAAAAAGTTGAAATCCATTCCATCTTTTTGAATAACACTGTATACGGTTGTAGCCAAGTGCCTATATGTTGTTGCCTTTATTAGCCAAATAGCCATCAGCTCCTATCTTCAAGAGTTCTGGCCTACTTCTGTCTCCTCCCATGCCACACCATTGGTCCATTACTGAGATGGGCGATCTCCCTCATGATCATTAAGCATGGGGAGCTTGCTCAAGAGCTGTGAATCATAGGAGGTTGTTGTTATTTGGATACTAGATTTCAGAGATTATAGGGTATTACAAAATTAAGAAAAATGGATGTATTGACACCTGAAGGTATCTTTTCTGGAATAGATGTATGATATTATGAAACGAATCAGGTTTACCTCTACCTTTTTATCGCTGATTGTACTCTCTGCCTTTACATTCCAGGTTTACAGGGATAAGCAGCCAGTAACTGAGACAAACATATGTGCATAGATAAGCTGTAGCCTGGTTGACAGAAGTAACTGACACAGAAGCCTGCAAATAATGTATGAAAAGGCATTATCATGGTGGAGAAAATATTTAAGGCTATTAACTTAATTAACTTAAGGCTATTTTTTTTTTTATTAGATTTGGATGGAGTAGTGAGTGGTTAGAGCAACTGTTGGGTGTTTAATGCCATCGGTGTCCTCATTAAAGAGATTCACCTTCTTTAATTGTCCTGATCCCAACCAGGAATGAATGTTGAGTTTCCACCAGATCAGGAACAGAAAGGAAGATTTTTTCCATGACAGCTGTCTAAGAGGGGACTTTAATCACATTGGAAAGATATTTTTTCCCTTCTTGTTGAGTTTAAAGGACATGACGTGCAGGGAAATCTACCTAATGAGACACAAATGCAAATAAACCTGACAGTGGTTTTAATTATTCTCTACGTCATTAAAAAATGGCTTGGGATATACTTTACGTTTAAGGCCAGGAACACTACAAAAACGCAGATAGACTATAGAATAAGGTATACAAGCAACACATAGTAGTGATTAATTTCTAATGATCTCACAATGCTCCAAATGTTTGTGGTCAATTGCTACTACATGCAACTCTCTATAGGGAGCCATTTATAGCTATGGCAATCTTAGCAATAAATCTATAAGAATTTTAGAATTTCAAATGTACCAAAAATTTCCTGTGTGCTGCTACCCAAAATGATCCCTCTCTGTGTACTCTGTTTTTACTTGTTATCATACGTTAATATACTCACTGGTTCACAATTGCATATCTAATACTGCAGTGCTTTATTCAATTAAAAAACACTCAGCAAAATATTAAACTGGTATACTATATCTATAATGTTGTATTAACCTATAACAAATGTAGCACAATTGTTTTATTAATGGATATGCACAGTTTAGCATTTAGGAATAGTTTTGAAAATAGCTGCATATGTGAAAAGATGAGTTACGAAAGATTATAACGATGAAGTGTATAAATAATCAATGACATACAGATTAAAATGCAGTAAAATCTGCTGTAATTATCTTCATGTCTGCGGAGTACAGAACTTTCAAGATCTCTGACAATTCTAAACCTTGATGCCTTTAGGTACAGAATTCAAGGTCAGAATGCTGGCAACAGCTGATCTCCATTATGCTTCCACCCATAATCAGCTGCAGATGGTAGAACAGGTTGTGGTGCAGTGAGGCCATAGCAATGGTTAGTAATTAGCTTAGAAAAATAAAAAGTTCAAGTATGGAATTTCTTGGATGTCGACTTTCAACCAATGCTTTCTAAATAATAAACACAAAATTTAACTGACATCTTTCATTGGTCCAGGAATTAACATCAAGTTAAATATGGCCCCTTTCACATCCGATTTCACACAGAGTGGAGACGGAGCTGTCATCTGCCTGCTCAGCGGGAATCCCCCACTGAGCAGAACGGACTCCCTCCACGGAGCGGACAGTGTGAAAGGACCCTAAAGCTGAGACTAACACAAAGGCAACATTCATATTCCTAAAACTGACAGTTCACCTAGTGATAGATTTCCCACAATATACTGACATGCTGGTATATGTACACTGTTGTGATCTAGCACATTTATAATACAATGCATAGTCTTCAGCAGTCTACCAACTCTTGCTAGAATCCTTCCTACTCATGCAGGCTGAAAATATAGGCTGGTCGTGGCTATTTCAAATCTAGGTGTGATGTTTATTACTTTCTTTTAACTTCACTGTATATCTAGTGTGCTTAAAAACAGAGCAAATATTTTCAAGCTGGCAACATTTTTTTCTGAAAAACATCCTTCTTCAAATTGAAAAAAATTTATTTAGAAACTTTAGAAGAAACTCCTTTTACAAACTTAGCTTCGGTGGAAATCAGATGTGTAAACAATCTGAGAATCCAAAGATATAGAGAATTTGCAATATGCAAAACTTGACCCTTCCAGTGAAAGTTAAGTTTGGATTTATATCCTGCTCTTTGGATCTCTTTAAGTTTTGGGTATCCTCACTGACCAGTGAGAAGGGTAAGAAAGGGGAAGGTGTGGTGCCAGTCTTCATACCATAAAAATACTTTGACAAAGGCATTCAACTGCCCATATGTCTGGATTCATTGATGATTCTTACTTCTTTTTTTCATTGAAGATAATCTCAGTTCATACATGTTTTCATCATATGACCAAATGACCTCTTTCATGATGGAGGATAAAACAAATCCTAATGCCTGAACACAGTTTTGCAACTTTGATATGTGTTAGTAAAACTGTACATATCATCGTAACTACTTAGTGTATCCAGGTGGATTATACCTTGTTTTCTTCAGGACAAATCGGACTGTCATGTGGTGGTAAATGGTAATGGATATCTCCTGATTTGTTTTTATGTATCAAAGAATTTTTTTTTTTAATTTAACTGTATATTTCTTGCTATTGCCATAACCTACAACCAAAAAACAAATAAACAAATCTTCTTTTGCTCTTGACAATCACAGTGATACCACAGTTATTTGTACTCTAGTAGGACCCAGAAAGAGCCGGTTCACACTGGGGCGACCTGTCAGACGACCTAGTTGCCTGCCATAGAGAAGCTGTGGACCCGTTCTAAAAGGAGCGACACAAGTCGCTCCGACTTAGAAAAAGGGCCCGGAGCTTCTTTGGGGTGACCCGGAGCGACCTGCATTGACTTCAATTATATGAAGTCCGTGCCGGCCGCTCCGAGGTCGCGGTGCGAGCTGCGCACTGCGACTTCACAGGTCGCCCGGCAAAGTCGGCTCGCCCCAGTGTGAACGGGGTCAAACAGATGTGCACATTTTGCTTTTTATTTTACGTCTACCTAAATCACACTGACACTAATGGGTTTATTTACTAAAGCTAGAGAGGGCAACTTAGTCACAATTCTGCAAAGAAACCAATCAGCTTCTAACCTCAGCTTCTTTAATTAATCTTTAGAAATAAAACCTGGAAGCTGATTGGTTTCTCTGCAGAATTGTGACTAATATTGCCCTCTCTAGCTTTAGTAAATATACCCCTAACTGACACTGGTCCTAAATGTAAAGATGTTTTTTCAATTTCACCCAAAGCTAACCAACCCCAACCTTTGATGCTGATCCTTGGCATTGACCCCAACACTGACTTATCTTTTTTTTTTTTATATACAAGCATTTGTTTTGGTTTACATTTTCCCTTTTGGCAAGGCGAAGAGGATACAAGAGGAGGAAAAATCACATGGGTGGGCTGCACAGTGACTGATCACTGTGATAGCCAATCAGCAGCAATCACAGTGATCAGGTATCATTAGTACGATATCCAGAAATCTCAGTGAGAGTCCAGTCTCTATGCTGAGAGTGCACTATGTAGCTTGTTCTCTGCACAAACTGCGATACACATATTTGCGGCCTCACAGATTAAGACCTACTTCTGTGAGCCCGCATGTATGTGTACAGGTGGAGGGAAAGGGTTAAATTGCCCAGGTTTATGACAAGTGTAAATGAAAGTTGGCCATACACCTATCTTGTAACCAGTCACAATTCACTATGATGGTGATCCTTTTGTCCCCCTCTCATTCAACATAAATCAATTAAAAAAATCGTAGGAGAAGGACAGATTAATTTTGGCAACACAGCAGCTGCATCCAATCAGATGCAGCCCATTTTAAATATTCTAACAGATGTCAGTGCTGGCTCTCAGAATACATTAAAGTGGAACTAAACTCTCTCAATCAACAATAACTATTTTTAATCCTTGTTCTGATAGCCTTAGTAAACAGATAGGAAAATATATTATATTTACCCGTTTAAAACATTTTTTACATCTCTTCAGTTGCTTACCGGTTTCTGGCCTGGGCCAAAATGATGTCATACATCCATACATTCATGGGCATTTTTTTTTTCCATCTGGAGGAGGGGAGGAGGGGCTTTCACAGCTAAGCACACCTTCCTGCCTGCATGCCTGAGCATGGAACATGGATTCCAAGAGTTAAATGCTACATTTAACTTTTGTGGGGAAAAAAAATCAGCAAAAAAAGAAAAAATATATAGCGGATACAATTGTGGCACAAATCATATTGTAATTGAATGTTATTAAAAAATACCTTTCCTTTTCATTCTGCAGCTGTTGTAATTTTCTGAAAATGCACTGCAATATGGCTACTAGGGGCTGTTCTGTACACAGAATGTGTACTGACCACACACCAGAAACATAATTTCCTGCTTGTGTGATTGGCTCACCAATTTTCCCAGAAGTCTGCCTAAGATACAAGTCAGATTTCTGGCATCTCCTACAACAAAAATGTCATTTTTTGGTGAGATACTCCCAAAAGGACACATCTAAAGGGATGCAGACCCAGCAGATTTCCTCATTAAAGCCTTGCAGCGGCCACAGCTGATAGATAATTATGAAACCACTCCCATTTGACCCACTCAGCACAGAGGCAAAGAAGGACTAACAATGATTTCTTCAGAATAAAAAAAGGTAGGAATCTGCAACAAAGTTTGGTAAAATCCCTGCAATGTACAGAGATCTCCCAGAGGGGAATGTTTTTTCTCAACAAAAGTGGAGTTACGCTTTAATCATCTGCCCTTACTCAAGATGGCCATGGCTAAAAATGCTATAGGGGTGTTTTAAAGTGACTTCTCAATAAATTGGGCATGGAGACGGAGAAAGATGACTGAGTTTGCTTTTATTATTAAAAACTAAATGTATAGGGTTTTCAGTTTGTGGTGCTTAGGTACAGTTAAGTTTTACTTTAAGCATATTGGAAGAGTTCGGAAGTTTATTTGAGCAGCTTCTGAGCAGGTACACTAATTGCAGTATGCATTACTGGTCATGCATTGCTGATTGAGCAGATGTATTTTGGTACAATGATAAAGGATGTGAAATATAATCCATGTCACATCTACATAGCCAAATTCGGACTATAGTTTAAAGAACTCTTACATTTTACAGTCAAAGTTATTACTTCACTTAAGGCAAAGCGTGATCATTTTATACACGGAGGTAGAAGGTCGTGCAACTAACATTTTATTACATCCATTTCACAATTTTCAGCTTGCTGTCAAAAAGCAAGACGTGTGCCGCACTGGGGAGAAAGGAAACAGGTGCACTTCCGGGTCTCAGAAGCCAAAATGCAGCAGATGTCGCTGGTTTAATAGAAAACAAAACATGTAAATCATTTTCAGTCTAGTGGAATGATTAGGCCAGTAAGGATGAAATTGTGTAAGTAGCAAGTCAGAAACGAAATTGTATTCACTGTCCATTTGGTTTTAGAATCATATCTTACAGTTCTTTACAAAATAAAAATGCCCTCCATCTGTTAGTGATATATTAACTACTTCTAGATCGGAAGATTTTCCCCCTTAATGACAAAGCCATATTTTGTGATTCGGCACTGCTTTACTTTAATGGACAATTGTGCGGTTGTGCAATGCTGTACCTAAATAAAATTAATGTCCTTTTTTCCCCACAAATAGAGCTTTCTTTTGGTGGTATTTGATCACCTGCGCAATTTTTATTTATTGAGCTATAAACAAAAAAATAGCGACCATTCTGAAAAAAAAAAAAACAATATTTTTCACCTTTTGCTTCTGTGCTTGTGAAATGATCACAGAGAACTGTGTTCCTATATAGAAAGGATCACAGGAGCTCTATGATCATTCCAGGGAGAAGAACAGTCGGCTGTGTTTACAACAGCTGACCGTTCTTCTCTCCCAGTGGGGAGCGCTCACGGGTGTCAGGCGGCAATCGGAGCCACCTGCCCCATGCATCAGGTTCCCTGCTGCCGAGTGGCGGCAGGAGCGTGCCGGCGGCGGCGCATGCTAGCCCCCTAGCTGCAGACGTGCGACCAACGTAGGTCTACGCCGGTTTGCCCAGGGGGGCCGCACTGCCTCAGTAAAAATGCGGCAGGCGGTCGAGAAGGGGTTAAACTAACTATAAGCAGTTATAATGAAAATATATAACTATTCAAATAAGTTACACTACAAAAAGCATGTGTCAAAACTTAACCTGAAAAAAAATAAAGAAAATTAATGTGATAAGCACAACTATTTCTAACTAAACAATGAAACATGTGCCATGCAACATGTGCAGGTCAAAAAGACTCATACGCTTGTGCACGTTTGAACTGTGATAGTGACATAGTCAGTGAGGTTGAAAAGACGTCAGTCCATCCAGTTCAACCTATGATGTGCGTGTGTGTTTGCTGTTAACCGTACATTGTAAACCCCTGTATGTTGTGGTCTTTAAGGTGCCCATCTAATAGTTTTTTGAAACTATTGATGCTCCCTGCTGCAATGACTGTTTGCGGAAGAGAATTCCACATCCTTACAGTGAAGAACCCCCTACGTATTTTAAGGTTAAACCGCCTTTCCTTTAGTTTTAGTTAGTGGCCACGTGTCTTATTGTATTCCCTTTCTCTGAATTGTTTGTTCCTTATGCTAGGGTCGCTAGTACAGTATTTGTACATTGATATCATATCCCCCCTCAATCGTCTCTTCTCCAGAGAGAATAAGTTCAGTGCTTGTAGTCTTTCCTCATAGCTCATGTCCTCCATTCCCCTAATTATTTTTGTTGCCCTTCTCTGGACTCTCTCCAGTTCCAGCACATCTTCCTGAGGACCGGTGCCCAGAACTGGACAGAATACTCCAGATGTGGCTGGACCAGAGTCTTGTAGAGAGGGAGAATAATCTCTTTATTTATGGAGTGAATCCCCTTTTTTATGCATCCCAGTATTCTGTTGGCTTTGCTTGCAGCGGCTTGGCAGTGCATGCCACTGCCAAGCCTGTTGTCTACCAGTACCCCCAGGTCCTTTTCCATCCTAGACTCAACCAGAGGTTCCCCCCCTAGTGAGTAGCTTGCTTTCTGGTTTCTGGCACCCAAGTGCATTACTTTACATTTTTCAACATTAAACCTCATCTGCCATGTAGTTGCCCACCCCATTATTTTGTTCAGGTCTGCTTGTAAGGTTTCCACATCCTGCATAGAAGATATTGGCATGCTTAGTTTAGTATCATCCGCAAATACTGAGATTGTACTAGATATCCCCTCCTCTAGATTATTTATGAATAAATTAAACAGGATTGGCCCCAGGACAGAACCCTGGGGTACCCCACTTTCCACACATGCCCAATCCGAGTACTCCCCATTAATCACCACCCTCTGGACTCTCCCCTGGAGCCAGTTCTCTATCCAGGTACTCACCTTATGGTCCATACCTACCTTCCTTAGTTTGAACAGTAAGCGTTTGTGGGGAACGGTGTCAAAGGCCTTTGCAAAGTCCAGATACACCACATCCACTGGCTTACCTTAATCTAGGTGGCAGCTCACTTCATTATAGAAGGTTAATAGATTGGTTTGGCAAGAACGATTTTTCATGAATCCATGCTGATTACTACTTAATAATACCATTTTCATTACTTAAGTCTTGTATGTGGTCCCTTAACATCCCCTTCAAAATCTTGCAGACTACTGATGTTAGGCTGACCGGCCTATAGTTACCCGGGATATATCTCTGCCCTTTTTTAAAAATTGGTACCACGTTGACTTTTTTCCAATCAGCTGGCACCATACCCATCTGTAAACTAAAGATCAAGAATAATGGTCTGGCAATCACCTGGCTGAGCTCTTTAACAACCCTCGGGTGCAAGCCATCCGGTCCCGGTGATTTATTTATGTTATGTTTCTCTAGATTAGTTCTAAGTCTATCTTCTGTTAGCCATGGCGGTACTTCCTGAGGTGTGTTATTTAGTTTGGCCTTACAAGCTGAGTTAGTGTAGCCCCCCCAATTCTTTTGTGAAGACTGAAGAGAAGAAATTATTTAACACTACCGTCTTTTCCCTATCCTCTGTGGCCAAATCTCCTTTGTTGCCTTTTATGGGCCAATGTGTTCTGGCCTCGCTTTCTTACTGTTTATATACTGAAAGAATTAGAATTCTATAGAATAATAGATCCAGCAGAGCATGACTGTATAACAGTCATCTTTGACATCTGTATGCACTTCATGTGTTTTAATTCTACATGAGATGTACATGTAAAATCCTTGACATTAGTAAAGCCTATGCTGAAAATATCATGTGGGTTGCCATTACTGTCTGCTGTCTAAAATGATAGCTACATGGCTGTTAGACATGTGCAATTCATTTCATCCCGAATTAAAATTACATTAGTACCAAATTTAAACTAATCCGAAAAATAACAGAAAAAAAGAGAAAAAAATGTGGATGGAATTTGAATTTCAAGTAGAATAAATTCCAATACATAAGAGTGGAATAGAATAGAAAAAAAAATAGAATAGACTATAATAAAATATAATAAAATAGAATTAAAAAAACAATAGAATAGAATAAATATAACCATTTGCCAAAATTCTCATAGAATCAATTTGAATTTGAGTATAATAGAAAAGAATAGATTAAGAATAAAATAGAAAATAATAGAATGGTATAGAAAAAAAAAACATCTGACTAGAATAGAATAGAATAGAATAGAACGAATGTAACCATGTTCCAAAATTTGAATAGAATAAATTTGCAATTGAATAGAAAAGAATAGAATAGAAAGGAATAGAATTAAAAAAAAAAAACAATTGAAAATAATAGAATAGAAAGAATATAATCATTTTCCAAAATTCAAATAGAATAAATTCAAATTTGATTAGAAAAGAAAGAATAAATTAGAATATGAAGATGGTTAAATTCTTTCTATTCTATTCTGTTCTAATCTGTTGTTTTTTCTATGCTATTCTGTTATTTTCTATTCTATTCTAATCTATTATTTTCTTTTTCATTCTATTCAAATTGATTCTATCAGAATTTTGGGAAATGGTTTTATTTTTTCTATTCTATTATATTCTTTTCTATTTTTTTTTTAATTATATTCTTTTGTATTCTATTGTTTTCTATTCGAATTTCAGAAGATGGTTATATTCTTTCTATTTTATTATTTTTTATTTTTATTCTATTCTATTCTATTCTGTTCTTTTATTTTCAATGCTAATTTGTTCTGTTTTACTCTTATATTTTCCGTTATAATCTTTTCTATTCTGTTATATTTTTTCTATTCTATTCCTTTATTTCCTTTTCTATTTTATTGTCTTTGGAAATTGGAAAACAAATCGAAAACGTTTCAAATTCAAAAACTTTTTGAATTCAAATTTGAAAACGTTTATAATTTGAAAACTCTTCGAATTAGAAATTGAAAACTATTAGAATTTCAAAAACGATTTAAAATTATTTGAAAACCATTTGAATTTGGAGTTTGTTTTGTTTTCTCGTATTCAAATCCATTTGAACTCTAAAAATGAATTAAATGGATTAAACTAATTTAACTAAACAAATTTATGTAAATAATGAATCGACATGAAACAAAACATTTTTTTTTCGTTCTGCACCTGTCTAATGGCTGTCTCTGGCTTTAGTAATTTCAGTCACTTACCTTGAAAACATATCCAGCAAGTAAAATCAAAGCTTCTGATCTAGTTACCTGTTTTCAGTAAATACTTCTTAAAATACTAAAGTCAGGCGATCAACATGACAACCAGGCAACTATTATTTTTAGGAGAAGATCATTAAAAGCACCCATATATTTCTACCATGACAAGTTTCCTTTAACATTTGCTTTAAAGGGACGCGTAGATAAACACAGAAACCAATTCAATTATCCACATCAAAGATGCCCACACACATTGCATATCAAGCATCTGAAATATGTTATATTCACTGGTTTAGACATAATCAATGGCATAACCATAAAAACAGGTAACCCTGGGACACCATTGTCACAGAGGAAATGGCAGAATTATAAATCGCATTGGAAGGGCCCATTGGGTTTTACACACGTGAGGATGATGTCATAATTGAAAGCCTGTGTACAAATGTAGAATGAAAGAATATGTAAAGTATGTCTATTGATGCACCAAAGGAAGGTCGACTACCATCTAAAGTTTAGAGGAGTTAGGGGGAGGAATCTGAAATTTTCGCCAAGGTGGTAAATTTAGCAATTTTCCCCGACCATAGCAGGGATGCACAACAGTTATTCCCATCTTACATTAATCAGCTGCCACATAAAAAATATTGACTTTCATTTAGTAATGCATATAGGTGTGCAATAATTCTTTTTTTCATTTTTTTCTTTCTATAAAAGTTCAGTAGTTCTTTAGTCAACAATTCAAGCAGAAATAAAAACTCAAAGTACAAAGTAAAATAAAATAAAAAAGTACAAAGATCAATACAAATGGTTTCCAAACATGTCGTTAAAAATATTTTTCAAAAATAATTATAGACAAGTTAACCGCTTCTGGACTGGAAGATTTTCCCCCTTAATGACCAGGCCAGATTCGGCACTGCCTTACTTTAACTGACAATTGCACAGACGTGCAACGCTGTACCCAAATAAAATTGATGGCCTTTTTTTCCCCACAAATAGAGCTTTCTTTTGGTGGTATTTGATCACCTCAGTTATCACATCTACAAACTAGGGGAAAGATTTGTCGTTTTTATTTTTTTATTAGTAATGGTGGTGATCAGCGATTTTTAGTGGGACTGCAAACTGACATTTTTGACACTTTTGGGGGACCAGTGCCATTATTACAGTAATCAGTGCTAAAAATATGCACTGTTACTGTACTAATGACACTGGCAGGGAAGAGGTTAACCCAGGGGTGATCAAGGGCTTAAATGTGAGCCTAGGGGAGTGATTCTACCGGTGGGGGGCGTGGCTTGTGAAATGATCTGAGAGACCTGTGATTCTATATAGAAGGATCACATGGGCTCTGTGATCATTCCAGCAAGAAGAACGGTCAGCTGTGTTTACAACAGCTGAACCGTTCTTCTCTCTCAGCGGGCAACGATCGCGGGTGTCAGGCGGCCATCGGTGGCGCGCGCTTGCCCCCTAGCTGCAGGCATGACCGATGTAGCCCTATGTCGGTTCACACAGGAGGGCCAGCCTGATGCAGTATATATGCGGTGGGCGGTCTGGAACCGGTTAAACTATTTCAAGCCTTCATTTCCTATTAATCAATATTTTATCTCAATTTCAAATACCCCAAAAGGCCCATTTTGTAGATCTAAATAGCATCATATACAGTGGGGATCGAGAGCTTGATAAGTCTCTCCCTGTTTTTCTCTCCTAGTGCAGGCCACTCTAGATTTACAAGTGAACAGCTAGTCTGCTCTTCTATTAGACATACTATTCAGTATGTTCTGGAAACAGGGAAGCAAAAAAAAGTTATAGTAGTAAAGATTTTAAACAAATAATGAAAATGGATAAAAAATATGAGTTTTTAAAAATGTAAACAGTTTCTCTTTATTGACATGCCTGCATTACCTTTTTTCCCAAAACTGTGCTAATGAACCCTTTTATATAAAAGGATATACACAGAAATGCACAATGCATGGCAACATCCAAAGTCAGCCATGAAAAAAATTGCATAAGAAGACCAGAAATTGAGTTGACATGTCTGCGTGAACTTTATTTAATGGTAAACGGCAGAATAATATTTCATGCCAATACATATCACTTATGGAGCATGTCGTTTGCAAAAGGAAGAGGGCTTAAAAATTGCGTGTTGCATTGAAATGATAAGTGTTTTTTTAAGGAGTTGGTAAGTCTCAAATTCAGATATTCAATGAAAGCTCACTCAGACCCACTGTTCCTCCAAAAAGGCAAAAAGTACCTTTAATATAGAGGGGGTGTCAATCATTTTTAAACAGCTCACAAGTTCTTCAAAAAACATAAAACACGGGGGTTAGCACAGGATTAGAGATTGTTTGCTTAGAAAAAATGAAAAAGTAAAGCTATGTTTACTTTCAACATCCAGTCATATACAGGGAAGTTTATAAAAATGGTGCACTTTACTAAGTGAACTTTTTACGCTGCTTATGTAAGTCAACCCACTAAACAGCATGCAGTGTTATACTGTTAATTAAAAATGAAAATGTATTACAAACCTCTAAACATTCTTAGCACGTTGCACAGTTTCTGCTTTATCTAAATTATAAAAAAAATAAGGGCTGACTTCCCCTGTTCCATTTAGACTCACTGTTAGCAGAGTTAAAGTAAGTCCTCCATTTGGAAAAAAAAAAAAGTAAGTCCTTCCATGTCTAATTATGTAAACATAGTGGGAGCCATCACATTTTTCTCCATCAGCATTTTACAAGAGTTCTAAAATGTATGCAAATTTTGACTTTTGTAAGTAACTAAGAAGCTAAGCCCTCATTTACATCTTTAAGTACTCCACTCAAGGGCAAAGGTATCTTTTATGCATAGGCCCTGACTTACAGCCTGGTTTTACCATTTCTCTGCTGTTCAAAAGGCAATATGTTGGTTCCCAATGGAGCAATGGCTAGGTCTCAAAAGACAGACTTGGGCAGTGTTTTTCTTCACCAACTTCACCAGTAAGGTGCTTATATGCTGTATGGTTTATATTTGGAAGTGGATTCTGTAAACACTGGCAAAGTAGTAAGTAGTTTAACCACTTAAGAACCACCCAATGTACATTTACTGCGGCAGGGCGGCCCTTAAGCGCAAAATCACGTACCTGTATGTGATTTTGAACAAAGGCTCTAGGTGGCGTGCATGCACCGCCGGAGCCGCGCTCCCACTATGATTGTTCAAAGCAGGAGCCATTTAGCGGGTGGCTGGCAGCCACCCACAATCATTCAGAAGAATGACAGAAAGGCGGTCTACCTATGTAAACAAGGCAGACCGTCATTCTGTCAGACATTAAGAGAGAGATCTTGTGTTCCTAGTAATCAGGAACACAGATCTCTCTCTTCCTGCAGTCAGAACAAACAGTTTGAAAGCACTCCCTAGGAGTATAGGGGGTGTGTGGTTTTTACCAGCGCTATGGGTTTCAACACATAAACTACCTCTGAGGTAGTGTGTAAGTGAAAAAGTGCAGGTGTTGTTGGTGCTAGGCGCTACCACGATATTACAATAGTAAATTAGTAAAATAGTAAAATAGTGGTAAAAATTGTGTGCAGGTATCATAAAACAAGTATCATAAAATCATATAGCCATATAGTTGTAAAAGTGCACAGTGCGTTTTTATTGTGGACCTATGAGGACAAAAAGTACCACAGTATAAAACCATGGAAAGTGCTAGTGCTGCAAATCAAACTGTGCCTGTGCTCAATATTTAGTACCGTGCAGTAGTATGTGAGGTGTTATGCCCGTGGTCCCCCACTAGGCAAGAATGCTTACCGCACACTAGATTGGCGTGGGTGCATTCAAATGTTTCGGGTAACCAGGTTCCCACTCTCTTTTACCTCAGGTACTGCAATTAAAAGGTAGCCTCCATTGCGTAGTATGCTGGATATACAATGAAAAAGTGCTATAGCCACTCACAGTTCAGAAGTTCACTATCAGCGTGCAGGGTCCGCCAAACTGTTTTGCTTCCGCGTTCCACTGGTCGGAACCACCGCCACCGGAAGTGACGTATTGACGCAATAAACCACGCCCCATGTTGTGTCAATACGTCACTTCCGGTGGCGGTGGTTACCTGAAACATCCAGGATGCACCCACGCCAATCTAGTGTGCGGTAAGCATTCTTGCCTAGTGGGGGACCACGGGCATAACACCTCACATACTACTGCACGGTACTAAATATTGAGCACTTAGTGCACAGGCACAGTTTGATTTGCATCACTAGCACTTTCTATGGTTTTATACTGTGGTACTTTTTGTCCTCATAGGGCCACAATAAAAATGCACTGTGCACTTTTACAACTATATGGCTATATGATTTAATGATACTTGTTTTAGGATACCTGCACTTGGTATTTTTAAAATGCACAGCACACAATTTTTACAATTTTTTTACTATTTTACTAATTTACTATTGTAATATTGTGGTAGCGCCTAGCACCAACAACACCTGCACTTTTTCACTCCCTAGGAGTACACTTAACCCTTTGATCACCCCTGATGTTAACCCCTTCCCTGCCAGTGTCATTTATCCAGCTACAGTAAATTTTTTTTAGCACTGATCACTGTATTGGTATCACTGGTCCCCAAAAAGTGTCACTTAAGGCCCGTACACACGTAGCGATTGTCGGCCGTAAATATTCGGCCGCTGAACGATCGGCCGATTGTCGGCTTGTTAGTATGATGCTTCCGACAACCGACTGCGACTTTTCGGCCGAACAGAATCGGGTGTGCAGGCTATAAAATTTTTGTTGGCCGTCACCAGAACGGCCAAATGTTCGCCAGTCAGTACAGAATTTGACCGACTAACAGCAGATGAGCAAGACTGGGCATGCTCAGAGAAGAAAAAACACACAGAAAGTTAACCATCACATGGCATCACTTCTGCAGTCGGCGGTTGTTGGCCGACAAAATTCGTGTGCAGTCTTTAGCCCTTTTCAACCAACAGGACAGCACCGGACAAAAGACGGCCGATCGTTCGGCATGTGTGTACGGGGCTTTAGTGTCAGATTTGTTCACCGCAATGTTGCAGTCCTGCTAAAAATCGCTAATCGGCACCATTAATAATAAAAACAATTAAAAAATAAATAAAAGTCCATAAATCTATCCCATAGTTTGTGGACACTATAACGTTTGCACAATCTTATGAATATACGCTTTTTGGGATTTTTTTTATCAAAAATATGTAGCAGAATACAAAACTTATGAAAACATTCACATTTTTTTAATTTCTTAATTGCATATGTTTTATAGCCGAAAGTAAAAAATATATATATATTTTTTTTTTCAAAATTGTCAATGTTTTTTCGTTTATAGCACAGAAAAAAAAAACGCAGAGGTGATCAAATACCACCAAAAGAAAGCTCTATTTGTGGGGAAAAAGGGATATCAATTTTATTTGCGTACAACGTCGCATGACCGTATAATTGTCAGTTAAAACAACGCAGTGCTGTATCAGAAAAAATGGCCTGGTCAAGAAGGGGTAAAACCTTCCGGAGCTGAAGTGGTTAAGGAATACAGCAAGATCTCAAGTACATCCTCTTCACCTACAAAATTTTTAACTGTTCAATAGGTGACAGTAACTGAAACTGGTAATTGTCAGAGCATCTGCTGGCCCAAAATCAGATGGCATTTTGTACACCCCCAGCAGGATAACGAAAGGCTGATGCAAATGTCAGATTGCTTTCAAAGGAAGCAAAGTGGATATACAGCCTACATGATTTTAGTGATATAGACTTGAATGAGGAAATAAACTTCAGGAGCTTGCTGTAGTTGTATAGATAAGGGGCTCTTTGTAAAATGTTCAGTTGTTAGGATTCTGAGAAGAAAATGCGTACAACTACGTTAACAATATTTCACAGTTAAACTCTACTGATGTTGGAAAAAAAAAAAGACACATTATATTTTGATCCCCTTTTTACTTGGTAAGGTTTTAGGGACATTTTGTAGAGAACCTAACCCGATTTTCCATGCAATAGACTGCCTGTGAAGAAATAGTAAAAAAAACTAAGCCGGCCATGGATTGAAATTCACCCCGTTCAGCAGGGAACAGCCGCATTTCGTTCCATGTATAGGCACTGCGGTTGTACAGAATTCAATCTAAAGATCATCTTCTGTACAACCACCCTGTTGGATATTCCCTGATCAATCAGCGCTTCAGGCTATAGCTTGCAACGTTGATCAGTTTAATCTGGCAGCGGAGAATCAAGTCTGTTTTTTTCGTTCAATCCACTGGTTGAACTAAAAAACAATTAAGTAAATAGTAAAGTAAGGCTCTGTTATAGAAAAAAACATATGTTCTCAATATAAATGAATAAACCTGAAGAAAAAAAATGATTGTGTGTACATCACCCCAAAAATACATAAAACCAATAAAGTGTCAGTGAATTTATAAATTAATATCACAGTCCACTGCAAATAAAGTGACGATAGTCTGTGTTGCACATCAATCTCTGTGACCACAACCAGTGTAGAATATTGGACGTGCTTCTCTTCCCATAAATCAAGTGCTCCAGCAAGTGACATGCAAAAATACTGCTCTCACCAGAGTCCCTAGGTCCATGGGACCACTAACGCTTTAAATAGCACCAAAACATCCAGAGGTTCTTGCGCAGCAACCGATATTCACCTTAGTGCATGTGTTCCCCTCAGACAGCAGATGGCATATAGCAAAAAAGGAAGAAAACAAGGTGATTGTGCAACATTCTTGATTTAAAAATTCCCAAAAAAGCATCTCTGTAGTAGTCTGCTTACATTAAAATGTGCCTAGACCAGCACCAGCTAGAATAGCCTATACTGTACCCCTCAGTACTGGAACCAGGCTCGGTTTCACTGCTCGCCCCGGTCCCCCAGCCCACATGCATTCCACAGGGGTACAGGAAGTAACGTCAATGGTTCTCCACAGCCTTCAAACAGCAACCAGATCTCAATGCATTTCGCCTCTAGAAGCATCATGAGGAAATCCCTGATGATGCCTCTAAAGGCGAAATGCATTGAGATCTGGTTGCTGTTTGAAAGCTATGGAGAACTATTGATGTTACTTCCTGCACCTCTGTGGAATGTGTGCAGGCCGGGGGACCGGAGCTAGCAGTGAGACCGAGCCTGGTTCCAGTACTGAGGGGGTACAGTATATGCAATTCAAGCTGGTGCTGGTCTAGGCACATTTTAATGTAAGCAGACTACTACAGAGATGCTTTTTATTGAGAATTTTTAAATAAAGGGTGTTGCACGATCACCTTGTCTTTTTGCAATTATGCTATAAAATAAATAAATGAATGAAAAAACAGACTCATCTATGGGCTACAGTAGAAACAATTTAAGTAGCAGGAGAATCAAAACTCTGAGAAACTTTGCTTTCAAACTAAAAAAAAAATAGATTTTTTTTTAGGCAGAAAACCATTGCAAGGTGTAACCTGAATTGGAAAGGGGATTTTGTATGGTAATAAATCACAAAACGGTGAATAGCTATGTAGCTGTTACATATAGTATTTAAAGTTTTTACTATTTTATTTAGTTTTGGATAGAGCTGTGAATGGATAGAATCCCCATCAGGTTTTTATTGTTGTCTGTGTCCTCACTGGGGAGATTTACACACTTGTCTTGGTGACCATTGTCGGTGGAAAAGAGAAAAACGTTCTAATGGGAACACTTGTTTTTGTGATAAGAAGGCAACTCTTCTCACCTCACTCCAGGAAAGAAAGTAAAAAGAATTCTTCCCGTTAAAAAAAAAAAAAATAGGAAAAATGCAGGATTTTTACTGTTCAATATATTTTTTAGGTTTACACAGGAAATAGTAAGCAGTTGATACAAATCACTTGATTTCCAGTGTTGAATGACACAAAAAAGGTAGCAATATCCGTAAGAAGCGACAAATGTAAAAGGGTGGCAAGATAAAATACAATATAATACAATGGTTACCCACTAATGGGTAGATTAAAAGCCATGGGTATCAATAAAAATGTTACATGGCTTTGAGGAAGGAATTAATGCTAATATAAAAAGAAGAGAGACAAGGAGAGGTAGAGTTAGAATGCAGATATGGAGAGGTAGAGTTAGAGTGCAGCTAATATTTTCTGGAAGGGAGAATGAAAAGAGGAAGAAAAGAATAAGAATGGGAGAAGAAATAGTATGAAAAAAAGGGGGATAAGTAGAATGGACACACATCCTTGACTATGTTTTTAGGAGATTTAGGCCAAAACCACTTGGAAGAAAGCAAGAGCTCCCTGGTTGCCAGACAGCCAGAAAGTTGTACATCTGTCAACTTAGTTTCAATTTTCTCTTTGGAGCAGTGCAATGTTGATACTTTTTTTTTTTTTTTGCATCAAAAGTGTGAGTGCCTTCTAGGCTTTTACAATTGTTTGCTTGGCTGCTGTGAGGATGCAGAGGAGGAGCTTAAAACCAGGTTTGGAGTGGCCTGGCAGCTTAAGATTCAGCAAACCAGCACTAAACCAAAAAAGTGATTGGGAAGTCCAAAAGCTCAGAGAGCAGCTGAAATGCTTTCAGCCAGAATGGTTTCGCTATATGGCATGCGCACTATGTGTGGAAAAATGTTCCTACCTGACCACACCCTTGAAAGCATAACAATTGATACCCAAGCACCCAATGGGTGATTCTGGAGGGTACCAAGTATCAATGTGGAAATGTTTTACAAATTTTGGTTTCCCCTGCCAGTATATTCTGGGAACAAGACTTGATTGTTCTTATATCTAGGACCAATCTGGAATATTCTGTATGTAGGTGGGGGTTGTTGTGCAGGAGAAGATAAGAGCGAGGAGTATAGCTGAGAGATAATCTCCAGTGCATGAGGGTCAGGATTGGATTTGCATTGAAATAATATAAGCACAGAACTGCCTTTTGGTTTGGGAATGCTTGATTATATGAAATGTTTTATCTGAAGGTAGCAGAAGAGTTCACTGTTAGGAAGTTCCTTGTCTCGTTGCAATCACCTAATTGACTGACTCCATCTTTAGTAAGAAAATGTCTAACTTGGGTGAGGTTCCATTGAGTCTACTATTTAACCACTTGCCGACTGCCGTCAGTAGATTTACTGCGGCAGTCAGCCCCTCACAGGCAAAGTGACGTAAATTAACGTCACTAGCCTGTGAGGCTCTCAGGAGCGAGCGTGCGCCGCCGTCGGCGCGCTCCCGCTCCCGCGCGGTCACGGACCCCCCCGCGCGTGTGACCGGCGGACCCGATGTCCGCCGGTCACTCGGCAATCGGCGGGGGAGAGGGAGAAAGGCAGGCAGCTTGTGTAAACAAGCTGCCTGTCAGTTCTCCCTGTGTAGAAACACTGATCATACGGTTCTACTATGTAGAACCATTGATCAGTGTAACTACAGCTCAACAGACAGCCAATCACAGTTAGAATCACGCCCCTAGGGACACACACCACCCCTCCCTCTCAAATAAAGTTAACCCCTTCACTGCCAGTGTATTTTTACAGTAACAGTGCATATATATAGCACTGATTACTGTAGAAATGTCACTGGTAACCCCAAAAGTGTCAAAAATGTCAGTCAAGGGTCCGATCTGTCCGCCCCAATGTCGCAGTACCGCAAAAAAAATTTCAGATCGCCGCCATTACGCGTTAAAAAAAAAAACAACAAAAATGACAAAAATCTTTCCCTTTGTTAGTAAACGCAATAACTTTTGCGCAAACCAATCAAAATACGCTTTTTGCGATTTTTTTTACCAAACATATGTAGCAGAAAACAAATTGGCCGAAAATGTTAAAAAATTTTGATTTTTACTTTTTTTTTGGGGAATTTCATATAAAAAAATTTGAAAAATATTGTTATTTTTTTGCAAAATTGTCGCTCTTTTTTTGTTTATAGCGCGTGATCAAAAAATCGCACAGGTGATCAAATACCACCAAAAGAAAGCTCTGTTTGTGGGAAAAAAAGGACATCAAATTCGTTTAGGTACAGTGTCGCACGACCGCGCAATTGTCCGTTAAAATCACGCAGTGCCAAATCGCAAAATACCCCCTGGTCTTTTAGCAGCCAAATCCTCCGAGGCTTAAGTGGTTAAAGGACATGGGAAAGTGGAATCCAGCTGAGAATGCAGGGTTATGGGTAAGAGACATTAGATATTTTTAGGTTTGCCAAGTATTTACCTGCAACCCAAGGATGGAGAGTACATTTTGGGATATGATTGGAGATGGAATGCCTGTCTGAAGGATTAAGCCAAACAAAAATTATGAATCCGAAGAGGATTACATTCAGGCACCATTCAAAATACTGATAGTGGGGTGTCACATGTGGAATGGTATTTAGGAATTTGGGTATAACAATACTTTTAAAGATGCAGTAGGACAAGACCTCCAGTACATGTATAAGCCTCTTCTGCATTAAAGTTTCTTACCTGTCTGTCTGTGCACAACATAGTGTAATAATTTTGCCCATGCCGAGGTAAATAAACTCTTGCACATGTGCAGGAATGATATCTTCTCGGCACAGCCAATGAAAATGGCCAAAGATCAATATCAAAAAGCAGACTGGCCAAGATGTCAGCAGATGTCAGTTTTAACCAACCCTACTCTACTTACTAAACTACTAAATGAACAAAAACAATTTTTTTTGGCTTTTGATGTACTTTAAATTAATTTACGTGTAGCAGATGGTTATTAGCCATGTCCGGATTGTTCTAGTTTGGAGGAGTAGTGGTGCCAAGGGTTTAGTAGAATCTAATTTTAATATATAGAGTGGGTAAAATAAGTATTTAACACATCACCATTTTTCTAGGTAAATATATTTCTAAAGGTGCTATAGACATGGAATTTTCACCACATGTTGGTAACGACCCATGCAATCCAAAGAAATAAGTTAAGAAATTAAGTTATATGTAAAAAACTGGAATGACACTGGGAAAAAGTATTGAACACATAAAAAGGGAGGTGCAAAAAGGCATGGAAAGCCAAGACACCAGCTGAAATCTAGCAGTAATTAGAAAGCAATCCTGCCCATTTTCAGTGAAAATAATATCAGCTTGTTCAGTCTCAAATGATGGCCTAGAAAAAAGGTGCCTAATTACCAAGGTGTCACACAAGAGACATCTCATGATGGGTAAAAGCAAAGTGCTCTCTCTTTGCAACCATATTGTTGCAAAACATGATGGCATTGGTTACAGAAGAATTTCTAAACTTTTGAATGTTCCCGTGAGCACTGTTGGGGCCATAATCTGGAAGTGGAAAGAACGTATTTCGCTATAAACTGACCACGACCAGGTGCTCCTTGCAAGATTTCTGACAGAGAGTGCTAAAGGTGATTGCAACAGAAACAATTAGGTACCTGAAAAATTGTATGTTAGTACAAATAAAAAAAGTAACGCACAGTACTCAATTGTTTCTGACAGAGAATGAAAACAATTATCAGAAGAGTTGTCCAAGAGCCAAGAACCACCTGTGGAGCATTTCAGAAAGACCTGAAATTAGCAGGTACAATTGTTTCAAAGAAAACAGTAAGTAATGCACTCAACCGCCATGACCTGTATACACGCTCACCACACAAGACTCCATTGCTAAAGAAAAAGCATGTTGAAGCTCGTTTAAAGTTTGCTGCACAACATTTAAACAAGCCTGTGAAATACTGGGAGAATATAGTCTGGTCAGATGAGATCAAAATTGGACTTTTTGAATGCAATATTACACACCATGTTTGGAGGTCAAATGATACTGCACATTCCCCAAAAAACACCATCCAGCAGTGATGTTTGGTGGTGGGAACATCATGGTGTGGGACTGTTTTTCAGCAGATGGTACTGGGAAACTTCATATCATTGAAGGAAGAAAGAATGGAAAAATGTACCAAGACATTCTTGTTAAAAATCTGCTGCCATCTACCAGAATGATAAAGATGAAACAAAGGTGGGCATTTCAGCAAGACGATGAACACAAAGCCAAGGAAGCTCTCAATGGGTTTCAAAGAAAGAAAAAAAAGCTGCTAGAATGGACCAGCCAATCACCTGACTTGAATCCAATAGAAAAATCTATGGGAAGAACTAAAGATCAGAGTTCATAGAAGAGGCCCACAAAACCTTTAAGATTTGAAGACTGTTTGTGTGGAATAATGGGCCAAAATCACACCTGAGCAATGCATGTGACTAGTTTCTCCATACAGGAGGCATCTTGAAGCTGTCATTACCAACTAAGGATTTTGTACGAAGTAATAAATACATTTCAGTTAGCGTGTTCAATTCTTTTCCCTGTGTTATTCCATATTATTACACATAGCTTTATTTCTGAACGTATTTGTTTTGGTTTCTTTGTATGTATGGATTTCATGGGTTGTTAACGACATGTGGTGAAACTTTCATATCAATCACACTTTTAGAAATATATTTATCTAGAATAATGGTGACATGTTCAATACTTATTTTACCTGCTGTATCATATCAGTCAAAGGATTGAGATCCCCTGCTGAAGCTCTGCTTACTATGCCCAGATTTAGCTATTACTTTTTAAAATTGTACTAAAGTGTAATGCTACATATTGCACCTGATTTTATTTTTAGTGCCGGGTCACACTTATGCGATGCGGGAAGGCTGCGAATTCGCAGCCTGTTCCCGCATCGCAAACGCACCCTTGGCAGTTCACACTGCCATATGCGATACGCTGGGGGTGTCAATGAAATGTTAGCGACACCCCCCAGTTTGATCGCATATCGCAGTGTTATTTTTACAGTTCGCACAGGATCGGATCGCACAAGTGTGAACCATTGTGCGATCCGATCCTGATGCGGCTGAAAAAAAGGGTCATGTGCGACTTTTGTGCGGGTGCAGTGCGAATTTAGCCATACAAAGTGTATGGCTGAATTCGCACCGCACAGCCGATCGCATGTAATGAAGGAGCAGTGCGCTCCGATATTACATGCGATCGCCGCAGCCGCAAGAGTGTGAACCGGCACTTAGTGCTGCAGTAAAGATGGTAGCTGATATGAAAACATTTGGAATTAAGAAGAAAAGATAAGCAGAACAATTATAAAGCAATTACAATATAGTGACTGCTGCAGTTTGAATTATTATTATTTTTTAGGATGGTGATTTAACAGAGGGTGGGGAATCCCACTAGTGCCTAAAAGCAAGATACCCAAGGCAGGGAGAGGCAGACAATGTGAACTCCAGCACACAATGTGATCAGCCCCAGTGAACTAACATCGGTTTTATGGACCCCTGTAGTAATTCCCTAAACACTTGGATAATTGCAAATATCAATGTTATTTTACTTCCTTAGTTTAAAATAAACATATTTATATTTTCAGAAATACTGATTTACCACTATGTGTTACATCAGATTTAGCTCTAGCAAGAAAAATAACTATCATACTCACATTAT
The DNA here is from genome assembly GCF_965119305.1 of Pelophylax lessonae. NCBI lineage: Eukaryota > Metazoa > Chordata > Amphibia > Anura > Ranidae > Pelophylax > Pelophylax lessonae. Next base: position 679,809,281 of record NC_138768.1, on the reverse strand, counting down.
TATTTTATCTATCTATCTATCTATCTATCTATCTATCTATCTATCTATCTATCTATCTATCTATCTATCTATCTATCTATCTATCTATCTATCTATCTATCTATCTATCTATCTATCTATCTATCTATCTATCTATCTATCTATCTATCTATCTATCTATCTATCTATCTATCTATCTATCCCTATGGGTAGGGATTAGCAGGTGGTTTGGTCCAAACAGGGCAATGCACTTGCCCGTGTTGATGGCATGTCACCTGGTACGGATAAGAAGGGGAGGTGCACAATTGCCCCCATTCCTTTCTGGCACGCCAGGCTGAATGCTCAGATTAAGGGCCTGATATGAATTTACTAGGGGAATTTCCACATTTTTTGGCATGGGATACTCAAAGCCCCCCCCCCCCCCCTTTGAGTCTGGTATGGATTTTAATGGGGTACCCCATGGAAAAAAACTTGCAGTAGGATGGGCTACAGCAAACGTGACATTTTCAAAGAAAAAAATTATACAGTTTAAATTGCAGGCAAATGAGATGTCATTGCCAGCTTCTATAAAACAAAACAAAAAAACACTCAGACCCCACCAAAGATCCTCCAAATATTTTGTGTCATTTTTTTAAATTAGAAGCTGAAGGGAAATGCCATTTGCCAGCAATTTAAAACGAGTTCCCTTGTAAATGTCAGTGATTTAAAATAAATCACTGCACCTGGCTAGACGGGATTTTTACTATTTTTTCTTTTGACTGGTACCCTGGGCACTGCCCATACCATGCTAATTTTGACAACCTTTTGCTTCTTGCCCAGAAAATTTACCTTTTTTTCACAGATTTAACATATATTGATTTCAATGGGGTTCAGGATCTGAACTTCTTTGAAACTCCCTGAACTCTGCTTGAACGAAACCCAGGGCAGTTCACACATCCCTACTCGTGAACTGTCAAAAACTCGTAGAAGGACACGGATGTCATTGTATAAGACATATACTGTATATATCATATAGCACAGTTTGACCAGACCTTTAAAAAAGGACTCAGTAAGCAACCATTTTCTTGCTATACTCTGATGGGATAATATTTAATAACCTTTTGTAGGGATCACAACATTGCCTACTCTAAAAAAAGGGCAGGAAAGGCACAACATTTAATGATTTCTTCTATGACAAGGTGGCTATGAACAGTATACAAATCATGATGATGGTACTGTTTACCAAAAAAAAATGTACTTTGTTCTTTTCTATTAAATGTAATAGTCAAATTGGGCATTGAAGGAGCAGATTTGTGGGACTCTATGGTGTAAGCAGCACTTATCTCAGACCTCCTTTTCGACCATTTCCAAGTTTCAATCCAAGCTCTCCTAGGGCCTGTCAACTTGCTCCTTCCCCAGTATCAAAAAATCAAAAGAAGGCGCAAACACCAATAAGAGTAAAGTGTATTAATTACTTTAGGGGCCATATTCTGTGCTACAAAATTTTAAAGCAGGATCTTCATGACCAACACCGGCACAGCACAGGCTCCCAAGCAAGGCAAGGTCAGTATGTACAAGAACAGGGGCAAATCATTGATGAAGAGGGGGGGGGGGGTTAAAGGCTTCCTTTACGGGTTCAGTTAAGTTAGTTTACAGGTCCTTGAAGCAGTTTAACATGGAAGTGAGTGTAATTTATGCAGTACATTTATTTCACCAGCCCTTAGAGAAGTTCCCTGTTATCTGAAAATACGTTTTATGTGTATGAGGTGCTGGGATCAAAATGACTTGGACTGTATTGAGGGAACACAGATATTAATATCATCAATCTCCTGTACTCATCAAATAAGGTCAGCAACATGCCGCACTGCAATAAACAATAAGCAGCAAATATCCACATTAAGTTATTAAGAAAATGCAAACCAATGCTTTTATTCTCAATCCCCACAAGAGAGATTATATTTAAATATTTATTAATATCTTTTATAATTTTTGCATTATTATAGCATTTTTTACAGGTTTGTTTACAAATTAGCTATCTTATAAAATGCAGAATCCCTTAAGATAACCCATTTTCTAATACAGAAATGTTATTGCAGAATTGTATAATGATTCAGAACCATCTAAAAATGACTGTATAAATTGCCTCTTGGCTGAATAACACAAATGCAGTGAGGCATGAAGCATCTTGTGCTGAACGCGTGTTAAACCAATACAATAAGGCTCATTTTAGAAGTTCAGAATTGAGTGTGAAACTGTAGGATATGCGATCACCTTTCACTTTGCCTCTAGAAGCACAAAATTGCTAGCATTTTATTCTCTATTTTTACTGTTTTTTAATTGGATATATATGGTTTTTTCACTGGATTTTACTAGACTGGACTAGAAGATGAAAATGTTTACTTAGAAAATGACTTAGAAAATGTTTATCCTGGTATTCAGGGTTGTCCTCATTAGTGTTGAGCGAACACGGACTGTATTATTCGTGTTCGTACCGAATAATTGGATTTTTTGTACCCGAACACGGACACGGACACTTTACTGTATGTTCGGGTAAAAATCCGTGTTCGGTCGTTTTATTTCCGGGTTTTGCATGCTTTGGCGCTCTTTTCATGGCGGGCTTTCAACAGCCAATCAACAATCGTTTAACTGGTGTGCCTTAAGCCATCCCAGCCATGCCTGCAAATGTCTCAGTAGCTGTGATTGGCCGTCTGAAGCATGTGACCAAGTCTTTATAAGTTCGAGGCAGCCGCAGCGGCGTCATTATGCTGCTTAGATTCAGGGACAGAGCACACATCAACGTGCTGGCTGCTGATTAGGGAAAGATAGGCAGGAAAAAACCATTTGTGTCCGGATAGAATTGAGGGACAGGTCGGAGTGTTTAGGCAGGGCGAGTTGTAGGCATTTTAGGGATAGAGTCTGCTGAATTATAGGGTCAGTGTCTTCTACAAACTACAATCGATATTGCTGTGTGGGGGGTGGGGTCTGCACTCAATCCTGATCTACGATCTCTTCTCAATCCTGTTAGGGACAGAGTCTGCTGAATTTTAGGGAAACTGTGTTCTACAAACTACAATCGATATTGCTGTGTGGTGTGGGATTGGAGATAGGCAGGTGTCAGTGATCCACATCCATTTTTCTGTGTGTGAGCTGCAGTGAACACAATCTTTTTGGGCTGCAGTGAACACAATCTTTTTGGGCTGCAGTGAACACAATCTTTTTGGGCTGCAGTGAACACAATCTTTTTGGGCTGCAGTGAACACAATCTTTTTGGGGTGCAGTGAACAAAATCTTTTTGGGGTGCAGTGAACACAATCCTTTTTGGTGTGCAGTGAACACAATCTTTGTGGGGTGCAGTGAACAAAATCCTTTGTGGGGTGCAGTGAACACAATCTTTTTGGGGTGCAGTGAACAAAATCCTTTTTGGGGTGCAGTGAACAACATCCTTTTTGGGGTGCAGTGAACACAATCTTTTTGGGGTGCAGTGAACAAAATCCTTTGTGGGGTGCAGTGAACACAATCTTTTTGGGGTGCAGTGAACACAATCTTTTTGGGGTGGAGTGAACAACATCCTTTTTGGGGTGCAGTGAACAAAATCCTTTTTGGGGTGCAGTGAACAAAATCATTTTTGGGGTGCAGTGAACACAATCTTTTTGGGGTGCAGTGAACACAATCTTTGTGGGGTGCAGTGAACACAATCTTTTTGGGGTGGAGTGAACAACATCCTTTTTGGGGTGCAGTGAACAACATCCTTTTTGGGGTGCAGTGAACACAATCTTTTTGGGGTGCAGTGAACACAATCTTTGTGGGGTACAGTGAACAGAATCTTTGTGGGGTGCAGTGAACACAATCTTTGGGGGGTACAGTGAACACAATCTTTGTGAGGTGCAGTGAACACAATCTTTGTGGGGTGCAGTGAACACAATCATTGTGGGGTGCAGTGAACTCAATCTTTGTGGGGTACAGTGAACACAATCTCATACTTCTGAAGGTTTGAGGGTGCTGCCTGTTCCATACTCCCCCTACTCCTCATCTAGCCTTTTAGGGGTACAAACAATAGTAATTGGGGCCTAGTGTGGTTGTGTACGTGTGATATACATACACTTTTTTGGGATCATATTTTCTATTCCGCTATTTAATCAAAAACCTTTGGGGATCAGTTAAATTGGGGGATAGTCTGTGTTGGTACGTGTGAGAGAGATCCACCTTTCCAAGTTGTTGGGGTTCATCTCATACTTCTGAAGGTTTGAGGGTGCTGCCTGTTCCATACTCCCCCTACTCCTAGCCTTTTAGGGGTACAAACAATAGTAATTGGGGCCTAGTGTGGTTGTGTACGTGTGATATACATACACTTTTTTGGGATCATATTTTCTATTCCGCTATTTAATCAAAAACCTTTGGGGATCAGTTAAATTGGGGGATAGTCTGTGTTGGTACGTGTGAGAGAGATCCACCTTTCCAAGTTGTTGGGGTTCATCTCATACTTCTGAAGGTTTGAGGGTGCTGCCTGTTCCATACTCCCCCTACTCCTAGCCTTTTAGGGGTACAAACAATAGTAATTGGGGCCTAGTGTGGTTGTGTACGTGTGATATACATACACTTTTTTGGGATCATATTTTCTATTCCGCTATTTAATCAAAAACCTTTGGGGATCAGTTAAATTGGGGGATAGTCTGTGTTGGTACGTGTGAGAGAGATCCACCTTTCCAAGTTGTTGGGGTTCATCTCATACTTCTGAAGGTTTGAGGGTGCTGCCTGTTCCATACTCCCCCTACTCCTAGCCTTTTAGGGGTACAAACAATAGTAATTGGGGCCTAGTGTGGTTGTGTACGTGTGATATACATACACTTTTTTGGGATCATATTTTCTATTCCGCTATTTAATCAAAAACCTTTGGGGATCAGTTAAATTGGGGGATAGTCTGTGTTGGTACGTGTGAGAGAGATCCACCTTTCCAAGTTGTTGGGGTTCATCTCATACTTCTGAAGGTTTGAGGGTGCTGCCTGTTCCATACTCCCCCTACTCCTAGCCTTTTAGGGGTACAAACAATAGTAATTGGGGCCTAGTGTGGTTGTGTACGTGTGATATACATACACTTTTTTGGGATCATATTTTCTATTCCGCTATTTAATCAAAAACCTTTGGGGATCAGTTAAATTGGGGGATAGTCTGTGTTGGTACGTGTGAGAGAGATCCACCTTTCCAAGTTGTTGGGGTTCATCTCATACTTCTGAAGGTTTGAGGGTGCTGCCTGTTCCATACTCCCCCTACTCCTAGCCTTTTAGGGGTACAAACAATAGTAATTGGGGCCTAGTGTGGTTGTGTACGTGTGATATACATACACTTTTTTGGGATCATATTTTCTATTCCGCTATTTAATCAAAAACCTTTGGGGATCAGTTAAATTGGGGGATAGTCTGTGTTGGTACGTGTGAGAGAGATCCACCTTTCCAAGTTGTTGGGGTTCATCTCATACTTCTGAAGGTTTGAGGGTGCTGCCTGTTCCATACTCCCCCTACTCCTAGCCTTTTAGGGGTACAAACAATAGTAATTGGGGCCTAGTGTGGTTGTGTACGTGTGATATACATACACTTTTTTGGGATCATATTTTCTATTCCGCTATTTAATCAAAAACCTTTGGGGATCAGTTAAATTGGGGGATAGTCTGTGTTGGTACGTGTGAGAGAGATCCACCTTTCCAAGTTGTTGGGGTTCATCTCATACTTCTGAAGGTTTGAGGGTGCTGCCTGTTCCATACTCCCCCTACTCCTAGCCTTTTAGGGGTACAAACAATAGTAATTGGGGCCTAGTGTGGTTGTGTACGTGTGATATACATACACTTTTTTGGGATCATATTTTCTATTCCGCTATTTAATCAAAAACCTTTGGGGATCAGTTAAATTGGGGGATAGTCTGTGTTGGTACGTGTGAGAGAGATCCACCTTTCCAAGTTGTTGGGGTTCATCTCATACTTCTGAAGGTTTGAGGGTGCTGCCTGTTCCATACTCCCCCTACTCCTAGCCTTTTAGGGGTACAAACAATAGTAATTGGGGCCTAGTGTGGTTGTGTACGTGTGATATACATACACTTTTTTGGGATCATATTTTCTATTCCGCTATTTAATCAAAAACCTTTGGGGATCAGTTAAATTGGGGGATAGTCTGTGTTGGTACGTGTGAGAGAGATCCACCTTTCCAAGTTGTTGGGGTTCATCTCATACTTCTGAAGGTTTGAGGGTGCTGCCTGTTCCATACTCCCCCTACTCCTAGCCTTTTAGGGGTACAAACAATAGTAATTGGGGCCTAGTGTGGTTGTGTACGTGTGATATACATACACTTTTTTGGGATCATATTTTCTATTCCGCTATTTAATCAAAAACCTTTGGGGATCAGTTAAATTGGGGGATAGTCTGTGTTGGTACGTGTGAGAGAGATCCACCTTTCCAAGTTGTTGGGGTTCATCTCATACTTCTGAAGGTTTGAGGGTGCTGCCTGTTCCATACTCCCCCTACTCCTAGCCTTTTAGGGGTACAAACAATAGTAATTGGGGCCTAGTGTGGTTGTGTACGTGTGATATACATACACTTTTTTGGGATCATATTTTCTATTCCGCTATTTAATCAAAAACCTTTGGGGATCAGTTAAATTGGGGGATAGTCTGTGTTGGTACGTGTGAGAGAGATCCACCTTTCCAAGTTGTTGGGGTTCATCTCATACTTCTGAAGGTTTGAGGGTGCTGCCTGTTCCATACTCCCCCTACTCCTAGCCTTTTAGGGGTACAAACAATAGTAATTGGGGCCTAGTGTGGTTGTGTACGTGTGATATACATACACTTTTTTGGGATCATATTTTCTATTCCGCTATTTAATCAAAAACCTTTGGGGATCAGTTAAATTGGGGGATAGTCTGTGTTGGTACGTGTGAGAGAGATCCACCTTTCCAAGTTGTTGGGGTTCATCTCATACTTCTGAAGGTTTGAGGGTGCTGCCTGTTCCATACTCCCCCTACTCCTAGCCTTTTAGGGGTACAAACAATAGTAATTGGGGCCTAGTGTGGTTGTGTACGTGTGATATACATACACTTTTTTGGGATCATATTTTCTATTCCGCTATTTAATCAAAAACCTTTGGGGATCAGTTAAATTGGGGGATAGTCTGTGTTGGTACGTGTGAGAGAGATCCACCTTTCCAAGTTGTTGGGGTTCATCTCATACTTCTGAAGGTTTGAGGGTGCTGCCTGTTCCATACTCCCCCTACTCCTAGCCTTTTAGGGGTACAAACAATAGTAATTGGGGCCTAGTGTGGTTGTGTACGTGTGATATACATACACTTTTTTGGGATCATATTTTCTATTCCGCTATTTAATCAAAAACCTTTGGGGATCAGTTAAATTGGGGGATAGTCTGTGTTGGTACGTGTGAGAGAGATCCACCTTTCCAAGTTGTTGGGGTTCATCTCATACTTCTGAAGGTTTGAGGGTGCTGCCTGTTCCATACTCCCCCTACTCCTAGCCTTTTAGGGGTACAAACAATAGTAATTGGGGCCTAGTGTGGTTGTGTACGTGTGATATACATACACTTTTTTGGGATCATATTTTCTATTCCGCTATTTAATCAAAAACCTTTGGGGATCAGTTAAATTGGGGGATAGTCTGTGTTGGTACGTGTGAGAGAGATCCACCTTTCCAAGTTGTTGGGGTTCATCTCATACTTCTGAAGGTTTGAGGGTGCTGCCTGTTCCATACTCCCCCTACTCCTAGCCTTTTAGGGGTACAAACAATAGTAATTGGGGCCTAGTGTGGTTGTGTACGTGTGATATACATACACTTTTTTGGGATCATATTTTCTATTCCGCTATTTAATCAAAAACCTTTGGGGATCAGTTAAATTGGGGGATAGTCTGTGTTGGTACGTGTGAGAGAGATCCACCTTTCCAAGTTGTTGGGGTTCATCTCATACTTCTGAAGGTTTGAGGGTGCTGCCTGTTCCATACTCCCCCTACTCCTAGCCTTTTAGGGGTACAAACAATAGTAATTGGGGCCTAGTGTGGTTGTGTACGTGTGATATACATACACTTTTTTGGGATCATATTTTCTATTCCGCTATTTAATCAAAAACCTTTGGGGATCAGTTAAATTGGGGGATAGTCTGTGTTGGTACGTGTGAGAGAGATCCACCTTTCCAAGTTGTTGGGGTTCATCTCATACTTCTGAAGGTTTGAGGGTGCTGCCTGTTCCATACTCCCCCTACTCCTAGCCTTTTAGGGGTACAAACAATAGTAATTGGGGCCTAGTGTGGTTGTGTACGTGTGATATACATACACTTTTTTGGGATCATATTTTCTATTCCGCTATTTAATCAAAAACCTTTGGGGATCAGTTAAATTGGGGGATAGTCTGTGTTGGTACGTGTGAGAGAGATCCACCTTTCCAAGTTGTTGGGGTTCATCTCATACTTCTGAAGGTTTGAGGGTGCTGCCTGTTCCATACTCCCCCTACTCCTAGCCTTTTAGGGGTACAAACAATAGTAATTGGGGCCTAGTGTGGTTGTGTACGTGTGATATACATACACTTTTTTGGGATCATATTTTCTATTCCGCTATTTAATCAAAAACCTTTGGGGATCAGTTAAATTGGGGGATAGTCTGTGTTGGTACGTGTGAGAGAGATCCACCTTTCCAAGTTGTTGGGGTTCATCTCATACTTCTGAAGGTTTGAGGGTGCTGCCTGTTCCATACTCCCCCTACTCCTAGCCTTTTAGGGGTACAAACAATAGTAATTGGGGCCTAGTGTGGTTGTGTACGTGTGATATACATACACTTTTTTGGGATCATATTTTCTATTCCGCTATTTAATCAAAAACCTTTGGGGATCAGTTAAATTGGGGGATAGTCTGTGTTGGTACGTGTGAGAGAGATCCACCTTTCCAAGTTGTTGGGGTTCATCTCATACTTCTGAAGGTTTGAGGGTGCTGCCTGTTCCATACTCCCCCTACTCCTAGCCTTTTAGGGGTACAAACAATAGTAATTGGGGCCTAGTGTGGTTGTGTACGTGTGATATACATACACTTTTTTGGGATCATATTTTCTATTCCGCTATTTAATCAAAAACCTTTGGGGATCAGTTAAATTGGGGGATAGTCTGTGTTGGTACGTGTGAGAGAGATCCACCTTTCCAAGTTGTTGGGGTTCATCTCATACTTCTGAAGGTTTGAGGGTGCTGCCTGTTCCATACTCCCCCTACTCCTAGCCTTTTAGGGGTACAAACAATAGTAATTGGGGCCTAGTGTGGTTGTGTACGTGTGATATACATACACTTTTTTGGGATCATATTTTCTATTCCGCTATTTAATCAAAAACCTTTGGGGATCAGTTAAATTGGGGGATAGTCTGTGTTGGTACGTGTGAGAGAGATCCACCTTTCCAAGTTGTTGGGGTTCATCTCATACTTCTGAAGGTTTGAGGGTGCTGCCTGTTCCATACTCCCCCTACTCCTAGCCTTTTAGGGGTACAAACAATAGTAATTGGGGCCTAGTGTGGTTGTGTACGTGTGATATACATACACTTTTTTGGGATCATATTTTCTATTCCGCTATTTAATCAAAAACCTTTGGGGATCAGTTAAATTGGGGGATAGTCTGTGTTGGTACGTGTGAGAGAGATCCACCTTTCCAAGTTGTTGGGGTTCATCTCATACTTCTGAAGGTTTGAGGGTGCTGCCTGTTCCATACTCCCCCTACTCCTAGCCTTTTAGGGGTACAAACAATAGTAATTGGGGCCTAGTGTGGTTGTGTACGTGTGATATACATACACTTTTTTGGGATCATATTTTCTATTCCGCTATTTAATCAAAAACCTTTGGGGATCAGTTAAATTGGGGGATAGTCTGTGTTGGTACGTGTGAGAGAGATCCACCTTTCCAAGTTGTTGGGGTTCATCTCATACTTCTGAAGGTTTGAGGGTGCTGCCTGTTCCATACTCCCCCTACTCCTAGCCTTTTAGGGGTACAAACAATAGTAATTGGGGCCTAGTGTGGTTGTGTACGTGTGATATACATACACTTTTTTGGGATCATATTTTCTATTCCGCTATTTAATCAAAAACCTTTGGGGATCAGTTAAATTGGGGGATAGTCTGTGTTGGTACGTGTGAGAGAGATCCACCTTTCCAAGTTGTTGGGGTTCATCTCATACTTCTGAAGGTTTGAGGGTGCTGCCTGTTCCATACTCCCCCTACTCCTAGCCTTTTAGGGGTACAAACAATAGTAATTGGGGCCTAGTGTGGTTGTGTACGTGTGATATACATACACTTTTTTGGGATCATATTTTCTATTCCGCTATTTAATCAAAAACCTTTGGGGATCAGTTAAATTGGGGGATAGTCTGTGTTGGTACGTGTGAGAGAGATCCACCTTTCCAAGTTGTTGGGGTTCATCTCATACTTCTGAAGGTTTGAGGGTGCTGCCTGTTCCATACTCCCCCTACTCCTAGCCTTTTAGGGGTACAAACAATAGTAATTGGGGCCTAGTGTGGTTGTGTACGTGTGATATACATACACTTTTTTGGGATCATATTTTCTATTCCGCTATTTAATCAAAAACCTTTGGGGATCAGTTAAATTGGGGGATAGTCTGTGTTGGTACGTGTGAGAGAGATCCACCTTTCCAAGTTGTTGGGGTTCATCTCATACTTCTGAAGGTTTGAGGGTGCTGCCTGTTCCATACTCCCCCTACTCCTAGCCTTTTAGGGGTACAAACAATAGTAATTGGGGCCTAGTGTGGTTGTGTACGTGTGATATACATACACTTTTTTGGGATCATATTTTCTATTCCGCTATTTAATCAAAAACCTTTGGGGATCAGTTAAATTGGGGGATAGTCTGTGTTGGTACGTGTGAGAGAGATCCACCTTTCCAAGTTGTTGGGGTTCATCTCATACTTCTGAAGGTTTGAGGGTGCTGCCTGTTCCATACTCCCCCTACTCCTAGCCTTTTAGGGGTACAAACAATAGTAATTGGGGCCTAGTGTGGTTGTGTACGTGTGATATACATACACTTTTTTTGGATCATATTTTCTATTCCGCTATTTAATCAAAAACCTTTGGGGATCAGTTAAATTGGGGGATAGTCTGTGTTGGTACGTGTGAGAGAGATCCACCTTTCCAAGTTGTTGGGGTTCATCTCATACTTCTGAAGGTTTGAGGGTGCTGCCTGTTCCATACCCCCCCTACTCCTCATCTAGCCTTTTAGGGGTACAAACAATAGTAATTGGGGCCTAGTGTGGTTGTGTACGTGCGAGATACATACACTTTTTTTGATCATATTTCCTATTCCGCTATTCAATAAAAACCTTTGAGGATCAATTGAATTGCGGGATAGTCTGTGTCGGTACGTGTGAGAGAGATCCACCTTTCCAAGTTGTTGGGGTTCATCTCATACTTCTGAAGGTTTGAGGGTGCTGCCTGTTCCATACCCCCCCTACTCCTCATCTAGCCTTTTAGGGGTACAAACAATAGTAATTGGGGCCTAGTGTGGTTGTGTACGTGCGAGATACATACACTTTTTTTGATCATATGTCCTATTCCGCTATTCAATAAAAACCTTTGAGGATCAATTGAATTGCGGGATAGTCTGTGTCGGTACGTGTGAGAGAGATCCACCTTTCCAAGTTGTTGGGGTTCATCTCATACTTCTGAAGGTTTGAGGGTGCTGCCTGTTCCATACTCCCCCTACTCCTCATCTAGCCTTTTAGGGGTACAAACAATAGTAATTGGGGCCTAGTGTGGTTGTGTACGTGTGATATACATACACTTTTTTTGGATCATATTTTCTATTCCGCTATTCAATAAAAACCTTTCTAGGGCAAGATCTTAAATTACAGAAATATGAGGAGACCGTCAAATAAGGGCCGTGGCCTGGGTCGTGGTGCTGCTGGTAGAGCTCCTGTTGCAAGGAGAGGACATGGTCGATCTGTGCCAGCTACACGCACAAGTGAAACACCTTCCTCAAGTGTGAGTAGGCGACAGAACCTGCATCAGTATTTGGTAGGGCATCAAACGCCCCTAGAAGTGATGAGGCCAGAACAAGTTGAGGCGATAGTAGATTGGTTTGCTGCTGACAGTGCCTCCAGTTCCTTCACATTGTCTCCCACCCAGTCTACTGCAGAAAGGTCAGAGTTGGCACCTGCAGCCAATGTCCAACCGTCTTTCACCTCACCCCCTTGCAAATCAGGCCAGCAGTCTGAGCCCCAAGCCATACAGCAGTCTCTTATTCTTTTTGAGGACTCTGTCAGCAGGGTTTCCCAGGGCCATCCACCTAGCCCTGCCCCAGAAGTGGAAGAGATTGAGTGCAGCGATGCCCAACCACTTATTTCTCAAGATGAGTACATGCAAGGATCATCGCAGCACGTCTCCGATGATGACGAAACGCAGGTGCCAACTGCTGCGGCGTTCAGCATTGTGGAGACCGACAAGGAGGGCAGGGGTGAAGACTGGGTGGAAGATGATGTGGAGGACGATGAGGTCCTCGACCCCACATGGAATGAACGTCATGCAGGTGACCTGAGTAGTTTGGAGGAAGAGGCGGTGGTCGCACAGAGCCACCAGCACAGCAGAAGAGGGAGCAGGGTGCAGAAGCGGAGCGGCCGTGCCCTAGACACTACGCCCGCTACTGCCCAACGCAGCAAGGGAACGAGCGCACCAAAGTCAGCTCAAAGGAGTTCTCTAGCGTGGAAGTTCTTTAGAAAATGTGCTGATGACAGGACACGAGTGGTTTGCACCCTGTGCAATCAGAGCTTGAAGCGAGGCATGAACCTTCTCAACCTGAGCACAACCTGCATGATCAGGCATCTAAGTGCAAAGCACGAGCTGCAGTGGAGTACACACCTTCAAAACCAAGAAACGTCTCTGGCTCATCCTGCTTCCTCTTCTGCTGCAGTCTCGGCCGCTCCAGCCACATCTGTAGTGATACCGGCACCTGCCACCCCGCAAACAGACGATCTGTCAGCAACACCACCACCTGGGTCACCAACAACCATCTCCACAATGTCCCGTGGAAGCGTTCAGCTTTCCATCTCCCAAACACTTGAGAGGAAGAGGAAGTACCCCCCTACCCACCCGCGATCCCTGGCCCTGAATGCCAGCATTTCAAAATTATTGGCCTTTGAAATGCTGTCATTCCGTCTGGTGGAGACGCACAGTTTTAAAAACCTTATGTCGGTGGCTGTCCCACAGTACGTCGTGCCCAGCCGCCACTACTTTTCCAGGCAAGCCATCCCTTCCCTGCACAACCAAGTGGGGGAAAATATCAGGTGTGCACTGCGCAACGCCATCTGTGCCAAGGTCCACCTAACTACGGATACGTGGACCAGTAAGCACGGTCAGGGGCGTTATATCTCCCTAACGGCACACTGGGTAAATGCAGTGGCGGATGGGCCTGAGGCGGATAGCAATTTGGCGCATGTCCTTCCACCACCGAGGATTGCAGGGCGCTTCAGTTTGCCTCCTGTTCGTAACTCCTCCTACTCCGCTTCCTCATCCTCTACCGCCTCCTCATCCGGACAGCGTAACACCTTCACCACCAACTTCAGCACGGCCAGGGGTAAACGACAGCAGGCAGTTTTACAACTTGCCTGTTTGGGGGACAAACCACACACCGCGCAGGAGTTGTGGAGGAGCATGGAACAGCAGACAAATGAGTGGTTGCTGCCAGCGAGCCTCAAGCCCGGCCTGGTGGTGTGTGATAACGGGCGAAATCTCATAGCAGCTCTGGGCCTAGCCGGTTTGACGCACATCCCTTGCCTGGCGCATGTGCTGAATTTGGGGGTGCAGAGGTTCCTTAAAAACTACCCCGATATGTCAGAGCTGCTGCAGAAAGTGCGGGCCGTTTGTGCGCACTTTCGGCGTTCTCACCCTGCTGCTGCTCGCCTGGCAGCGCTGCAGCGTAACTTCGGCCTTCCCGCTCACCGCCTCATATGTGACGTGCCCACAAGGTGGAACTCCACCTTGCACATGCTGGAAAGACTGTGCGAGCAGCAGCAGGCCATAGTGGAGTTTCAGCTGCAGCACGCACGCGTGAGTCGCTCTGCGGAACAGCACCACTTCACCACCAATAACTGGGCCTCCATGCGAGACCTGTGTGCCTTGTTGCGCTGTTTTGAGTACTCCACCAACATGGCCAGTGGCAATGACGCCGTTCTCAGCTTAACTATCCCACTTCTATGCCTCCTTGAAAAAACAATTCGGGCGATGATGGAAGAGGATGTGGCACAGGATGAGGAGGAGGAGGAGGATGAAGAGGTAACATTTCCAAGGCTTTCAGGGCAGTCATTCGCAAGGGGCTCCGAGGGTGGGTTCCTGCACACGCAAACGCCAGGGACGCAATTGTCCAGCAGGGGCACAGTTCTGGAGGATGAGGAGGATGAGGAGGAGGAGGAGCTGGAGGAGGAGATGGAACCATGTTCACAGCAGGGTGGCACCCAGGCCAGCTCATGGCCATCACTGGTGCATGGCTGGGGGGATACAGAGGACACGGACGATACACCTCCCACAGAGGACAGCCTTTCGTCGCCTCTGGGCAGCCTGGCACACATGAGCGATTACATGCTGCAGTGTCTCCACAACGACCGCCGAGTTGCCCACATTCTAACTTGTGCTGATTACTGGGTGGCCACGCTGCTGGATCCCCGTTACAAGGACAACGTACCGTCCTTAATTCACTCACTGGAGCGCGATCGCAAGATGCGCGAGTACAAGCGCACGCTGGTAGACGCCATGCTGCTGGCATTCCCATCTGACAGCGGGGCCACAGTGGAAGCACAAGGCAGAGGAGGAGGAGGAGGAGGTCGCCAACGCAACCAGGGCACCGCCAGCACCTCAGAAGGCAGGGTTAGCATGGCCGAAATGTGGAAAAGCTTTGTCAGCACGCCACAACAAACAGCAGCACCAGCAGCTCAGATGGAACGTCTTAGCAGGAGGCAGCATTTTACCAACATGGTGGAGCAGTATGTGTGCACACGCCTACATGTAGTGAATGACGGGTCTGCCCCCTTCAACTTCTGGGTCTCCAAATTGGGCACATGGCCTGAGCTTGCCCTTTACGCCTTGGAGGTGCTGGCGTGCCCTGCAGCCAGTGTATTATCTGAACGGGTATTTAGCACGGCTGGGGGCGTTATAACAGACAAGCGCAGCCGCCTGTCCAGAGACAATGTGGACAAGCTCACGTTCATTAAAATGAACCAGGCATGGATCCCACGGGACTTTTCTGTACCTTATGCAGAATAGCAATGGATACCGACCTTACCCACCCATTGTTCCATTTTTGCTCTTTCTCACTCTTTTGGGGTGTACCCTCATTTAAAATTTTTGAAAAGAAGCAGTGTTGGCTACCTCGTCCTCCTCCTCAGGGCCAGATTAATGTAGGGGCTATTGGAGCTGCAGCTCCAGGCCCCTACCTTTTATATAGGCCCCGGGTTGGCCATATTCACTGTTACCGCTCTTCTGTCACTTGTAAACACAGAAGTCTGGCTTCTATGCTCGCTTCCCCAGGCAGCACCCTCAGAACCTCCCCACACAGCGTGAAGGCCGGACAAGGAGGGACAGTTGGCGATGCATGGATGTGTTTATGGGCTTCAGAGACAGCATCCCATGTTGAATTAGGCATGCATGGCTGCACCCTTCCTCCTCTGGGTGCATGGCAAGGCACGGCCCTTAAGGCCCTTCAAAATCCTCAGCACCAAGCCCATGATGCTGTTAATCCGGCCCTGGTCCTCCTCCACCGCCGCTTCCACCTACACCGCCCATAGGTGTGCGCAGCCTATTGCATTAAGGTGTGCACCCCAAAGTTGAAATACACATGCATGTGTTTGCCAGCAGGGAGAGTAATGTATCGGGGCCATGTACCTGTAGGCAAGGAGAAATAGAGCAGAGCAGGTCCCAGGGAGATCTTTCCCATCTCCTCACTGGCAATGCTATGTGCCCTAGGTGATTAGGGTGTGCCCAGGCACACCCAGCACACCCTGTGCGCACGCCTATGTCACCGCCACATCCACCACCACCTCAACCTCCCTCCTACTCCATATGGGCCTCGTCCTTCAGAGATGAAGAAGAACATTGTTTTATTTTTCTGTTTTTTTTTTGTTGTTTTAAGTTATTTCCCTATCCACATTTGTTTGCAGAGCACTTGCCATGCTCTTAATTACGTTTTGCTGCCATTTGCAGCACTCTAGCCCTTTCCTTTGGTGTTTTAGAGCCATTTTAGTGCCTTAAAGTTCGGGTCCCCATTGACTTCAATGGGGTTCGGTGTCCGGGAAAAGTTCGGTAAAAGTCCGGGACACGGACCCGGACTTTTTTTTAAAGTTCGGCCGAACCCGTCGAACACGGACATCTAGGTGTTCGCTCAACCCTAGTCCTCATTCCTCAATTTACATTCTCACCTGCCCAGCTGATCCAGCATTGACCCTATACCACCATCTTTGCTCTGGGTTCAGGCAGCCTGGCCCCCTGATGATGTACCCGTCTTTGGCAGCTTTGAATGGAAAATTAAGCATTCTGGGATTTCTGACATACTCAGAGGTAACAGAAAAAAAAAAATAAATAAATAAATCTTTAGTTTGTGGAGGGGTGAAGGAGAGCAATGAATCCCAGTGCATCCACTGGTTTATATCTTCTTTAATGGATTAAGTGTAGTTGTGTTTACTTCATTATAATATTAAACAATTATTGCCTAAAAACAAGAGCCATATGTATTTTTAGGGATATTGGTGTCATTTGTGAATATATTCCATATCTGTGCAGTAATCAAGCATTAAACAACTCCTGCACTTTGCCTTTATGCAGATGTTTCCATTTTTATAAACCAGTCACTGTAACTATCGCTTCTTGTGCATGACCACTGATCTTGTAAAAACACCCTTTAATTTTCTGTGGGCAGACTGTATGGGAAGATCTGTGTGGTCTTACTCATACCTCTCTAAACAGGCTATTTGCAGTCCAATGGGGATGTCATTGATTATTTTAAGGAAGGTAATATCTGGTTTTGCACAAGTATTTGATGCACACAAAGCAGATGTATATACTTTGTGACTTTTAAAGCATATATTTAATAAATCCTTTTTTTTTTTGCCCACAGATTATCTATCATAATTTTAATGAACATTCACTTTGGGGCATTGGCATTGAACTCTCTTTCTTATACGCAGTTTACAAAGGTGTGACAATCCCTGAATGTCTTTTGAATGAATTGAGGGGTGAGTGGGTGCCACCCTCATGGCGCGTATGTTCCCACTGGGGGCTGTGGGGGTGGCTCCTACTCCTCTTCCATCCTGACTATCTCAGTGTGGGGATATGTTTACTACGTTTGTTGCTATTTCATATTGATAGTGGTAACTGTATGTCATTATGTCGGATCCCCCTCCTTCCCCTCCCTCCCTTTCTTCTCCCCTATTTTTTGCGACTGTTGCATTTATATTTTTGCAATGTACTTGACAATGTTATGGTTTGTTTCCTGTATGCTGTTAAATTTCAATAAAAAATAATATTTAAAAAAAAACATTCACTTTGGTAAGTGAACCTTCTCTACTCTATTAGTAAATGAAGCCCCTGGAATGAATATTGAATGAATATCTATAGTGAACAGCAGTCTGCAAAGAGGGAGAAAGGAAAAAAGAGGGATGTCATAAGAACACCAAATTATTTCTAGAATAGGAAAAAGAGGCAAATATGATACAAGATATTGTCCACAGTGCTAAACCAGCCATCAGTCAGTATGCCTATTACCTTTCCCTCCATGTGATAGCACTGGTTACTTGCCAAGAAGTGTTGGATGCTGAAAATTTCAATGGTGGATGTAGCTTAGCGAACGTGTCCCTTTTTTTTTTTCGTTTTTATGTGACATACTTTCTTTGGAGTAAAATTATTGCTTTACAATGCATCCATTTTTTTACAGGCTAGATATCAGCAGATTCTGATTGGCTACTAAGGGTTATAGCACTTAGGCTCCGTTCACATTATAGCGTATGGATCACGGGCAGAACCGCCGCGGTTCCGCCCGCGATCGGGAGATTATTGCAAATCGCGGGACGCCTGTGCGTTGCCCGTTGATTTGCAATAGACCCCCAAACGCTGAGCGATGTTGCCACGATTTCCGCCTGCCAAATCGCGGTAACATCGCGCAAAAAAAATCGCGGGACGCAATACGACCAAAAAAGTACAAGAGCTTCTTTGGATCGTATTGCGTCCCGCGATTTTTTTTGCGCGATGTTACCGCGATTCGGCAGGCGGAAATCGCGGCAACATCGCTCAGCGTTTGGGGGTCTATTGCAAATCAACGGGCAACGCACAGGCGTCCCGCGATTTGCAATAATCTCCCGATCGCGGGCGGAACCGCGGCGGTTCTGCCCGTGATCCATACGCTATAATGTGAACGGAGCCTAAAGAATAATGAATCCTAATTAAACAAATAGGACATTCTTTAAAATTACAGGTATAAAGTAATTCCATTATAAAAGTGGTACTTACAAGAGAGGGCTTGGAATATTTGACCTGGGCTGCAAACACAACCAACTGGCTCTTTCATGGTAGAGACAGTTTTCAACAAAGTGGGCCACAGTGACTGCAGTGACTGGTGAAAGGTGGGTGTTGTATAGAGAACATGATTTATTGTAACACACCCTTTCACATATAAACAGTATGCTAAAAAAAAAGGTAGCTGATCCACTTACTCAAAATTTCTTGAAAGAAACAATTGAATTCCTGAGCCATGCCAACACAATCCCACATCGTGTTTTGGTAAAAAAAGACTTCATCATGCGCCCCTGCTCATCACACCATGCCATGACCCACCCGAAAGCACTTAAAGATATCCTCATGATGAAGTCTTTCCAAAAAAATGCGTCAGCCATATGGTGCGCCTGAATTATTGTAATCCCAATACAGTGTGATACTTGTTTTTAATGTGTATTTTTATTGTGTATTTTAATAAACTACATTAAGATCTCTCTCCTCTTTATTTTCATCTTCAGGTCACTGGAGTGCTCTGCTATGCTGGGAGCAAACATTTTTCTTTGATGAAGGGGCTCCTGAACATTCCATTGCTGCTATGAATGAGCGAACAGATAAATCCAAGGTGTTGACACCATAGCACTTATAGTTCCTATCATTAACAGGTACGCTTTAACAATGTGGCCCTCTTCCTAGGCAAGCACTGGGCATCACTTAGACATACATGCTGATGTATTTAGAGGGAAAAGTCCTCTTCCTCAGACCATAGTTGCCTCTAAGTGATGCCTAGGTTTGATGATACATGTCCACATCTCAAACTTCTTGTCACCTGGGTTTTATTCCATTTAATGCTTTTTGCCTTCTGGATTTTTTGAGTATGTTTTTGGCATATCTTGGCTTTAATAAACCTTTCATCATGTAATGCATTGGGCCTTTGCTACCCCTTATTTTTTATTTTTTATCTGCTATGAATGAAGCCTTCTTACCAGTGGAAAGAGTAATGGACATGCTGTATTTTCTGGATGTAAAGGCCAACTCTGTAACCACATCTGACCTTACTTTATAGTCTGGTCACAACATTTTGTGAGTGTATTCCCGATGGAAGGTGGAAGGGAGCATTGTGTTGGTGCAGCTCAGAGATTACATTGCTTATCTCACGGTCAATGTTAGAAGACTTACCTTTGCCAGTCACTGTAAACACAAATCTGAAGAGGGAGCAGATAGTTATACGATGCCTAATATTTGTCACTGATTGCACGTCCTGCTCTTATTGAGGTCTTATTGGAGAAGAATCTCTACTCAGGGCTACTCAGGGCAACCAGCCCATCATATATTATTTGTACTGGCCTGGGGACAAGGTCCATTCCTTCCCAGGGTACGTAGCGCAATGCATAGAATACTGTACTCTGCTGCTCTAATTTGCTTTGATCGATGGACCAATCCACTTATACAGTTTGCTGGCTCAGGCTGTACCAGCAGCAAATTCCTTAGTGGTTGTCCCTATGTTAGCAATACTTTTTGCTGTGTTCCTTCAGCACAGCCCACATATGACTTTTCCACACACCTGAATGTGCACCTACACACTGCATCAGGCAATGATGTATCGAATGATGCATCGAAAGGAATATATCCACAATAGCTCCATTGTGGATCAGTGATGCTCTGGTTCCCCACGGGCTATTGAGTCCCTCCACAGATAAATGTAGAGAGAAATCTGTCACTCCCTTATATCAAACAGTAGGTTGGTCAGGTCAAAATGTCCTTACTTGCTTTCCAAATATCCAAAGACAGTTACTGAATTTTAATTTGTAAATAAAAGGAAATAATAAGACCAAAAACAAATTACATTTCCTCAATTTTTAGATCTTGTAGAAATTCCCAATTGTTCTTAGAAACCAAACACAGACACTTTCCTTTTACGCCAGTTTTGATAAACGGATCCTGGCATATGAAGTCTGCTTTACCTCCTTTTCCTGCTCAGGAAAATTGAAATTTATAAAGCAATGTGTTAAAGTTTATTGTAAATCTGGTTGCTGTATTACTTTGCATCAGGCGCGTAAATAGTGATATATGGGCTGCTGGGAAATGTAGAGTACAATGGTATAAATCATTTCTGCCCTAAAAGGCACAGGACCTTTCTGTGTGATACATGAGATATACATTCTATGACCTAGTTGCAGCTATACAAGAATCATAAGCCTTCATTTATCACCATGTGTCATGACCTATTAAAATGAATATTGCTTTATACATTTTCAGTAACACGCAGGTGATTTAATTACCTATTTTTAAAATGTCAGGTTTTATGCTGCAACAACATTACTTTTGTGAAATAAATGATTTGGAAGCGCAGTATGCTGTTTACCACTACTGTACTCATTTTATGAAAATGAACATTATGATTGCTTAAAGTAAAGAAAATCTTGGTAGATCACAAAAGTGTAATTACTAGACATTGAATCAAATTATAAGGACTCAACTCACAGCTATGGATTTTACTTTAAGGGAAAAGGGTGGGGACATACAATGTGCTAAATTACTTTACTTATCCAGCTCAGATGGAAAGATCTCGCAGTGACTAGTGTCTCTAGTAATCTACCCTCTTTACTACACACATTGCTGCTGCTTGTGTATGTGTCAGAATAACTCAGTCTAAATACTTCAGTGACATTGAAGCTGCAGAAAAAATGTAACAACGGGTTGGCTGCACAATGTTTCCCGCAAAATTAAACCTTACTCATTACTTACCTTACTTTTTTATAAAAATTGCCAAAGGAGTGGGAAAAAATTTAGATATAGGGACACAGGTGTAATAGAAAATCTTTTTAAAGCGGTAGTATACTCCTTTATTTGACTTCTACCTACACGTAAGCCTATAATAAGGCTTACCTGTAGGTACAATTAATCAACCTGCATGCAGCCGCTGACGTCAGCGGCGCATGTGCTCTGAAGGTCCGGCGTACCTTCAGAGCTCCTTGCCGGGCCTTGCCGGAAAGTGAAACTCCCATGCGCATGCGCGGGAGTGACGTCATTGCGGCTCCGGCCACTCACAGCACCGGAGCTGCCGTACCCGGAAGAGACGCCGAGGGAACTTGACAGCGCCCTCAGCGTTCTCCAGACAACCGTGTCGGGGCTTCGTTCTAAGGTAAGTATTTCATAATGAGCTAGTATGCAATGCATACTAGCTCATTATGTCTTTGTTCTGCAGGGTTTGTTTGTTTTTTGTTTTTTTTTCTCGAGGATACAACCGCTTTAATTGGGTCAGAAAGCAACAATTTTTTTTTTTATTAGAAATATTGTGGAATAGAATGTCAGTTTATTTTTTTAAATCGCTGCTTATGTTTACACATTCCTGTGTCCCTTTTACCTTCATTCCTTGTCCTGGTGACACATGGATAGAACAATAAATTGTTTTCAAAGGATCCATAGACAGCAATATTAACTTTCTTATTTTAATATTTTTTTTCAATTCATTTTTATTTTTATTTTTTCAATATATAAAATTTCCATACAAAAACAGCAAAACCATTTCGATAAATACATATTGGCTTCATGGTGTAGTACATAAAATGATAATTTATTTGAAATTACCACTGCACTTACATGTAAAAAAAATGGTCGGAAGCAAAGCAAATATCCCACACAGCCACAAACTTTCGCCTGCAGGCTGGTGTGTAGTGACATCACAAAAACTGGCTCCACCCAATGCGTTTCCCGGTAAAAGGCATCAACTGGGAATGGAGCCTCTGTTCCCAGTTGATGCCTCTTACTGGGAAACGCGTCGGCTGGAGTCCTCCCTCCTCCTCCTTGGCCAATGGCATGGGTTCGCTTTTTGGCCAATCAGTAAACGGGTCTCTGACCTGCTTTCTGATTGGCCAGGAGGAGGATCCGTGTGACAATAGCGAATATTCATTCGCTATTGTCACACAAATGGGTGGGCTCAGGGCGCACTACTCTGCGCCCCGGGTCCACCCTTTTCTGAAAATCTTTTTTTTTTTTCTAAAATGCAAATAATGTAATGTTCTTTGGATCCATTTGATCCATGGACCGGTACCAGTCAAAGTTGCAAAATTGGACTTAGGCATTAAGAATTGTTTTACCCTTAGACACAAAGGAGCTAAAATCAATTGAGTCAAAAAGTACCTCTGTTTCTTAAGAAATGAGGACAGAATATGTGGACAGAAATATAATAATATGTCATTACAAAAAGATTGCAGGACCAGATAGGCTGGAACCTGCCTATCTAAACAGACTTTAAGGGCTCAGCATAGGAGACATCAAATTTATAAAATATAATCTTTATTGTACACAATACATAAAAACAGAGACAAAAAAGCCTATAATTGATCCACAGATAAATGTTGCAAACACACTCTACTTAGGTACCGGAAGACTAAACACATGTAAATATCAAGCCATATAACAAAACTTGTAGAAATGTATCCTTCCAGTAACCTGATCTACCAGGTACATTTTTGGCTCTTTTGCCTCTGTTTTTATGTATTGTGTGCAATAAAGATTATATTTTTTTAATGTGACGTCTCCTATGCTGAGCCTTTAAAGTCCAGTTAGATTGGCAGGTTCCGGCAAATCTGGTCCTGAAATCTTTTTGTATTTTGTGTTTCGGATTTGGCTTGAGTCAAAATAAAATTTTCAATAATATATCATTATACATGTGTTTACCCCTATAAAAAAGAGGTCCCCTGCAATTGAAAAACATAGAACACCCACCTTCAACTAATAAAGAATCAGACCAAAGAGTCAGCATCATATGGAAGTTTTTTGTATTAGGTTATACAATTTTTAATGCTTTTATGACTTTAATAAATATTTTGTATTTTAAAAATAAAATATAAATATTTAAATAGTGTATGCATGGGCACCTTAAAAATCAAATTTTGTGGTAGAAATTTGTTTTTTCTATTAACTATGGAGGGATGATTGTGCCCCTCCCCCAAGTAACCCTGGTGATATATACAGAACATTCTACAATCAAAAAGAGATTGCACCAATTTAATCTGTATGGGAGGTGTGTTGGGAAAAAGCCTTTGCTGTGCAAAAAGAACATTAGAGCATGACTACAGTTTGCCATTGAACATATAGGCAAAGGCCAGGGCTTCTGGAACAATGTGCTGTGGACTGATGCATTAAAACCAGAGTTGTTTGGCCATAGTAACAGTAAGAATGTTTTATACAAACTGAAGACAGCATTTTAGTAGAAAACACCAACTATATAGCCAGTCGGTGGAAATGTAGTGGTTTGGTGCTGCTTTGCTACTTTAGGGCTTGGACATCTTGCAATCTTTGAGTCAACTTTACATTCTGCTTCATATTAAATGAAATTGATGAAAAAGTGAGCTTAACACAATAATGACTGAAATCATACTAGCATACTTGAATGTTAGGGGGAATTTAGAATGGACAGTTCATTCTAGGAAACACAGAAACATCCTAAAACTGAAAGGGTTTTGCATGGAAGAGTGGTCAAAAGTTTTACCAAATCAGGGTCAAAGACTGGTATGCAGTTATGCCTACAAGAATTAGTTTCTGCTTAGAGGAGCAATACTCTAGGACCAATGATTTACTTGCTTTATCCAAGGATTTACTTACTTTACCCACATACACTATAACATCTATTGATATTTTATTCAAACATTTGCTTACTGTATCCACAGTACACCATTACATTTATTGATAATCTCGTTAAATACATTTTCTTGTGTTTTTATTCAAGCATATCACCCTTATATTTAAACACTGTTTGAATAAAGATATAATGTTTTCCTCTTTAATGACCTTGAAAAAGCCAACAATTTCCGTAGGGTATGCTTGCTTTTTCACACAATTGTACATAAGAAAGTCCTGCTCTTCTGCTAATTACAGTACTAGATGTGTATTCCCAATGGCAATTTAAGTTTTATTTTTTATAGTCAATATGCTACTTTTCTCCTTTTACAACATGCTCTCTCTCTCTGGGTGACCGTAGAAAGGCAGATGTCTCCCTCAGAACAATAAGTTGAAAGATGTCTGCCCATCCTTGCCTGTGCCAGCACCCACTGTTACATGTCCTACAATTTGGCCAACAGACAAAAGCAGCACATGCATTGCCAGTTTTTTCCTTCTATATTTCTAATGAGAAGAGAAATGGATGGACCAGACACAAACAAGAATAAAAATCCCAATACTCATACAAAAAATTTAACAAAACAAATTTTGTCCTATGTTAGTAAAGTCCCACACTGAATATTAATCAAATCATTGGATATACTCTCACTAAATTACATTTTTAATAAAATATCAAGATCAAATGTTTTCAATAATGTACAGCTGCTATTTTATAGTCTACTTCTAGCAAGGTTGCCATCCATCCAAAAACTTAAGGACAACCTATAAAAATGTAGGCTACCCAAAGTTATGAACAAAATCTTGAAGCACCATGGGTTTGATTTACTAAAACAGGAGAGTGCGAAATCTGGCAGATGTGCATGACAGCCACCTGCGCAAAATGCAAAAAATAGATATAGTCACAAAAAAAGTGCAGCAAACAGCTTCCAACTTCAATTTGTTCAGTTGAGCTTTGACAGAAAAAAATGGAAGCTGATTGGTTTCTATGCATAGCTGCACCAGATTTTGCACTCTCCAGTTTTAGTAAATCAACCCCAATGTGCATTACAAAAGGGATTTTTGTCATTTATTTAATTTTTAGTCAACTCAGTTACTTTTCCTTTTATTCCTATAGGGTATATGCTATACTACATACATTTATTGTGTCCCTTTTGGGTGAATTTAATTTTAAATTAGCAATAACAAATTCATTGCATTCACTACTGAAATTGAACCATACTAGATATTATCAAGATGTACATTATACAATATCATTGTGGGTAGTTTAATGCTGATAAATCATTCATTTCTAAAAAAAAGTATATTTTTGGAAATCAGCCCCACTATCATCTTGTCAGTGTCTTTGCAAAATGCCCCCCTTCCACCTGACCTACAGATACTCACTTGTAGTGCTTCCAGCCACTCCATTTTCTGTCATGATCAGCATAAAAAATCCCCGTGTCAGCTGGTGTTGGACACTAGGGGGAACAGGGAGGTCATTTCCTCTGTCATGTGACAATGCTCAAACCAATACTTGGCTATTAGATCTGAGCACTGTGACATTGGAAGAAGTCACAAGCATACAGGGAAGCACCAAATACTGTTGCTGGCTACGATAGAGTAAGGAGCAGTGGGGAAAAAAGGCAAAGTAAGTATAAGTGGATTTTGGTGCACCTTTTTCAGAAACACTGGGGGTTATTTATTAAAACTGAAGAGTACAAAATCTAATGGAACTCTGCATAGTAAACAATCAGCTTCCAGGTTTAATTGTCAAAGCTCAATTGAACAACCTGCAGTTAGAAGCTGATTGGCTACCATGAAGAGCTGCACCAGATTCCGGGTGCACCTGTTTTAGTAAATCTACCCCACCAACACTGTACCCAAATAAAATTGATGTCCTTTTTTCCCCACAAATATAACTTTCTTATAGTGGTATTTGATCACCTCTGCGATTGCGCTATAAACAAAAAAAGAGCGAAAATTCTGAAAAAAAAAAAACAATATTTTTTATTTTCTGCTATTAAACATTTCCAATAAAAAAATCAAAAAATCAAAAATTTTCATCATTTTAGGCCAATATGTATTCTGATAAATCCCAATAAGTGTATATTGATTGGTTTGCAAACTTTATCGCGTCTACAAACTAGGGGAAAGATTTGTGCCATTTTTATTTATGTATTTATTTTTACTAGTAATGGTGGTGATCAGCAATTTTTAGCAGGACTGCGACATTGCAGCAGACAGATCGGACCCTTAACTGACACCTTTGGGGGGACCAGTGACATTACTACAGTAATCAGTGCTAAAAATATGCACAGTTACTGTACTAATGACACTGGAAGGGAAGGGTTTAACACCATGGGCGATCAAAGGGTTAAGTGTGTCCCTAGGGGGTGTTTTCTAACTGTGTGGGGGAAGGACTTGCTGGATAAACACAGAGTCCTGTGTTCCTAAATAGGAGGAACACAGGATCCCTGTGTTCATCACTGATAGAACATCGGTATGCTGCGTTTACATAGGCAGACCACCGTCCTGTCTCCATGGGGAGCAATCGCGGGTGCCTAGAGAACCTGCTGATTGGCTGCCCCTGTGGCCAATTGACGCGTGCGCGCATATCCGGCAACAAGATTACGGCTCTTGGTTGGCCGGCAAGTGGTAATAGCAAACCATTAATTTTATAGCAGCTCATTGTGTGTCTGGATGTTGGGGTGCATGCCTGAGCTTGGTTTATGGAACAATTCTTCTAATGGCCCAGCCACTAAGGTGAGCAACGAGATTTATAGTATACTATGGTATGTCTGCATATATGTTTTTTATGTTTTTTTTATATTTATAAAGAGTATGTATAGACAAAATGTTTCTATGAAGTTTTGAATATAGTGGAGAAAGTTAGAACATCAGTTTTTATTGCTGCCTTTGTCCCTGCTGTAGAGTTTCACCCACTTTGTCCTGGTGAAAACTGTCATCAGGATTGAAAGTGTGCAAGAAAATATAACATTTTGAGCAGTCAATAAATCAGGAATAGAGAAATCTTCCAATGAGGATACTTGTTCCAACGATAATGGTCTAAGTGAGAACTAGAATTTCCTTTACATTGGAGAGATCTCCTCTCAATTTCTGTTGCATCTCAAGACAGAAAGGGAAGGGAAATCTCCCCAATAAGGCGCAATCTGCAAAAAAAAAGAATACTCTATCCTAAACTAAAAAAAAAAATGTTTGGTTTTAGAAATACTTATAATAATATGTCCTTCCTCATCCCCTACCTGTTTATACGGTCCTATGGAGGTGACATGATTCCATGCAGAGAAGTGCCTCCCTGAGCCATATGTAGCTTACTTAGTGATGCAGACAAGCTTGGGGGGTGGCGGAAAGTGTTTTTTGGTGTAGGAACCTTGGGGGTTAGCTACCTACAAGAGAACCTGCCCAATGTTTGAAGCGTTTGAAATGTGTTTTTGTGTGTGGGAATGTTGTGGCTGCAAGGTCAATGCTATTACGTTGAGTACATAAGAGGTGCTGTGGTTGCCGCATTAGGTTGAGACAAGGCCAGGATATGTTTTGTTATTCTGTTAGGTTAGAGGGGGCTGAGGAGGGTTAAGATGTCACTGCATGAGGCATGGCAGAAGAGAGGTATGATCCTGTACATGGGAGGGAAGTGGCTGAAGGAGATTTGAGATCTGCATTCAGAGGATGAAGAATTACTGAAAGAAAAGCTGATATAACACATGAAAATTCAGTGTTAAAGCTCATGAGTTGACTTTTGCTTTGACCTATAACTAACAGAGCATAAAATATCACCAGAGATGATGCCAGGAATAAAATTATTTTTTATAAAAAAGTGTGCTCAATGCATTGAAACAAATGTAAAAATATGTAAATAAGCAATGTTAAAGCACATAAGGCAAACCTGTTTTCTAAGTTCATATGACATTTAAGTGCATTAATTTACAAATATTTGGTTGTGTAAATAAGCTCAGCTGTATAATTTATGATTTTGTTGCCTTCAACATGTTTTAAAAAAGCATACACACGAATATGTTCTTAAAACATTAGCGCACGAGCAATAAAAAATGCCCACCTAATCTAGCATTACGTTTTTTTACCAAAACCCTTCTATCTAATGACTCCTGTGCTTCTTACAGAATCAGCTAGTATAAAACTATTTCATCATAAATAATTAGGTCATTATAGACTAATATTTCAAAAGAAAGCTAACATTTTCCTCTGTGCTAAAAACCGCAATCGCTCGGTGACTTAGGGCAGTCCATTAGCGTTCTCTAAAATAACAAATTACGTTTAAGGTTCTTGTGCCACTCGGATTTCCACAAGGCATTCTCCGAGCTCTCCCCAGACATTTTGGCAGATGAACGCTGTAAGGAAACGGAACATTTAATTTCCCCTTTTCTAAAATCAACAGATTCCATTTAGGAACAGAGTGATAATGCTGTAAAAAAAAAAACTGCACAGCAGAGCAATATTGTATAAAATTGATACAGTTTGCAGGTGTTGGTTGTTTAATCCCAGGATGCATTGGTGTGCTTCCATTTGGCTGAGTATCATTAGACACTCAAGAGCCAGGAATGAGCAGAGCTTCACTGCAGTATTTTACCTCCATTCCCATCTCACTGACGAGACTTGGAGTATTGTGTGTATTATCAGGAAAGTGATAGCTTTCGGAATCCATCAAATAGTTATTTTCATCATGAATTTTTAAAATCCATAGCTGTAAGGCTACGGTTTTAACAAGGGAACCAACACTTCTCAATGCGGCAAAATCTGCATAAATAATCAAACCAAATTAAATGAGCAAAACAAAGTCAAAACATATTTTTTTACTGTCACAACAAAAATATGTCAAAATCATGTTTCTGCATCAATTTGCATAGAGAACTACTTTTAGTGAGACAGTTCCTTTTTGATGTGCAGGTTGCTTATTTTAACAAGAATATTGAAATAACCAAATTCACTGATGTAGGTTCTTTTTTTCTTACAGAATAGAAAAACACATGTAAAGCACTGACAGCATTATACAATATTAATAGAATATCTAGATCTAAACCAGTGGTGGTTGCTAGGCAGCAGAATGTAATGAATTCTGTGTAAGAGGATGGTTTGAGCTGCCAGTTGCTGTTAGTAACAGAAGAATAAGAAGTTGAATATAGTTACATAGTTAGTGAGGTTGAAAAAATACACCAGTCCATCCAGTTCAACCTATGATGTGTGTGTATAAGTGTTTATATCAATAATACATTGTATACCCCTGTATGTTGTGGTCGTTAAGGTGCCCATCTAATAGTTTTTTGAAACTATTGATGCTCTCCGCTGACACCAATGCTTGTGGAAGAGAATTCTCACTTCCTTACCACTCTGACAGTATAGAACAATTTATGCAGTTTAAGGTTAAACAGCTTTTCTTCTAATTTTAGCAAATGGACGTGAGTCCTTTTATATTCCCTTTCGCTGAATAGTTTGTTCCCTATGCTAGGGTCTCCAGTACGGTATTTGTACATTGATATCATATCCCCTCTCAAGCGTCTCTTCTCCAGAGAGAATTAGTTCAATGCTTGTAGTCTTTCCTCGTAGCTGAGATCCTCCAGTCCCTTTATTAGCTTTATTGCCCTTCTCTGGACTCTCTCCAGTTCTAGCACATCCTTCCTGAGGACTGGTGCCCAGAACTGCATTGCATACTCCAGATGCGGCTGAAGCAGAGTCTTGTAGAGTGGAAGAATTATTGTTTTATCTCTGGAGTGAATGCCCTCTTTAATACATGCAAGTATTCTGTTGGCTGTGCTTGCAGCAGCTTGACATTGCATGCCATTGCTGCGCTTGCCATCTACTAGGACCCCCAGGTCCTTTTCCATCTTAGAGGGTGATTGAAAAAATACTATCACATACACCAACAATAATCAATTCTGGCATGCTTTAAAATATTTAGGCGTTGATTTACTAAAACTTACAGTGCAAAATCTGGTGCATCTCTGCATACAAACCAATCAGCTTCCATGTTTTTTGTCAAAGTCTAAAGTGATTGTGAAGATTTTATAAAAAAAAAAATTAACAAACATGTTATATTTACCTGCTCTGTTCACAGGTTTTGCACAAACCATCCTGATCAGCCTCCTCTGGGATGCCCCGGCGGCACTCTTAGCTCCTCCTCTTAATTGGTTGCCCCCACGGAGGGCCCTCTTTGACAAAGACAGCAGGACTCGGTCCCACCCCCTACACCCATGTCACTCGATTTGATTGACAGTAGCTGGAGCCATTGGCTCCTGCTGCTATCAATCTATCCAATGAGGACCCGAGACAGCGGCTGAAGCTGCTGGGCTCATGCTTGCCGCGAGAACAATTGGGTTCAGGTAAGAATAGGGGGGGGGGTCAGGGGGACAGCTGCAGCACCAACGTTTTTTCACCTTAATGCATATTATGCATTAAGGTGAAAACCCTTGAGACTTTACAAGTCCTTTAAAGTGGACCTTCAGTCATTTTTTTCATCTTTCCATCTATTAAATCCTCTGCCCTTGAGGAATGGGAAACAATCTTCCTAAATATCCATAAAGGCTCAGTAAACACCTCCAAGCAGGAAAACGCATATAAAATCCAATCCCAATGATACCGTACGCCCGAACTTCTGCACAAGTTTTACCCACATGTCCGGGACACGTGTTGGAGGTGCCAAAAAGATAAAGGCACTCTCCTACATGTATGGTGGTCATGCCCCAAAATCCAAATATTCTGGTTGGAGGTAAGTCGCATCATCACAAAAGTAACAACATATAGGCTTCAGCCCAACACAATTCCTCCTCCATCTTCCCTCCATCGCAACAAGATCCTACTATACGTCGCTACCCATGCACATGATTACGCGGCAAAGCAAAGTATTCAACTTCACTGGAATACCACTCACGCCCAATCTATCAGGGAATGGCTCAACAGAATTGCCAAGATAGCTGAAATGGAACGCCTCATCAGCATAGCACACGACTCCCCAACAAAATTTTCCTTAACTTGGACCTGTTGGGATGCCTTTCAAACATCAGACGAATATCAAGCCCTTACTTCAGGTAATGTAAAGTAATGCATTCACTCACAATGCCCCATTAACTTTCCCACAAGGGGTTACAATGGAGGTAATACTACCCCCAGATCTTGCCTTTATGATCACATGTGAACGGAGGGAGAGAGAGATGGACACCCACCCCCTCCGTACTATGAGCTCATTAATTAAAGAGCCAAGGAGAGCTGCAGAGCTGGAGGGGGCTGGATGAGGGCGGAGATAACAGGAGACTACAGAGATACATGAATATTCTCCAAGAGAGTAGAAATGTGCAGGCAAGCAGTGGTGTGAGTGTGTCTGTCTGTCTGTCTGTGTATATGTGTTTGTGTGTCTGTGTGCCTCTGTGTGTCTGTGTAAATACAGGAAGTGAACAGGCAGCAGCTTCAGCTGCCAACAGTTAAAATGGCTGTAGCCAGACTTAGTGGAGAGAGATTTCTGCAGCATATTTGGCAAATACAGAATCAAAATACATATAAAATAATATGCAAAGTGGTTGGAGGGAAGCTTCAGAATGGCAAATATGTTTTTATTACAAATCATGTGAGCAGAATGCAGTTCCTCTTTAATTGAATGAGCTGAAGTTAGAAATTGATTGGCTACCATTCACAGCTGCACCAGATTTTGCACTCTCCGGTTTTAGTAAAATATCCTCTTAATGTGCTCTCTTCTGTTAAACCTGCACCCCTCCTTCATTCAAGGCTGTTAGTCTTTAACCACATCTGCATGCAATTCCAAATCGCAAAATGCTAGTGGAGCCAAAACTACCAGTCACATTTTATATTTTTAAAACAGCTGCAGTTTTGCTGCACCTACAGTGCCTTAAAAAAGTATTCATACCCCTTGAAATGTTCCACAATGAAATGGTTAAAATCAAAGCATATTCTTGTGTTAGAATGGCCCAGTCAAAGTCCAGACCTAAATCCTTTTGAGAATATGTGGCAAGACTTGGAAATTGCTGTTTAAAGATGCTCTCCATCCAATCTGACAGAGCTTGAGCTATTTTGTAAAGAAGAATGGGCAAAAATTTCACTCTCTAGATGTGCAAAGCTGGTAGGGACATTCCCAAAAACACTTGCAAATGTAATTGCAGTTAATTGCTGTTGGTTGCAGTGGTTCTATAAAGTATTGACTTAGGGGGGCTGAATACAAATGCACACCACACTTTTCAGATATTTATTTGTAAATAATTTCGAAAACCATTTATTACTTTCCGTATACTTCACAATGTATGCCACTTTGTGTTGGTCTATTACATAAAATCCCGATAAAATACATTTACATTTTTGGCTGTAAGATGTCAAAATGTGGAACATTTCAAGGGGTATGAAACTGTAAATTAACCTTGCAATAGATTTTTACTGCTTTACTTATATATAATAAAAATATTGATGTGTTAAAGTAAGTAAAATAGTTCCACTTTAAATTGACAACCAGGTCTATAATTTTTTGTCAAAGAAGATTGATGAGCGATCTGCCTGTACAGTGCTGCCATTGGAGGAAGAGGGAGAAATCAATAGGGAGCTGATGCCAGGTCTCTTCCAATGCCGATCACCCAAGATCCATCTGTCTGGATTAAGCACCGCAGTAGTAGTAGTGACAGCTGTATGCACTCCCTTATACTCACACAGCTGAAAAGGAAGCCGGTAAAATAGATTCCTACACAGAGTATTAAATAAATGTCACTTAATCCCATAAACATTTAGGCAACTTATTGTCATCAAGAAAGCACAAGGGCGTGTATTGAACTATTATTAACAGGACTGCCTGTTTATAACATTTACTGTCTTCACTCTACAGCTTCCAATAAAATCTGCCTTATATGAGCAGCAGAGATTTAGTGCCTGGCCGCACTGAATGCCCCTTAGAAAATGTTGTTTTGTTGAAAACCCATAATAGTTACTGACCTCTGCTTAGAAAATTTTCTGTAAAGACATGATAATTTGTTTTATTCATCTAAAGATTGTGGAATCTGTAGATATGGTTTTTCATCTGGGCAATGGAGATGAAGCATCTTTGTATAGTCTCTCAAAACAGATTTTGTGACCTAGCCTGTATTACAAGATAAATTAATCTATATTGTTCTCCAAGGAATTGAAGAGAAAAATGGCCCTCACTGATTTCATTTTCATCAGCAGGTGGCCAGAACAGAAATGAACTTGCTGGGAGTCAGTACCATTGTTTCCTGCATTGGCATGCAGTGTCTTACTGGTACTATGGCAACTTTTTAAAGCAGTTGTAAACTGTTAGAGATTTTCTTTTTTTTTTGGGGGGGGGGTGGACCTGTGGGGCAAAGCCATAATGTGCTAATGTGGGTTCACAGGCTCCGGCTCTGTATTCGGCAGGAGCCACAATGATTTCACTCCCTCACATGTGCTTGGGAGCCACCATTTGAATCACATTGCTTTGAAGGAACGGCACGGGCGGCCGTTCCTTCAGAGGGCATGCGCCAGTGATGTCACTGGCTGCATGCAATGTAAATATCTCTTTAACAGTGCCCGTTTAGGAGATATTTACACTACCTATAGGTAAGCCTTATTATAGGCTTACCTATAGGTAAAAGCAAGAGAAGGAAGTTTTCTTCCTCTTTAATAAAGCTTACCTAGATCATTAGTTCATTGCAGATATCATAAGCTCTCATGACTGTGTGGTTATAACTAGAACTGAGCATTGTGAATGTGGTACAGTCATTTCTTGGCACATTCTGAAGAAGCAGACGGGTAATCTGGGAAACATGTCAACTTTTGGGCATTACTACTCTAAATATATTTAATAATAAATCTAAGAAATGTGTACCATTATGTTTAAGACATATAGGATTATCATTTATTGGTATCTGGGGTTGGTAGAACTAAAGACGGAAAGGCAGTAAAATGTGTTCATGTTATTTTAGGATCTGCTTAACATTTTTATGATTATGTATACTTTTAATCTGTCCTTTCTGGTGTTTGCGCTTTTTAATCTTAATGTATAATAAAGATATATTTTAATAAAATAATCTGTCTACAAAAACATAATTGCTGTATCACCAAAGCCCTATTTAGAGGGCTAATGTTTACTGGATAACATATAAGATGAGCAGCTGGTACTAAGACAATTCAGTACCTTCTAAACAGCCTCTTATGAATATGGATGGTATTTATGGCAGTGTTCAATATACAGATTATAAAAAAAACTGTATTGACAGTTCAGGTTGCCTGGATGTCATGCTGAACCAATGGCTTCAATATTTTTCATTTATTTAAAACAGGTATCCAAAGAGCACTGAAATTTTACACCCAAGCAGGGCCCACAAGGAGCTTACAATTTATTTTTTCACATACATACACATAATAGGACCACCTATACAGTGATGATGTACTAAAGCAACTTACCAAGAGTAGGTATAAATTAGTATAGTGTAAATTAGTATGATATGCTTGCACTACAGGCCAACATGTGTGTATGAGTGTATCAATGTATGACTGTGAGTGTATCGATGTATTCATGTACTTTGATCCCTGAACATATCTATCTGATCATGCACTGATGCTGAATGCATTTGGTACTACCCTAGTGGCATGAATTTGAAAATCCAAAAAAGTTTGGTTTTATGTCCTGTGTTCCCATAAAGTGCACTAAAGCATGTATATATTTTATCTGAGAATTAAAAAAATGGATGTGACCAGTTTGCTAAGCAAAAAAATATGTCATACAAAGCAGCAGGTCAAGAAGACCTGTATGCCATGCTAGCAAAAAAGCAGTGCATGTATTGCTATTTATATACTGGTATTTATCATCAGAATTTCCATATAAAGTACCAGCTTACGGAATCTCTATTTAAGTTCTAATATATGTAATTTTGCATGTCAGGTGGCGTACTCCTTACTGTGCATATTGTGAAATATTTCCTAGAGTGAGGTTCAGCAAAACTTCTTACAATGAAGGTTTTTTAGAATCTTCTTTATTAAAGTGCACACTTTAAGTTTTTTTTTTCCTGCATGGTATGTGCAAAAATGATAAAAGTGGTTGTATAGAGCTAAAAACACTGGCGAAAATCACATTTTTTTTTTTTGTGTACTACATGTTAGATAACATCTGGATGTTGGAGAGTAAATTTCAAAGCAAACCAGACTTATTAGTAAATTCCATGCATACAACCATGTCTATAAGAATATGATTCATTTTAGCCTTGGCAGTGTGCATATCATTTAGTAAATCAACCTAAATGTCTCCTTTATCATTTAGTCATCAACTAATGTAGACTCAAACTACCCCAAAGATCCAAATATAAAAAATAACTTCTAGTTCCTGGCATGCCTGCTATCTACAGTACAAAACTACACAAAAAAGGATTATCCAGGCTAACATAACCAAATAACTCCACCTGTGATATTTACGCTTAGACACATTTACAGTGTTCACGCCAAATAAAGGTGATGCATGTAAGAGTTTAATAGAGAGTATGTTTCTTTCCTTTACTAAAAAAGAAGAAAAAAAAATGTTAACTCTATAAACCCATGTGCAAAAATGTGCAATTCACTGTGGATAATCACGGTACAAACCATACTGTAGAATAAAAAGTTCTTATGACAATTTATTTCTACTGAGTTCCATTTACTGTCTAGTGTCCATTGACTGTTTCTCATCTGTGCACTAACTTCTACATATGAACTGTCACTAACCTGTCCAGAATTACACTAAATGTAAGGAGGTGAGAAACATACATTACTGGTGAATCTTATTTGAATGCACTTACATGCATTATCAATAGTGAGGAGACGAACACCCCCGGATCGGTTCGCACCAGAACACAGCGAACAAGGCAAAAGTTTGTTAGAACATGAAAACTCCATTGAAGTCTATGGGACTCGAACATTAAAAATCAAAAGTCCTAATTTTAAAGGCTTAAATGTAAGTTATTGCCCAAAAAAAAGTGTACGGGGGTCAGGGTACTGCCCTGGGGGACATGTACCACTGCAAAAAATGCTTTAAAAAATTATAATTTTTACAGGAGCAGTCATTTTAATAAAGTGAAACAATAAAAATGAAGAATTCCTTTAAATATCATGTCTGGGGGGGTCTCCTTAATGTGCATGCAAAGTGGCGCATTTGTGCGATGTTTGTAGCCTGCTGCAGCAATATTGACATTTCTAAAGGAAAAAATGTCATTTAAACTTGCTCGTGGCTGTAATGTATTATCTGCTCCCGGCAATACAGATAAAAAAACATGAAAAAAATGGTGTGGGGTTCCCCCTCCCAGCCCAAGCTAGGCCCTTTGGGTCTGGTACGGATTTTAAGGGGAACCCAACACCAAAATTGAAAAAAAAAATGGTGTGCCCCCCCCCCAAAATCCATACCAGACCCTTATCCAAGCAAGCAGCCTGGCTGGTCAGGATATGGGGGGGATGAGTGAGCGCCCCCCCTCCTGAACCATACCAGGCCACTTGCCCTCAACATGGGGAGGGTGTTTTGGGATGCCCCCCAAAGCACCTTGTCCCCATGTTGATGGGGACAAGGGCCTCTTCCCGACAAGCCTGGGCTGTGGTTGTGGGGGTCTGCTGGTGGGGTGCTTATTGGAATCTGGAAGCCCCCTTTAACAAGGGATCCCCAAGATTCCGGACTAC
This sequence comes from Pelophylax lessonae, assembly GCF_965119305.1. Classification (NCBI taxonomy): domain Eukaryota; kingdom Metazoa; phylum Chordata; class Amphibia; order Anura; family Ranidae; genus Pelophylax; species Pelophylax lessonae. The sequence goes on along the minus strand of NC_138768.1, from coordinate 679,772,579 downwards.
CCCCTATGTGAACCACCACAACCACAGCCCAGGCTTGTCGGGAAGAGACCCTTGTCCCCATCAACATGGGGACAAGGTGCTTTGGGGGGCACCCCAACCCACCTTCCTGTCCAGCCAGGCTGCTTGCTCAGATAACGGTCTGGTATGAATTTTGGGGGGGTCCAATTAATTTTTTTTTTTAATTTTGGTGTGGTTCACCTTAAAATCCATACCAGACCCAAAGGGCTTGGTATGGACTGGGGGGGACCCCACGCCGTTTTTTTTTCCATGTTTTTTTATCTGTATTGCTGGGAGCTGACAATACATTACAGCCACGAGCAAGTTTAAATGTCATAAGAATCAGCCCTACACTGCACTGTTTGGTATATATCCTGCAATAACTGTCAAAAAAAAAATATATATATATATATATATATATATATATATATATATACATACACATATACAGTACAGACCAAAAGTTTGGACACACCTTCTCATTCAAAGAGTTTTCTTTATTTTCTTTATTTTCATGACTACAGGGAGTGCAGAATTATTAGGCAAATGAGTATTTTTGAGGATTAATTTTATTATTGAACAACAACCATGTTCTCAATGAACCCAAAAAACTCATTAATATCAAAGCTGACTATTTTTGGAAGTAGTTTTTAGTTTATTTTTAGTTTTAGCTATTTTAGGGGGATATCTGTGTGTGCAGGTGACTATTACTGTGCATAATTATTAGGCAACTTAACAAAAATCAAAGATACAGTATACCCATTTCAATTATTTATTTTTACCAGTGAAACCAATATAACATCTCAACATTCACAAATATACATTTCTGACATTCAAAAACAAAACAAAAACAAATCAGTGACCAATATAGCCACCTTTCTTTGCAAGGACACTCAAAAGCCTGCCATCCATGGATTCTGTCAGTGTTTTGATCTGTTCACCATCAACATTGCGTGCAGCAGCAACCACAACCTCCCAGACACTGTTCAGAGAGGTGTACTGTTTTCCCTCCTTGTAAATCTCACATTTGATGATGGACCACAGGTTCTCAATGGGTTTCAGATCAGGTGAACAAGGAGGCCATGTCATTAGCTTTTCTTCTTGTATACCCTTTCTTGCCAGCCACGCTGTGGAGTACTTGGACGCGTGTGATGGAGCATTGTTCTGCATGAAAATCATGTTTTTCTTGAAGGATGCAGACTTCTTCCTGTACCACTGCTTGAAGAAGGTGTCTTCCAGAAACTGGCAGTAGGACTGGGAGTTGAGCTTGACTCCATCCTTAGATTTTGTGGGGATAACTGAGACTTGGTTTGACAGCTCTCATGACTGGATGGCGACCATTCAGGGGTATTCCCTTTATCGCAGAGATAGAGAGGGTAAAAAAGGGGGAGGGGTATGTCTGTATATTAAGAACAGTATACAGGTAAATATGAGGGATGATATTAATACTGGAGCTATGGACGAGGCAGAATCCCTATGAGTAGAGCTTCAAAGGGAAGGCACGGTGGGGAAGGTAATATTGGGCGTATGCTATAGGCCCCCCAACCTGAGGGAGGAGGGGGAGGCGGACCTCATTTTACAGATAGGATTGGCAGAAAGGATGGGAAATGTCATTATAATGGGGGACTTTAATTATCCAGATATAGACTGGGCAGAAGGAAACGCACACTCAGCCAAGGCTAGGCAGTTCCTAAATGTTTTGCAGGACAATTTCATGGGTCAGATGGTGAATGCACCGACGAGAAAAAATGCGGTACTTGACCTACTAATTACCAACAATACAGACCTGCTCACAGATATAGAAATACAACTTAGGAAACAGTGACCATAGGTCAATAAGTTTCAGTATTAATTACAGTTATAGGAAGCAGAGGGGTAATATAAGGACACTGAATTTCAAAAGAGCCAATTTCCCTAAACTGCGCTCGCTGCTAGAAAATATCAATTGGGATAGAACCCTGGGAACAAAGAACACGGAGGAAAAATGGGAGTGCTTCAAGAGCATGCTTAACAAGGGGATTGACCAGTGCATTCCAAAGGGAAATACATTTAAAAGAGCAAAATTAAACCCTGGGTGGCTAAACTCTAACATAAAAATGCATATTAGTGCTAAAGAAAAGGCCTTCAAAAAATACAAGACTGAGGGGTCATTGGCAGCATTTAAGCATTACAAAGAGTGTAATAAGAAATGTAAAGACGAAATCAGGGCGGCTAAAATAGAACACGAGAGACATATAGCGGAGGAGAGTAAAAAGAACCCCAAGAAGTTCTTTAAGTATATAAACAGTAAGAAAGCGAGGCCAGAACACATTGGCCCCATAAAAGATGACAAAGGAAATATGACCACTGAGGACAGAGAAAAGGCGGAAGTGTTAAATAATTTCTTCTCTTCAGTCTTCACAAAAGAATTGGAGGGCTACACGAACCTAGCTTGTAAGGCCAAACTAAATAATACACCTCAGGAAATGCCGCCATGGCTAACAGAAGATAGACTTAGAACTAAACTAGAGAAACGTAACATAAATAAATCACCGTACCGGATGGCTTGCACCCGAGGGTTCTTAAAGAGCTCAGCCAGGTGATTGCCAGACCATTATTCTTGATCTTTAAGGATAGTTTACAGACGGGTATGGTGCCAGCTGATTGGAAAAAAGCCAACGTGGTACCAATATTTAAAAAGGGGCCGAGGTGTATCCCGGGGAACTATAGGCCGCTCAGCCTAACATCTGTAGTCTGCAAGATTTTGGAGGGGATGTTAAGGGACCACATACAAGACTTTAGTAATGAAAACTGTATTATTAGTAGCAATCAGCATGGATTTATGAAAAATCGTTCTTGCCAAACCAATCTATTAACCTTCTACGATGAAGTGAGCTGCCACCTAAATAAAGGAAAGCCTGTGGATGTGGTGTATCTGGACTTTGCAAAGGCCTTTGACACCGTTCCCCACAAACGCTTACTGTACAAACTAAGGAAGGTAGGTATGGACCATAAGGTGAGTACCTGGATAGAGAACTGGCTCCAGGGGAGAGTTCAGAGGGTGGTGATTAATGGGGAGTACTCGGATTGGGCGGGTGTGGAAAGTGGGGTCCCCCAGGGTTCTGTCCTGGGACCAATCCTGTTTAATTTATTCATAAATGATATAGAGGAGGGGATATCTAGTACAATCTCAGTATTTGCAGATGATACTAAACTAAGCATGCCATTATCTTCTAAGCAGGATGTGGAAACCTTACAAGCGGACCTGAACAAAATAACGGGGTGGGCAACTACATGGCAGATGAGGTTTAATGTTGAAAAATGTAAAGTAATGCACTTGGGGGCCAAAAACCAGAAAGCAAGCTACTCACTAGGGGGGGAGCCTCTGGGTGAGTCTAGGATGGAAAAAGACTTGGGGGTACTGGTAGACAACAGGCTTGGCAGTGGCATGCAATGCCAAGCCGCTGCAAGTAAAGCCAACAGAATACTGGGATGTATAAAAAAGGGGATTCACTCCAGAAATAAAGAGATTATTCTCCCACTCTACAAGACTCTGGTCAGGCCACATCTGGAGTATGCTGTCCAGTTTTGGGCACCGGTCCTCAGGAAGGATGTGCTGGAACTGGAAAGAGTCCAGAGAAGGGCAACAAAAATAATTAGGGGAATGGAGGACATCAGCTATGAGGAAAGACTACAAGCACTGAACTATTCTCTCTGGAGAAGAGACGACTGAGGGGGGATATGATATCAATGTTCAAATACTGTACTGGCAACCCTAGCATAAGGAACAAACTATTCAGAGAAAGGAGATGCAATAAGACACGTGGCCACTCACTAAAACTAGAGGAAAGGCGGTTTAACCTTAAAATGTGTAAGGGGTTCTTCACTGTAAGAGCAGTAAGGATGTGGAATTCTCTTCCACAAGCAGTCGTATCAGCAGGGAGCATTGATAGTTTCAAAAAACTGTTAGATGGGCACCTTAGAGACCACAACATACAGGGGTATACAATGTATGGTTAAAAGCAAACACACACACACATCATAGGTTGAACTGGATGGACTGGTGTCTTTTTTCAACCTCACTAACTATGTAACATTGTAACATCCTCAACCTGAAAAGGCCCCACAAGCTCATCTTTGATGATACCAGCCCAAACCAGTACTTCACCTCCACCTTGCTGGCGTCTGAGTCGGACTATAGCTCTCTGCCCTTTACCAATCCAGCCACGGGCCCATCCATCTTTCCCATCAAGACTCACTCTCATTTCATCAATCCATAAAACCTTTAAAAAATCAGTCTTGAGATATTTCTTGGCCCAGTCTTGACGTTTCAGCTTGTGTGTCTTGTTCAGTGGTGGTCGTCTTTCAGCCTTTCTTACCTTGGCCATGTCTCTGAGTATTGCACACCTTGTGCTTTTGGGCACTCCAGTGATGTTGCAGCTCTGAAATATGGCCAAACTGGTGGCAAGTGGCATCTTGGCAGCTGCACGCTTGACTTTTCTCAGTTCATGGGCTGTTATTTTGCGCCTTGGTTTTTCCACACGCTTCTTGCAACCCTGTTGACTATTTTGAATAAAATGCTTGATTGTTCGATGATCACGCTTCAGAAGCTTTGCAATTTTAAGAGTGCTGCATCCCTCTGCAAGATATCTCACTATTTTTGTCTTTTCTGAGCCTGTCAAGTCCTTCTTTTGACCCATTTTGCCCAAGGAAAGGAAGTTGCCTAATAATTATGCACACCTGATATAGGGTGTTGATGTCATTAGACCACACCCCTTCTAATTACAGAGATGCACATCACCTAATATGCTTAATTGGTAGTAGGCTTTCGAGCCTATACAGCTTGGAGTAAGATAACATGCATAAAGAGGATGATGTGGTCAAAATACTAATTTGCCTAATAATTCTGCACTCCCTGTATGTCACACTTCAAGAGGTAGTCACCTGAAATGGTTTTCACTTCACAGGTATGCCCTGTCAGGTTTAATAAGTGTGATTTCTTGCCTTATAAATGGGGTTGGGACCATCAGTTGTGTTGTGCAGAAGTCAGGTGGATACACAACTGATAGTCCTACTGAATAGACGGTTAGAATTTGTATTATGGCAAGAAAAAAGCAGCTAAGTACAGGAAAACGAGTGGCCATCATTACTTTAAGAAATTAAGGTCAGTCAGTCCGAAAAATAGGGAAAACTTTGAAAGTGTCCCCAAGTGCAGTTACAAAAACCATCAAGCGCTACAAAGAAACTGGCTCACATGCGGACCGCCCCAGGAAAGGAAGACCAAGAGTCAACTCTGCTGCGGAGGATAAGTTCATCCGAGTCACCAGCCTCAGAAATCGCAGGTTAACAGCAGCTCAGATTAGAGACCAGGTCAATGGCACACGGAGTTCTAGCAGCAGACACATCTCTAGAACAACTGTTAACCCCCTTAGCGATATTCCCGAGCGTGACTCAGGGTGGATTTTTTATGCTACTATCGGTATCCCCGAGTCACGCTCGGGGTAGATGTGCAGAGCCTGCAGCTGTGTTCCTTACCTTCTCCTGGCGATCCAGCGATGTTCTCCCATTGCTGTGATCGCCAGCCGAGATCCCCGCCACTCGTCCGTCGGTCTGATGACTTCCTGGTTCCGTTCCCTGCAGCAGCAATGGTGCATGGGAGCGGAACTGGGAGGGAAATTTAAATGTTGCACAAAACACAAACACATAACATTTATAATATATATATATATATATATATATATATATATATATATATATATATATATATATAATATATAACGCATGAATTGTAATCTAATCAATAATATCATTTTATTATATAATATATAATATAATATAGTATATATATATATATATATATATATATATATATATATATATATATATATAATATATTATATAATAAAATTATATTATTGATTCGATTATAATTCATGCGTTTCAAATTTATCACATCTGGGATGTCTACTAGAGTCTTGTTTTGGTCAGCTTTAAGTCAATAATTACTAAGAATTGTAGGCCTATAATACATAACGCCCAATTTCCATGCAAAAAATTGTACCGCTTTTGGTACATAATTCCTGACATAATCATACCGCCAGGGAGGTTAAGAGGAGACTGTGTGAATCAGGCCTTCATGGTAGAATATCTGCTAGCAAACAACTGCTAAAGAAAGGCAACAAGCAGAAGAGACTTGTTTGGGCTAAAGAACACAAGGAATGGACATTAGACCAGTGGAAATCTGTGCTTTGGTCTGATGAGTCTAAATTTGAGATCTTTGGTTCCAACCACCGTGTCTTTGTGCGATGCAGAAACTCTACATGCCTGGTTCCCACCGTGAAGCATGGAGGAGGAGGTGTGATGGTGTGGGGGTGCTTTGCTGGTGACACTGTTGGGGATTTATTCAAAATTGAAGGCATACTGAAGCAGCATTGCTACCACAGCATCTTGCAGCGGCATGCTATTCCATCCGGTTTGTGTTTAGTTGGACCATCATTTATTTTTCAACAGGACAATGACCCCAAACACACCTCCAGGCTGTGTAAGGTCTATTTGACCAAGAAGGAGAGTGATGGGGTGCTGCGCCAGATGACCTGGCCTCAACAGTCACTGGACCTGAACCCAATCGAGATGGTTTGGGGTGAGCTGGACCACAGAGTGAAGGCAAAAGGGCCAACAAGTGCTAAGCATCTCTGGGAACTTCATAGTCATGAAAATAAAGAAAACTCTTTGAATGAGAAGGTGTGTCCAAACTTTTGGTCTGTAGTGTATATCTATATATATATAGATATATATATATATATACTACACTGCCTGATCTATTACTAGATACAATGCGCAATCCACTAACTACCTGCCTAATCTCACTCCTATCTCCCCTAACACACTATACACTGCTGCCGTATAAGCAGCAGCTTTATATAGTGTGGGGCGTGGATTTAGCCTCTTATCCATGATTGGTTAAAGGTACCCTGCCTTTGGGCAATCATGGACTTTGTGCTGTGATTGGCCGACCCATACAGGTCATGTGCATACTTCGGCCAATCATCAGACAATCAGTAATTTATTCACTGCACCAGCGCAGTGCAATATGGGACACTCATTGGCAGGCGAACTTCCCGCCGAGCGCCTCATTTGTTCGTGTGTTCAGAGAACACACGAACGCCTGATGTTCGAGTCGAACATACAGTACGTTCGACTCGAACTCGAAGCTCATCCCTAATTATCAATAGACACCTAAAATGTAGATACACATAAAGTGCATTTTTAGATACCATGTAAACCAATGCTGCTACAATTAGCATCTCAGATAATAATTGTAGCATTTTTGGGAAATATTAGTTTCACAGCAAAACAGAGAAAATAAGGAAGACACAACAGCACACATTATAGAAAAATATACTATATCACGTAGAAGCAAAGATCATCTTAGTGTGTTTTTGCCTAAGGTCATCAGCCGAGGCCTCTCAAACAATCATTTGCATAGTTGTCAACTACATGACATTCCTTGAGGTTGACTGAATGTTTTTTGTTTTACAAACAAGGTCACAACATTTTTCCTGAAGACATTGTACCATCTATCTAATGGCACCAGGCAATGCGGATGCAATACTGAGGGAAATCATGATACAATGCACATTTTCAGATTTTCAGAAATCATGTCGAATTACAGCACATAACAGCATAATATGGAATCAGTGATCCATATAATAAAAAACTTCAAAAACATATAGTAGAAATGTATTTTACTTCAAAGTCAAATCATTAAAAAAATAAAATATTCCTGGGAAAGGCACTCATATATTCAATTTTAAGACCCCTTTCACACATACGGTCCACTCAGTTCTTCAGTTCAGTCACGTCAAAATGTATCAGTTTTCCATCCGTTTTTCATCCATTTTTCATCCATTTTTCCTCCGTTTTTCATCAGTTGTCATCCATTTTTCATCAGTTGTTATCCGTTTTTCATCCGTTTTTCGTCAGTTGTTATCTGTTTTTCATCCGTTGGCATCCGTTTTTCATCCATTGTCATCCGCTTTTCATCCGTTGTCATCAGTTTTCATCCGTTGTCATCTTCCGTTTTTCATCCGTTGTCATCCGCTTTTCGTCCGATCCGTTTTTTTGATGGATGAAAAATAGGGCATTCATCCGTTCAAAAAAACGGACATTGACGGAAGTGGATGAAAACAAATGTTAACTGATGATCATCCGTTGTCATCCGTTTTTACATAGAGATACATTGATGTCCGTTTTTCATCCGTCAACGGATGGATGAAAAACGGACAAACAGACAGCATGTGTGAAAGGGGCCTTACTCTCCACTATCATAATAGTGGCCATACACACAAAATTCAAATGGTAATTGCATTATACAAAAACTCCATCTAGATATACCAAATAGTTACCATGTCATGTTCAATTATCTCCACAGCCTATTGCATTCATAATTACGCTATATCTAGATTAGCTTTTTTGTATGCTGTAATTAACATTGTAAGCCTGTGAATGTGTCATTAAAGATCTGTTTTATTACATTTATTGACTCTGTATACCCCTGTGTTTTTGTTCTACAAGTAGACAACATTGTAGACAGTAGACAACGACTGTCCTTTTCCAGCTTAGGTATGTGAATCATGCTAACATATACACTGCGGGGTTTATTTACTAAAACTGGAGTGCAAAATTTGGTGCAGCTCTGCAAAGAAACCAATCAGCTTCCAGGTTTATGTCAAAGATTAATTGAACAAGCTGAAGTTAGAAGCTAATTGGCTGCCATGCACAGCTCCAACATATTTTGCACTCTCCAGTTTTAGTAAATCCCCCCCTGTATGTTCAATGATTAATTTAGTGTTAGACTCTACTTACCATAGAGTTAAAAGTGTGAAAACTTTTTGAAGAACCCGTGTGTGTGTGTGTCATGCCCATAACCAGTTTTAGATGAAACTTAATTTGGTGGAGACTATATATAATATCATCAAATGATCTAAGAATCAGAATCCTACTGGTTAGGGTTGGATTCTGTACATATACAATTTTAAGTCCTATTAACACCTGAAAGGGATATTGAGGTAGGTTCCATGTGATATGCAGACTGATGTCATAAACTCCAGGGAGATACTTAGATAATTAGGATAAAGGACTCCATGATCATCATTGATTTATTTTGGCAAACTCCTGATTTGCAGAGACACCAATAGAATGAGGGAGACCTAGTTCTTTTCAGGTATGTCTGTTAGAAATACTGTGTTTTATTCAGTATAAGGGAAAATAGGATAAACAGATTGGTAAATGTTGTTACAAAATCCACAGATTTTTTGTCTGGGCAAACTCCTCCTGGACATATGGAGTCATACACACATGAGTGGGAAGAATTATTTTTAACAAATTCAATCGATTAACAACTATATAACATTGTGTAAAAATGTTTTGGATAATTATTATAACTACTGTACATCGTCGTGTTATATATTTTAGACAGCTACCGTCCACATTGTCCTCATGAAGTGAACATTGTTCATGAAACACGTTGAGATACCACCATAGTTCCACTATCAAGTGACATAATAAAATTTGGAACCATGCCTGAAGAAAGAAACAACGTTCTTGGAAAAGCTTGCATCAGAAATGTATTTTGCTAGTAGCATGAAAGATATCATCTGCATTTTTTTCTCTATTACTGTCTGCGGCTTACACAGTACAAAACTTTACTGCCGCATACCCATATATTAAATACAGTCTTTATGTTTACCGGTCACAAATTTCAAGATCATTTTCCTTTTGTAATGGCACTGATTTAGTAATTACTCAGATATAATTAACATGCTGGGGAAATGTTTGCTACTGAGCTTTCGATAGGGCCTTCAAAATCCTCTCATTATGACTAACACATTGATAGGTACAAGCATTCCTTAGTATTGATCCTTGTGAGAACTGGCAGATCAAGTTTTTATTTACAAGATCTGCCTATATGTGACCAGCACAAAACTCACATTTTTGTCTTTCAGCCAAACAAGCAATATTTGTCCAAAAAGCCAGCCAATATGGCTGGATGCATGGTAATAATAGTAATAATAATACTAATAATAATAATAATAGTAATAATAATAACTTGTATAGAGAAATAATACTTTAACTGCAGTGAAAGCAGGGTTTGTAAAGGCATATAGCATACAGTGAATTATACATTAAGGCAAAGATGTAGTAAAACTTTTGTACAAACATCCTGAAAAAATGTATTCTTTTTTTTTGCAAGTAATGGTGCCATTGCTTGTATACAATATATTATAGTATATATTGAGTACAAAACCCTCCTACCTATTCTAAAAACAAAATAAAATCAAAGGGCACCTTGCCATTTCATGTCTGGTTTAAAAATACTCAGCCTGAAGCCTTGTGCTTTTATAAACTCAAAGAAATTTTACTGTTCATATTATGCATATATTACTAAAAACAAAGTTATATTATTCTGTATATGATTATCCCCTTTTACTAATTTACTGTGAACAGTGCTAGAAACATCTGTAATTCATATTTCAAGAGAAAGAAAGGATTTTCATGGATACTTTGTGGACTGCATGTAAAAATCACAAACCATAAGAACATTAAATCTTAGGGGATAATCAATTTATATCTTCTTACATAAATTATTGCACAAATTAGGCTCTGATCAATAAGTACAGTCTATTTCCTGATCTATACTTTATAATTGATATCCTACAAAAAAATGCACATTTAACAAGCTATTTGTGACAATAAAAACTTTAGTTTTAAAAACTTTCATATATTGACCAGAAAACAATAAAATATCACTGCATGCATTCATTGCTTCTCCATATAGCTATGTAATTAAACTATCGTAGGCGCAAGGGTCATTACAATTTTCTTTATCGTGGTATCAGCCATCAAATTTCATAAATCGAAGCTTTCAGGGATAGAACATTTACATAATTGAATTTTGAAAAGCACAACTTGCTCTTGGTACTATCAAACATGATCAAGATAAAAATATGTAAGAATAGGGATTGTACAAACAAAATATTCTGTTTACCCATCGCTAAAGCATTTTATAATATTACTTCAATGTAAAGTTGACCTCGAAGCCTTCCTTTAAAAAACAAATTGGATGAATGGTCTTGTTTGTCATTGAGGTTTTTAAAGACAGTGTAAAGTCTTTGATTAAAATATACATGTAGAAAATAACCAATTTAATGTAAATTACATTATGAATGAACATAATAAATCCCTTGTTTCTATATAATATGTAAATTTATATGCACATGGGTTCAGCCACATTGCTTATTTTTAAAGGCAAGCTATGCTTTCTGCTTAGGAATGCAATGCACTAAATGAGCTTTAGTTTTCGCTCAGTGCAGGGCTATCAGACGGCTCTGATTGACAGAAAACAATAGACTCTCTATGTGGCTTATCTTGTAATTGATTTTATCTCAAACATTTGGTAAAATGCTCATTACACTGCCTAATATACAGATTGTGACCAGGGGAAGAATCTATGAATCTGAATTTGCAACACAATCATGAACATAGGAAACACCTAATAAGTAAAGCATAAAAAAGTCAAATACGGCTTTCAGATAAATGTTACAATGAAAAATTCAAAATATTTACTCACTGAAAATAAAAAGCAGTTTTAGCTTTCACTTTGCAGTTGTGTAGAGTCTTTTCTACTACACTGAAATGGATATACACTCTGTATAGTAGTATATAAGTAATAAGCCAGTCATGTTTCTGAGCAATGTCCCCTGTGCTTCATTAGGCTGGGCCAGCAATCTGAGCCAGTCAGGTTCTTCTGCTGACTGGAGGAGAGAGCAGAGGCAGCAGAACAATGATCTTATTGGTCTTGTGTTTCTTCATTCTCCAGTCAGTCAGCTGTGCTGCTGCAAAGAAAATCATGAACCTGGCTGTGTTTATTTCACCTTAAATTTTAATTTAGTGGAAAAGTTATCCTACCACATAGAATCTGAACACAGCACACACTTTAAAGGCTTCCATGACTGTCCCTTACAAAATAATTTTTTTTTAAAGAAGAGCTTCAGTCTCTCTCTCAAAAAAAAAATTAAAGTCAGCAGCTACAAATACTGTAGGTGCTAACTTTCAATATAAGGTCATTTACCTGTCCAGGGATTCTGTGATGTTGGCACCCAAGCCGACTCTTCAATCAGCTTCAGTTGCAGACGCTGGCATTGCAAGAAAGGGAAACTGGCAGTAAAGCCTTTCGGCTTCACACCTGGTTTCCTACTGTGCATGCACAAGTCACGCTGTGCTTTGTGAATGGTCCCGAACATGCTTGTAGATCGCCACAGCTATTTGAGCCAGAAGTTGGAGCAAGTACCCCCCCCCCCCAAAAAAAAAAAGTGCCAAACGTGGCAGTGGTTGTGCATTCTATGCTTCAAAATAAAAAGCCTTCTGTGTGTAGGAGCTAACCCAGCACCCCTTAATACTTACCTGAGCCCCATCTCTATCCAACAATGTCCACGAGTTCCTCGGCCATCCGGGACTCTCCCTCCTGAATGGCTGAGACATAGCAGTGGCACTGGATCCCGCTGCTGTCACTCAAATACCGTTAGCCAACCAGGAAAGAGAGGGGGTGGGGTCAAAAGGCAGCTCCGTGTCTAAATGGACACAGGGAGCTGTGACTCAGCTCAGGTGCCTCCATAGCAAGCTGCTTGCTGTGGGGACACTCAACAGGAAGGAGGGGCCAGGAGCAGCAATGAGGGACCCGAGAAGAGGAGGATCCAGGCTGCTCTGTGCAATTCCACTGCACAGGGCAGGTAAGTATACCATGTTAGTTATTTAAGAAAAAAAAAAAAAAAACCTAGACTTTAAAATCACTTTAAGCTATGTGACTGTCATTATATTTAATATTATTATTAATAACCTCCCCAAACCTGACTCATCTTTTCCTACCTACTTATATCATTATTTTGGCACATAAAGGGAAGAGTTCTCTTTATGATTGCAGTAATTTGTAACATGTATTATGCAACCGATGGTTATAATACCTTTTGCACTGGTGTGTGAATTTCTGCACACCATTGCAAAAGATATTATAATCACTGAGCCCTGGCTTAATAATATTACATACCGTAAGGCAGTTTAGGGCACTTTATTTTTTTTTCTACATAACAATCTAGCCTGTTTCTTCAGCTTCTTAACCCACTTCTCACTTTTTAACCTACTGTATGTTTTCTGTTAAATATCAAAGGCTGCCTTATGCAAATCAAAACAAGCCACCCTTAAGCAACTAAAAAAAAAAATGAAAAAATGGAGCCTAAAATTAGTTCACCTTTTCCTGTTGGGTATAATGGGCATTTTCTCAACTCTATCAAAGGAGACTAATTAGAGCTTATTTTCAGGTAAGGCTTATGTATTTTATGAATTATTACATCATCGAACACACCTCAACAGCATGATCAAAGAACTCCAGGAAATACTAATTACATCTAAAATGTTTCTTAATGTCATGAAGAATACATGCATTGCAATTGCTATCCTCAGGATCCAGCTGAATTTCGATCCATGTATGGGTAGGCTGGTTGTTGATAGATTGACTTGTGTACAACCAGCCTGTCAGGATTTTCCTGATCAATAAGTGCCATTGGCTATAGCCAGCAACACTAATCACTGTATTTTAATAGAGGGGAAATCTCCCCACAGTCAAAATACTAAGGATTCCCCCCACCGGCATGGAGTGAATGAGGAAATAGGCTCATTCAATCTGCTGGTATAATATATAGCCAGCCTTACTAATAATGCTAGTTGGTAGTTGATCCCCTAAATTTTAAACTTTCAGAGGCACTGATCAAGACCAAATATGTAAATCTCAAAAGTCAGAGAAAAGCCAGAAGTCCTTAATCTGTATGCCTGTTCAAGGTCAGTGACTCAAAGTTTTAAAGCTGAATGGTCGGACAGGAAACTCATTTTTTGCTGTTATGTCAGCTAAAGTATAGACACACCATTTTAATGTATATCTAAAGGAAAAACTTTTTCGTTGCCGTTGTTTTGGATGAAACAAGGAATGCTTTTTTGCAGTTTGTGCCACAATGAAGAGATTCACTTCAGTTACAACACAACTGGAGGAGAGTAGCATTCTCTCAAAAGTGAACGAAGTACCCACTTAAACAATGGGCTTGATTTACTAAAGGCAAAGAGTGTGTTCACTATGCAAAGGAACTTAGTGAATGTGCTGAAATTTCACTTAGCAAAGAATGCCCAATCACGAGCAGAAAAAAATTAAAAACAGCATTTTTGCTTGTATTTGATTGCATGATGGATGTCAGCAGAGTTTTGCCTCATTCACCAAGCTCTGGGGAAAATTCCCATGCATAGTGCAACTTTCCTTGCAAAGTGAACAGTCTAGTTGTCTTTGGTAAATAATCCCAAATGTTTCCAAACAGTTATTTTCGATGAAAGATTTCCAAAATTTTGGATCCCCATTCATTTACTATATGTGTCGCTGACAATGGTCAAAACGTGTCGACTTTAGAAACACTAACAGTGTTATTATGATCCACATGATTCCAATAAAATTTTTGAACACCTTCATTCAAAGTACGCGGGTTGATATTCTAAATACAATATAAATATAATGTTTGCAAATTTTAAAGAACAATTACCATGTATGCTTCAAAATGAACAGAGCAGAAAAATAAAGCATAGACGTGCAAAAAGTGTTTGGACGCACTTCTAGTCAATATTAATGAAGTTCTCTTTCATGAGATGGAGTCGGACTTTACCTAGAAAAACGGATTCTGCAGATTTCAAACTTCAGTTGACCCATGCCATTTTCCTTTTGCTATCCCATCTAAAAGTACCCATACATAGAGAGAATTGTAAGCTCAGTATTACTCCCTATCTCATATCACAGTTAACTAGCAAACTTTAGATACCATCTGTGAAATCTTTGAGTAAAATGTGACTTACAAAATTAGTAAAGACAAATTTTATACAGATATTTAACAGCTGTTATCTAGGGATTGTTGGTAAGTTGTGATATGAGAGAGAGAGAGCAGTAAAGAGCGTATACTGGCCTCTATACAAAAGGTCTGTTAGATAGGATAGGAAGAGGAATGTCATGGATAACTAAATACAGAGAACAAAAGAACATTATATCATTCAAAAAACAACAGTTTTAGGCTTAAAATACAGAATGCGCATCCTAATCTCTTAATTTATTCACTGAAACTTTGCCCAAAACAGATAATGCAGCAGCAACATGTATTTGAACCTTAACAGATGTCTCCCTTGGCCTCACTCCACACATTTTTATGTTTCCCTTGTCCAACCTCAAAATGGTTTAAAAGTACCCATATGTGTTCTTATAAAAGTATCGTAATACATGTACAGTAATGTATTGCTGGCTTTTTGGCATTTAGTTTCCACCAGGGATATTGCCTGCCTACATGATCACCCCCTCTCTGCATGGAGAGGCCAGTGGGCCCACCACCCCTGCTGTTCCTCTGTAAACAGCTTCAGAGCGGAAGCTAATGTAACTATATTATATGCTATAAAATGCTGTAGAACACATATTAAATAATAAAATAAAAAGATGATCCTTCCTTTTGAGACATTTTTGTACATTTTATTCAAAAGCTAGGAGATACAGTATACTATCTTACCTCTGCTTATACAGCAGATCAGAATAATTCATCAGAATTTTTCCTAACCATCTGATCAACCCACAGGTAGCTTGAGCGGATCTGTTGCAAATAATTTCCTGCCAAATATAGATTGTTGCAATCATTTGGCCTGTGCCACAATATGACTCAGCGCATTGGTATGGTAATCTTCCATACTCTTTGTAACCGTATTCCAACAATACTGTAACTACAGAGCAATTTTATTTTTGTCAAGTTGGCAGGCAATTTAAAGAAAATGTCTTGAAATGATAAAACAGCTCAGTGAGCTTCTTTCACGAACCTGGGCCAAAGTATGTGATCACCTTGCTATATTTATATCAATGTGTCAGCAGTAGCTATTAAATATTTATTTGTGCAGATGAAAATATCATACACGTATTACATACAATCCTAACTATGTACCATGTGGTCATTATTTGGGCTTACATGTGAAAAGAGTCACATTGCTCTATAATAGTATTTGTTCTTTAAAAATAATTTTATATCACTAAAGTTTATGTACAGTAATCTGGCTAATACATATCCTTTAGCCTGATATAAAGACTTTCCTACATCTACTGTCAAGAGTCACTGGCAAAGCAAGACTTAGCAATAATAGTTTACTGTAAATCAAAGTTATCATTTAAGGTAGGCATAGGTAAATCTATATATTGAACACAGATTGGATTAGAATGATTGAACATTAGATAGCAAAGAATAGACTAATGTTAAATCAGTTAAAGGTTAATTGGATCTTTTAAATACAATATAGTATAATAGGATTTTCTGTTGACTTTACATGGATGTTAGGATGCATCTAAAATTGGCTGTAAACAGCATAAGGGCCTGTGTTGACATGCTTTTGGCTTGTGTCAATAGCATCAGTTTAAGTTGTTATTTACTTTTGAGATCTTTCAGAATTCATCTGACATGAACAAAATCCAGATATTTGTAATAGTAGAATAATGTGTTTAGACCAATGCACTCCAAGCACAGTGAGCTTTCCATCAATAACTGAAATGTGAATAGGAAGAGGTCAGGAATGGATGTGTTTGCATGTCACGGCACAAGCAGACTGCACTTCCAGCTTGTGCAGGTCGGCGGACTCATTTTATCAACTACTATAAAAAGACAGTAAAAGTACCAACAACAACCATAGGGCACTACTCACGTTTAGCAATACAATGTAATGTACTAGAAGCAAATACGTTTTATAATCATGGTAAACATACTCATCTTACAAACATTTTTATTTCTTCTTGTGTGACATTCAACAGCAGCTCTGTTGTCCAATATCTGCATTTATATATATAGGTTCAAATGTGACATCTGTTGGTATGATTAGAATGTTGCAAATCCTTTTCACAGAGAAAAAAATCATATGTAGAGCTTAGCACCAACTAGTATGTCCTTTGCTCAATGTCAGAAAACAGAAGTCCTAAAGTGGCCATGATTTTTGATGCGAACCTTAAAAAAATATATAAGGTCTGCTTAAAGTGGTTGTAAACCCTATTCATGACATTTGACCTGGGCACATATATCTGCAGTGTTTACTTGTCTCTCTCCAAAGCTCTAAGTGCCATGTCTTTCTGCTGCTCTGTTCCTCTGTTACCACATGATAACTTCTGGCAAGCTCTCCGACACACGAGATAAAAGTATCTGGAAATTTGTGTTGAGGAGGTAGATAAGCAAAAAGCTTGTCTATTCACAATGCAACTCTGCAGGTTTCTCGGTTCCTCTGCCTATGTGGAAAAGGGGGGGGGGGTGTGCCTTTTCTTCAATCAGACTCCACACCCACTGCAGAATGAGGAAAATAGATTTGTAACAGTATGTGCACTTTCTAAAGAATGTAGAAAGGGAAAGACAACAGATATACATGTGAAACTTATATAGGGAGATTTGTTTCATCTCTGTATATAATCTGAGGCTTTTCACTTCATTGGGTACAGGAGAGGGTTTACAACCACTTTAACTAACCTAGGCCCCCACCCTTATAGAAAATAGCAGCTTCCATCATGGAATGTCTACAATAGATGGCTTTATGTGTGGATCCATTCCCAAAACCCTGGGGGAAGTAGTAGAATAATTTAACCTACCAAAAACCCTATTCGAGTAGTTAACGTACATTCAAAAGCCTGGCAATTCTACAGATCAGCCACACTGCTGATGAAAGGCATCTCTCTATTTTGTAAGATAAGCTCTCCTTCAGCAAAATAGCCCCAATGTTAAAATAGGAGGAAGATCTTGGAACCACCTTTGCTACTTCTCAATGGCAGATGGCCTTCCATTATATATATAAAGAGATACTTTGGGGTTGATTTACTAAAACATGGAGAGTGCAAAATGTAGTGCAGCTCTGCATTGAAACCAATCATCTTCCAGGTTTTTTTTTGTCAAAGCTTAATTGAACAAGCTGAAGTTAGAATATGACTGGCTAGCATGCACAGCTGCACCAGATTTTGCACTATCCAGTTTTAGTAAATCAATCCCATTGCGTCAATTCTTGGGAGCTAGCACACAAAAAAACTAACCAGTGGTATTACCCCCCATAGCGATCAGCCAAATTTTCTTCCTCCACTTCTTTGGCATGCTCATGTAGGACATTTAATGCATTTAATACTATGGGGTTGTCCCAATCTCACTAGTTTCTGGTGGAAGATCTTCCAGATTATCTCCAAAGTCACAGGGATTTTAACAACTCCCACCTCGGCTATGGCAATACTTAATATAGGAATTGACGATATCCCATTTACATTTCGCATGCATGTCCTGCTGGTAGTATATAATAATATAATGAGACAGAGGAGAAATACGCTAATCCTTCAGAATCAGAAGTGATTGCCCTTTTAAACCAAAATTACACTTATGAGTACCTACTTTCGCTAAGCTCTTCTTAGCGTGATGCTTTTGATAAGGTGTGGAAAACGTGGGCTTATTGGTATACACTGTGATGTATTATACATGTATTGTCTATAGTTTAGATCTCATAACAGTATTGCAAATTTTGGCGCAGCTAGTTACTGCAAGTTATTCACCCTCATTTTAGGACCTTTTTTTGTTGTACTTTCATAATTGTGTTTCCTTGTACCTGTAAAACCCTATGAAATACTATTAAAATAAAACAAATACCAGTTTTATAGTAAAAAAGAAGTCTGGGGAAAACAATGATAAAAAATACTTACCTTATATAAGGCTTTTACCTGCTGCACCTAGGTAAGGATGAAGTGATGAACCACACAAAATAACCAGAGAAGCCCCAACTGGGGAGTACTCAGGAGGAAAGGTTGTGGAGAACCATCAATGGTGTAAAATGCAATACATTTTATTGAAGTAACAAAAAGGTACAGATTACAAAATACATGTAAAAATACCGCCTAGACACCCAGTGTAAACCACACAGACAACGTTGTCTAAGTTAGCACATAAAAAGGGCACCATTCACACTCTCTTGCATTCCATTGGTGCACCTCTCAAACACAGTATTTTCTAGTTCATGAGGGAAACTTTAATACATTCCAATTCAAGGGTACCCCCTCTGACAAGGAAAAAATCCCCAAAAATATAATGATCAAAAGACAAAAAAGAAGGAAGCTAGTTTAAACCCAAGTTTGAGCATTGGAGAGCTGTCAGTTTGTATTAAACCTTCATGAGCCGAAACTCCTGGAGTTTATAGTCCCGATAGCCAGGTGGTAGTTTCAGACGTGACAACACTATTATAACTAACCACTCAGTATGGTGTAGATTTATGGACAGACAGCTAAAGGTATTGGAGTATACGGTCTAGGGTGCCTGGGGATTCCTTACCCTTCTTCCACGCCTGACCATTCTCCTACCACTAACAAGAAGTTCCAGTCATATTCCAGTTCCATCATCTCATATGTTACAGGCTCCAATGGATGTCCCATGAGTGGCGTAATGATATTATCTAATGTCTCCGCTGTTTGTTCAAAAGTCTGCGGTTAACCAGCTGACGCTAGGGTATAAACCGGAACTTGAATTGCAAAGCTTCCAGCAGTGGAACACAAGTTGGAGCGCAGGGCCCTCCGCGCTGCTTACGTAAGCAGTGGTTAGTTATCATAGTGCTGTCACGTCTGGAACTACCACCTGGCTATCGGGACTATATCCCAAAATACTCCAGGAGTTTGGTCACTGTTAATAAGCCAGAGATACATGTGGCTTGGCTGAAGGCTCATAAACGTTTAAAACAAACTGACAGCTCTCCAATGCTCAAACTTGGGTTTAAACTAGCTGGTGGAATTCACTGTTCCAAGGGAAAATGACAGTGTCCACATTAGCTCTCAGACTGAATACAGGCCAAAACAGTTAGAGCTATCATAGTGTCACCTTCCTTCCTTTTTGTCTTTTGATCATGACATTTTTTGGGGATTTTTCCTTGTCAGAGGGGGTACCCTTGAATTGGAATGTATTAAAGTTTCCCACATGAACTAGAAAATACTGTGTTTGAGAAGTGCACCAGTGGAATGAAAGAGAGTGTGAATGGGGCCCTTTTTATGTGCTCACTTAGACAACGTTGTCTGTGTGGTTTACACTGGGTGTCTGGATGGTATTTTTACACGTATTTTGTTATCTATACCTTTTCGTTACTTCAATAAAATGTATTGCATTTTACACCGTTGATGGTTCTTCTTTAACAACTTTTCCTCCTGAGTACTCCCCAGTTGGGGCTTCTTGGTTTTTTTTTTGTGTGGTTCATGCTTAGAGCTCAGTTGTGGAGGTACCCAGTCCATTTGGACGAAAAGGTGAAATGCTATACAAGTACTCCCATCCCTCTTGAAAAAAAAGAGTATGAGTGAGTACAGGATTCTATGTATTTTTACCATTTATTTTATAAGGATGATGTGATCACTGGGGAATCCCAAATCCCATGAGAAGACATGCCTGCATTGAGCTGGGATGCCTTCTTGCAAGATTTGGGATGCTCAACAATTCTCTAGATCTTGCCATGTCAATATCACGACATCACACTCTGCAAGTACAGAACCTGGAGGAAGTATATTTACCAACTTTTTTCCTGCAGTTTCTATTTTTTAGTTTCAAACCTGCTATTAATTATGGTGGACTTGGGGTCTAATATATTTAACAAACCTTGCATATTACCAATTAAGTCTTGTATCTCTCTAGGATTAAAACCTGATTCTGATACCTAACACTTAGGCTTATTACCAAGGCGTAAAGGAAATCTTTGGATTGCCAATGTAGGGAAAAGCAAACGTTGCACTTTAATGCTGATGTTCACAGGTATATTTATTTACCTACCTTCCTTTCAGCTGCTGAAGTGAAGGAAAGGTAAATACATATTACTGGGGATTGGGGGGCGGGAGTTAAAGCAAACCTGCTTATTTATTAGAAGGGTTTATACAGTGCCAGCAATTAACACAGCGCTATATATATATATATATATATATATGTTGTACACTGATACCAGTCCCTGCGCTCAAGAAGCTTACAATATTCACATTCATACATACACATACCTGGCCCAATTTAGACAGGAGCTAATTCATCTACGAACATGTCTCTTTGCATTTCAATGGAACCTGAAATACCCTGTTGCTTTGCCTTGAATGGGACAAGCATATGTTTGCTAAAGGTCAACAGTGTTGTATACTGGTGACTTCACTGATATTAATGTATACATATGTACACCTATTAAATAACAGTGTCCACAAATTAAAAAATGTGGACTAGGCACTTATTAACCTGTTGCCGACCGCCCGCAGTTATACGGCGGCAGGCAGCCACTCCCAGCTGTACGTCGCTCGCTCTCGGAAGTCTCGGGGGTGAGTGCGCGCCGCCGGTGGCATGCTTCTGCACCCGCTCGTTAGCGGGGAAGCCGATGCAGCGGGCAGGTGGCTCCAATGGCTGCCTGACACCCGCGATCGTTCCCCGCTGAAGGAGAAGGATGGGCAGCTATTGTAAACAAAGCTGACTGTACTTATCCCTGGAATGATCATAGAGCCCATGTGATCCTCCTATATACGCCCCCTCACAGTTAGAATCACTCCCCTAGGCTTACATTTAACTCCTTGATCACCCACAGTGTTAACCCCTTCCCTGCCAGTGTCAATATTACAGTAACAGTGCATATTTTTAGCACTGATTACTGTAGTAATGTCATTGGTCCCCCTAAAGTGTCAAAAATGTCAGTCAGGGGTCCGATCTGTCCGCCGCAATGTCACAGTCCCGTAAAAAAATCGCAGATTGCCGCCATTACTAGTAAAAAAAAAAAACAATAAAAATGACATAAATCTTTCCCGTAGTTAGTAGACGCGATAACTTTTGCGCAAACCAATCAAAATACGCTTATTGCGATTTTTGTTTACCAAAAATATGTAGCAGAAAACAAATTGGCCTAAAATGTTAAAACATTTTGATTTTTTAAAAAAAAATTTTTTGAGAATGTCATATAGCAGAATGTGAAAAATATTTTTTTTTTCAAAATTGTTTTTTTGTTCATAGTGCAAAAAATAAAAGTCGCACAGGTGATCAAATACCACCAAAATAAAGCTCTGTTTGTGGGAAAAAAAGGACATCAATTTTATTTGTGTACAGCATCGCCCGACCACGCAATTGTCCGTTAAATTAATGCAGTGCCGAATCGCAAAATAGGGCCTGGCTTAGCAAGGGGGTAAAACCTTCCAGGGCTGAAGTGGTTAACCACTTCTGGACCTGAAGATTTTTCCCCTTAATGACCAAGACATTTTTTGTGATTTGTGGTATTTGATCACCTCTGCAAAATTTATTTTTTTGGCTATAAACAAAAAAAGAGCGACAATTCTGAAAAAAACAAAAAAACAAAAAAAAAAACAATATTTTTAACTTTCTGCTATATAACTTTCCCAATAAAAAAATTTAAAAATCAAATTTTTTTTATAATTTTAGGTAAATTTGTATTCTGCTACATATTTTTGGTTAAAAAAATCCCAATAAACGTATTTTGATTGGTTTGTGCAAAAGTTATTGCGTCTACAAACTAGGGGAAAGATTTATGTAATTTTTATATATTGTTTATTTTTTTACTAGTAATGGCGATGATCCGCGATTTTTAGCAGACTGTGACATTGCGGCAGACAGATTGAACCCCCAACTGAAATTTTTTACACTTTTAGGGGGACCAGTGACATTACTACAGTAATCAGTGCTAAAAACATGCAAAGTTACTATAATAATGACACTGCAGGGAAGGGGTTAACCCAGGGGCTATCAAAGGGTTAAATGTGAGCCTAGGGGGTGTTTTTTAAATGTGGGGGAAATGGGCTTATGAAATCAACACAGAGACCTGTGTTCCTAAATAAGAGGAACACAGAAGCTCTGTATTGATTCCTGAGAGAACAATGGTCTGCTGTATTTACACAGAAAAGTAGCCATCACGTATTACAACAAAGAAGAAATGCATAAATGTATCTGGTTCATTTCATAATAGAACAATGGAACACCTCTGCTGGGGAATACATCTGCCAAGGTAACATGGACTTCAATAAAAAAACAAAGAACGCAAAAAAACAAAAAACAAAGGTTATTAAGTGGGGTACACACTATAAGTAAATTGGGTGAACGATCATCTGATTTTCCTTGTTGTTTCACAGCAAGTTGGAACCGAAGAAGGAAATAATGAACAAAAATTCTCGTATGACAAAGGCTTTTTTTTGTTGTTTATTATTTCTGATTATGCACTGTCTTTCATTTCTGATTCTTCTCGCACAAAAATCGTATGAAAACGGTACTCATTTAATGAAAATCGTTTGCTCTGTTTGTTCCTGTACGAGAAACATTTTAGAGTTTGTCCCCTTTTCATTTGGAAGGTTGGAATCGGCTGTTGGAAATTGAGTACACACTATCAGAAAATCGTACAATCGTTCCTTGGATGAAAATTTTCACCCAATTTTCCTATAGTGTGTACGAGCCTTTATACAAATATGCAAATATTCAGAAGATGACTGGACCAGGGGTCAGGGGGGCAATTGCCCCCAGGGCTGCTCTGAGGCTCTGTAAAAAAGTCCCTGCTCCCCCCAACTGACCACCCCTGGGTGCCCCCTGCTGACCAGGTCAGGAACCCAGACTCGGCCGGAAAGTAGAGAGTACCTAGAGCAGAGCTTTAGCCTAGAATGGGGGTCGGGAGGAGGGAGAGTGGGAGAGGAGCTGAGTCACTGTATCATGGGCCTCTGGTTTGTACTTGCCCCCTGGGCCGAAAGTTGCCAGTCAGCCCCTGCAAATATTATATAATATATTATACATATTATTTTATAATATACAATGTTTATCATTTATACAAAGGGTTTTATACAAAGCTTTTGACACCACTTGGGCACTTGAGTCTCTTTTGCTTTTTCCATCTTTCAGCACCAGAACATTACAGTTTTGGAGATGTCTCAGCAGTCACTGTATCATAACTTTTAGCTTTCTTAGTCTACTTTATTTTGTGGTCTACCCATGCATAATATACATCTTTTTTGATAAAGGCATTTCTTGTTGTAGGCTGAAACTGCTAAGCCACCACATCCCAGTTAGCAACAGGGCTTGTCAGCCTGCCATGTGAGCTCCATCAGTTGGCCTTTGGGCTTCCTATCTAATAAATCATGGCTCTGGGTCCAGGGCTACAGTGTTTTGAGGTTAGAACTGTGAGTGACAGACAAGGTGACTCGCTATACCCCAGCTCCTGGGCTTCCAATGTCCCTACAGGGCACTTTTTAGTGGAACACTGTAGTATTATGTAACCACAGAGAGGAAAACCTTTTGATGTCATATCCAATGTACTCAAGATTTTATTGGAGTGCCAGCAGCCACCTTGGAGCAGAGAAGAGTTGACCCAGCTCTGACCTCTGTCTCCATTAACAGCAACAGATCACTGAAGAAGTGATCTATTGTTTTCTGATAACAACAATCTATACATCACCATTATAAGTAATCGATTGCTACAAAGGAGCATAGCAGACTGATTTAGGTCTTCCCTGACCTAATTCAGCCCCTCTTCCCTCGTAAGGAAGATTTTTTTTTTTTAAGTCTCAAATTAATCCCTAGTCCCTAATCCAGGGAATGTTTTGTGTGACATTCGTATTTTTGCATCAGGGTCAAACACAGGCATAATCATGCACAATGTCATTCAGAATTTTTGCAACTGGAAGCTTGTGGATGTTTCCAGACAGATTTTGTTTACCTGCATGCATTGCCATGTAACTTGACAAGTCTAAAGAAAAATCCATTTTTTGGGGGCTTTACTCTTTCTGTTGTATCGTATAAAAAAAAAACACACCCATATGTTGTACTTGTAGTCAGAGGGCTTTATCTATTAAATTCTAGGACTGGCTTATTTACATAAAAGCCATGTATTTAATTCTCAGTAAAATGTATTTATTTAATTGTTCCCTTTTTCCTAAAAATTCAAAATAAATATGAAATATGCTAAAAATGAAATCCCTATCTGCCCCGAAGCAGATTTAGAATATGTTAGG
This sequence comes from Pelophylax lessonae, assembly GCF_965119305.1. Lineage (NCBI taxonomy): Eukaryota > Metazoa > Chordata > Amphibia > Anura > Ranidae > Pelophylax > Pelophylax lessonae. Next base: position 679,747,498 of record NC_138768.1, on the reverse strand, counting down.
GTAAATTGAAAAACCTGAAGTAAGCATGGTTGTACACCTGACATGAATCATAAGAAAAAGCACATCCTTTAATACTGTGTGCTTGTCTCTCTCCAAAGCACTGAGTGTCATTTATCACTGCTGCCTGGTTCCCTTGTTATCAGCATGAGAGGCTTCTGACAGTTTTAACCGACACCAATAGTTAAAAAGGTGACGGGGAGGGAGCTGCAGCACACAGCCTGTGATTTGTATCCACAGTCGTGGTTGTTCTCCATACTGTGTGAATGTGAGTGTCTCCCTTCCCTCCAATCAGGGCTCAGAGCTGTCAGCTCTGTAAAGATTTCAGATCCTCACTCTATGCTGCTAGAGCTAAGAACAAATGTTTTCCTCTTTGTGTTTTCTTAATGATCTACAGAAGAAATGACTGCAGATAAACAGCTACAACTTATGTAGGAGGACTGGTTTCATCCCTGTGTATCACCTGAAGCTAGTCACTTCACTGGGTATATGTGAGGGTTAACAACCACTTTAAAACTGACTCAGTAGAAAAAGTTACTCTTGCAGTCGGGCCCCTCCACAATGCAAACTTTAAATGCATGGAATTCAGAGATTCTTCCATTTCTCTGGTATGAAGAATTAAAGTATGCCTTACAATGTCCTATCTGAGGCTTACTGGAAACGCTTCGTGATCGCATCAATGATCAATCCTAGTTATGTACTAAGAAAAGGAGCAGTATCTGCCTCCCTTTAGATGCACAAGAATCTAAAAAAATATATATAATAAATAATGGAAATCCTATAATAGGGAGTGATTTAATTTGAATTCAGGTTCTATGTAAATTCCTGAGAAAGAGTGAGTTAATGAGCCATCTGCATATAAAATAGAACTCTTCCCGTTTGCAATACTGTGGGGAAGCATCATGCAGATGCAAAATGAGACGGAAAGAAATATATATTTTTTTCTTTAATAACACTAACTTACAACTATACTTGAATTTGAAAAAACAGTATATGCAAAGACTGTTTATTAAAAATAATTGTGCACTTTTTATTTAAAGATTTTAATTAACATTTATAATCACCTGGTAGTCCAGCCAGTGATTCCCCTTCCTCCAGAATGGTCAACAGAGCAGTGACTAGTGTGAACTTGCATTGACCAGCTGCACAGAGAGCTCATCATCATGTGCCCTGGATTATCAGTGTTGTCAGAGCTGGTAACCATCCCCTCACCTCCAATCAGGTAATTCAGCCAGGTAATCCAAAGGGGAGCCCTGCATCTAGAATCAGTAAGGCTCTAGTCACATTAGTGTGATTTCAGATGTGGCTTGAGTTGCACAGAATCGCATGAAATTTCATTGGTGAAATTTTAGAAAAGGCTCCAGTACAACTTTGCTGCAATTCCAGTGTGATTTTGGCCTCATATAATATGCAGACCTTATAAAAATTGCATCAAAGTTGCATCAGTGTCCCATCCAAATTACACTACATAATCACACTAAAATTAGATCAAAGTCGGATCGCAGTTGCGTGAACCTAGCCTGATGCAGGGTGCCCTCTTGGATTCCACCTCACAGCTGTGATCGAGAGAAATCCTTGGCAGGGTTGATTGATTTACCCCTGGAAAAGGTAAGTAGGAAAAAAAACAGATTTCCATTTACTGGAGAATAGTTGATGGAAACTGGTGATGTTGACATTTTAGACTCTAATGCAGCAAAATCCAAGGAAGAGAACATGCCTGGATTTTATGTAATTTACTTATTTTTTTAAATATATAAAGCCAATAAACCAATGCACTACCAAATTACAATAAAGGTAAGGCAAATAATAAAAAAATAAATAATAAACACTATATTCTAGAATATAACAGGCAATCCCTGTAGTGTCAACACATATAATAAGAATAATATAAAAACAATATGGAACGGCGCTACAACAGTGTCAAAAACATTGAGTTAAATATAGCAATAAGTGTATATTAGGTAAAAAGGGCTCTAGTGCGTCAACTCATAAAAGTGAATGTGCAAACAATCATATAGAAACAGGTTGGAAATCTGAAAGTGAATGTGCAAAAAATACATAATTATTAATGCACACTATTTGGCAAGTGAAATGATAAATCGTAGTCCCAAAAAAAGAATATAGTAAAGCCAAAAAAAGAGTAAACAAATGTCCAAACAATAGTGATGGAAATAGTCCATTTACTCCATGAATAAAGTGATCCAAAAATTATAGTGACAACGGTGCAGTCTCCCAACAACCGATATCCAACATTAAGTGCAATAGATGCTCACCTTAAGGCAAAATATTATAGCGTGTTCACATGAAACAATCATTGGTAGAGGGGATTCACTCCATTGTAGATAATTCTCCACTCATATAATATAAAACAGGATCTCCATAGTGTAGTAAGTAAAGTAATGACTTTAATAAAATAAATAGTAACTTACAGTAACGTAGATATATATTAATGTAACAGCAAACCTGACTGAGGGGTCCCAGGATTGAAGCAGCGAGGAAATTCTGAACTTCGGGTCTCGGTCGTAGACCAAAAGTGACGTCACCCGGCTCCTCCAAACACCTTGCGTCACAATCACGTGACTTTCTCAAGAGCTTGAGGCTGGGTGACCGTCTTGAGGCTGGGTGACCGTCGCCGGGGTTAAATTAGGAAGCGGTTACCATGGGAACCAGAAACAGAATCACATAAAATCTTTAAAAATAACATATAAAAAGAGCATGACACTAAAATATCATATAAAAACAATTTATTTTATTTCTGTCTTTCATTTATTTTTTACTTATATGTTATATTTCTATATTATCCTTATATTTGGTTGCTTTGAGGCCCCTCCGTCTTTTCTCGTATTACTGAGGATACTCTCTTTATTCATTGGAATTTATATAGGCAAATAATTCTATATTTTGATATCTAAATATTAACTATAGATTTCTACTACAAGATCTTACGTGTTATCCAGTTTTAGCTTTGTTCATCAGGATATGTTTTTATATGATATTTTATAGTATCATGCTATTTTTATATGTTATTTTTAAAGATTTTATGTGATTCTGTCATCTGGTATATACTGGTGAGAGATACGTTTAGTTACAGCTATCTTTGAACTACGATCATTCATCAGTTTACTGGTTTAATTAGGCTATGTATTTGTGGTTTACACTGTTATGTGGTTCCCATGGTAACCACTTCCTTATTTAATCCAGGCGACGGTCACCCAGCCTCCAGCCCTTAAATAAGTCACGTGATTGTGATGCAATGCGCCGGGAGGAGTCGTGTAACGTCACTTCTGGTCTACGGCCGAGACCAGAAGTTCGGAATTTCCTCGCTGTTTCATTCCGGGGACCCCTTGGTCTGGTTTGCTGTTACATTTATACATATCTACGTTACTGTATGTTACTATTTATTTTAATAAAGTCATTACTTTACTTACTACACTATGAAGACCCTGTTTAATTTTTTATGAGCGGAGAATTATCTACAATGGAGTGAATCCCCTCTACCAACGATTGTTTCATGTGAGCACGCTATGATATTTTGCCTTAAGGTGAGGGGCCATTGAACTTAATGTTAGATATCGGTTGTTCCTTAAATTACTTATTTTTGTCTTGCTTGATATTCTTCTTCAATACCAGAAACAAAGCTACTATGTCTTTAAAACTGAGTTAATTGATAGGCTGATCATTCAATTATATTGCTGTCATGTCAAGTAGCTTTAGTTGCTACACATTATGGCCAAAAGTTGTGGACAACTGACCTATATGAGCTTGTTGGACATCTCATTCAAAATCCATAGGCATTAATATGATGTTCAGCCTAATTTTTGTGGCACAAACAAGGAATGCGGAAATAAAACTTGGAGTATGCAGTGCAACAGTTATTACAAAGCAGCCACATTTTACTGTATCTTAAAAGCAAAATCACATAAATGCTTTAGGAAAACATTCACCAGGAAATATCAAATTCTTTAACCACATACTGTAAAAGAGTACTTTTGTATGTAGACAATAGTAATAATTAAACCAAGTAAACTATGGCATAGTAATATGTACAAGTGTGAAGAAAGTAATGTTGACCAAAAAAATCTAATATTGCAAGGGTGTGTGAAACTTGGGTAAGGACTAGGTTTTTTTAAAGGTACCCTGGAGGACAAAAACAAGTGTTACCAATTCCAGTTGAAAATTATCCGTGGCCACCAGATGATCTTACCGACCTATATGGCCAAAAGAATGAGGACAACCCTCAGAATGATCGAGTTCAGGTGATTCCTGTGAAGGGTCTTGTTATGTTGTTGTATGCAAAGACATCTTAGACTGATACCAATAAGAGGGCACTATTGACACCAACGATGGGACACTATTCCTCCCACTGACACTAATGGTGGTGCACTATTCATTCCACTGATATCCATAATGTAGCCATATTCCTCCAATTAATATCAATAATGGAGCGCTATTCCTCCCACTGGCACCAATGATGTGGCACCCTTCCTCCTACTGGCACCAATGATGTGGCACTATTCCTCCCAATGATACCAATGATGTGGCACTATTCCTCCCACTGACACCAATAATGGGGCACTATTACTCCCACTTACACCAATGATGGGGCAATATTACTCCTCCTAATACCAACAATGGGGCATTGTTTACTCCCACTGACTGGAAAAAATCTTCTAATCCCGCTGGCCACAGTCTGGCCCCTCTAAAGTTGGAAGGACAGTAGATTGACCCTTTGTTTAGAAAGTTTGGAAGCCTCTGATATAGAGTATATACACCACAAGTGCGTAATACTTCTCCTACCACAGATTCACCTTAATGTATATATGAACCCTGCTCATGCTACGAGAGAGATGAGAGCTGCTGCTCTCGGGCACAGGGCTAGATCGAGATTGGGCACAGGTAAGTATTTAGCGGGGTTGGGTAGAGTTAAACACCAACGTTTTTTTACTTAAATGCAGAGAATGCATTAAGGTAAAAAAACCTTCTGCCTTTATAACCAGTTCAAACATAAAACAGAAACACAAACCCTCCCCAAAAAGCAATGATAAGCACTGTCATCTCACAAATACTTCAGGGAGGAAATGAGGCAGAAAGTAAAGTTGAGAGTCAGAGGCCACCAATGGAGAACACACATGAGCAGAAATGATACATCTGAAAAAATTGACCAATAAATCACTGCTGGGTCCAGCTTCCTATGAGCTCCTAATGAGCAGGGCCCTCTGATTCTTAATGTATTAAATTGTATTGTACTGTAGTTGTACTGTCTACCCTCAAGTTGTAAAGCACTACGTAAACTGTCGGCGCTATATAAATCCTGTATAATAATAATAATTACTGCCTTTCATATCCACAGCCAGTATGCCTTGCAGTCACAGATGTTGAGCTCTTAAGCATGACCATGACATCCATGTGTCAAACATGTATGTTTATATATTGAAAATAAATGCTGGATGTTTGCTGTATTGTTTGAGGAACAATAGATATTGCATAGGAAAATCCATTCTAGATGACAAATTGTTCCCCTTGGCCTGGTCAGCCAGCAGTTTTAAACTGCCAAAGGGCATACCATTGTTGCCTGCTCCAATCATAATTAGCTGTATCTGGTGATCATCTATCTATGGGAAGTTTGTACATACAGAAATCTTCAGGTATGCCTTTATGCTTTCAGCTGCACTACTTTAGTTAGTAATTAGACCGTAGCATAGCACAAGAAGTAGAACTCTGTTAATTATATGTGCAGCACATCTTTTTTACACATGGGAGATATCATTGGAAGCTGTAAGAAACCAAACGTGGCCTGTCCTATTTTTCTACTTCAGAGTCTTTTGTTTCCTTGTGCTTGGAAGATACACTGCTCACAAAATCAAGCATTGCTTTATAAGGTACATACAGTATATAGGGTACAATATATGAAGCTGGTTGACCTCCAACGCAACTATGTTATTCTCATAGATTTTTAACCAAACTACACTAGAGAAGACACTGCTTGTATCCATTGATCCAACCACCATCATAACACACTCATGATAGGTGCTAAGCAAAGATATAATAGAAAAATGAAGCAAAAAAGGCTTAGTGAACTGACCAAGATTTTTTTTTTTTATATATTTAGCAAGCCATCCCAAAAATACAGCAACACGTTATTTTCTATCAATCATTATTCCAAAATGTAACTTATTTTGAATGATGTATTAAAGAAGCATTTTTTTTAAGCTAGCCTGTAGTTGTTTACACCGAGAATAAAATTCAGTTCAAGGAGAATTTCTTTTTTTTTCTTTTAATTGCCTATTCTCGAATAGCTACAGATTAAGATTTTTTTTGTGTTACATGCTAACAATATCCTTCAAATTATAAATTAAATTGTCAGATTGAGATGCTGTATATCAATAGAAATTGTATGGAGAATGGTCGGCTGAACAGATTCTGGCAGATTTCTAGATACTGTATATCACTTTACAGTACAAAAGCCAAGTCAGGTGCACTGCATAAAGCAAAACCTGCTTAAAATCTTTGCAACGAATGGTAAATGCCTGTTTTTAACCCTTACAGTATACAATTATCACAAAAGATATGCTGCCAATGGCGGTCCCTATCACTGTAGCTCTAATCTTGAGAGACATTACACACCCCCTAAAATTAATGCTAACTGACAACAATTGATCTCATAGATTTTCCAGAGTATCTGACCATGCTCTAAATGGTTATTTTGCATTTTATATTTGGAATGTACCTATAGATAAAAGATGATCTCCTAATCCAGCTAGTTGCAGCAAGTGCAGATACCACTACCTGATCTTTCTGTGTAGGTCGGCATCTGTGCATCTCTGTTGCATATATTTTAATGGCCACTTTTATTTTTCCCCTAGGTAAGGCCAGCACCTCAGAGTTTCCTGGATGGAAATCAGATTTTCCACATTCATAGCAGGTTCCCTATGCACTGGGCACAATACACTTAGCCCGACTTTCTCAACTGGGGTCCATGTAATCCTAGGGTTCCTAAAGAGGTTGCTAGGGGTTCCTTGAGCATTAGGCAGTGGCAAATTGATGTCCCATCTACACTAACCACCAATGTAAGGAGCCACTCATACACTGACCACTAATGTTAGCGTAAACTCCTATATAGACAGAGTCTGGGTTCAAGGCCTATCATTCACAGGTAATTGCCCCATAAGCAATTACATGCAAGAGGCCACAATTATCTGTCCGGCTCCCAATACTTTTAACAGGGCTGCTGTCTGCAGCTAATTGCCATGGACCCCTGCTCGGTCTCCTGCATGTAAACGCTAATGGCTCCATTTAAAAGTTTATGGGGTCTAATAAAACAAATGATCTGCCCCGGGTGTCAAATACTCTAGATCTGCCTTTCTCAACCTTTGAGTCACCATCAAAATAACTTTCTGGTCTAAGAGAACTCCTGCTGATATATATTATATATCTACAGCTCGTGGTACATTAGTGCGGTGATAAGTGTAAAGAAGTCTCCCTATACATGTGGTCATTGGGAGGAATCCCCTTTATACAGATAGCTAAAAGTTCATTGGTGTCAGTTTTTGCTTATCTGAGAGGCAGAAATTCCTCATTGCTCAACAAATTCAGAATAACCTCTGAAGGAACTCTAGGGATCCCTGGAACTGTGGTTGCGAAAGGTTGCTCTAGATATACTACATTATTTAGTCTTTTAGTAAAAAATTTTAAGAAGTTACTGATCATGCTAATGTACAATTAGTTTTCAGTATGATCATTTGAGCAGAGGTTCCCTGACACCTGAATATTGTTTCGAAAGTTCCTCCAAGGTAAAAGGGGGTTCCTTCCAAGGTAAAAAGTTTGAAGAAGACTTAACCAAGCTGCAATGATTGTTATGTGCCAAAACCACCATTATTTTCAGCAATGACATCCAATAGGAGCTCAACATAATAGTCTCAAAATAATAATTGTTAGCACAAATAATGTATGTGTTATAATGAAGTAAATAGAAGTGTATCTATACCCTAAACATTTTTTTTCTTTCTTTTAGGTTTTGGTTAGCAAAGGGAAGGATTATACTCCTGTAAGTTTTTATGTAAGGTTTTACTGTCATCAGTGACTCCATTGGGGAGATTCCTTCACTTCCTATCTGGTAAAATAGTTGTCCCCAGGAGAGGAAGTGAAATCTTTCAACACACATGAACATATAAAGGCTTTTTATTTTACGTTACATAGGGGAATGCTTGAACCTCTGTTTTTATTGCTGTCTGTTTTTCTTTTACAGATTTTCTCACTTCCTTTCCGGTAAGTTTTATCCCCAGAAATTAAAGGAAAATCTCTCTAATACAGCCCCAGATAGCAGCAAAACCCAACAGGGGTTCTAACCTTTCTCCATTCTATTTAAAACAAAACAAAAAAATGGTCTTAGATACGCTTTAACCACTTAGGGCCAAGCCAAGCTCTAACACATGTTGTTTACAAGTTGAAATCTGTTTTTTTTTGCTAGAAAATTACTTGCAAACTTTATATATATATATATATATATATATATATATATATATATATATATATATATATATATATATATATATATATATATATATATATATATATATATTTTTTTTTTTTTTTTGTTAGCAAAGACTCTGGAGAATAAAATAGTTTTCATTGCAATATTTTTTGTCACGCGTTATTTGCGCAGCAGTCTTTCAAATGCAATTTTTTTGGAGAAAATACATTTAACTGCATTTGAAAAAACTAAACAGTAAAGTTTATTTTGAAAGATGATGTCACACCGAGTAAATAGATACCTAACATGTTACGGTTTATAATTGCGCACACTCGTGGAATGGCGACAAACTACAGTACTTAAAAATCTCCATATGCGACGCTTTAAACATTTTTAACGGTTACCAGTTTAGAGTTATAGAGGAGGTCTTGTTCTTATTGTTCCCGCTCTGGCGACCGTGGCAATACCTAACAACTGTGATCCGAACACTGTTTTCATTAGCAGACACGACTTAGGTGTGCGTTTTCTTTCATGCGTGAGCTCACGGGGACAGGAGGCGCATTAAAATTGTTTTATTTTTTTTCTGATTTATTTTATTTAATTTTTTATTTTTAGCACTGTTTTTTTTTTTTTAAATCTGATCACTTTTATTTCTGTCACAAGCAATGTAAACATCCCTTGTGACAGTAATAGGCAGTGACAGGTACTCTCTATGGAGGGATCTGGGGTCTAAAAGACCCCCAGACCACTCCACTGCACTTCAGAGTATTCAAAAATGCTGAAATCTGAATTTCTGATTTTTTTTTTTTAAATCGCCGCCATTGGCAGCTAAGTAAACCGCAGTGATATTGTGACGTTGCTTCCGAGTTACATGTTCGGAGACCCGATCAAAGCCAAATTCGGCTGAGTTCGGGACTCCAACCAGCCGACGGACGTGCCGGTTGATTGCTCAGGTCTCCCTATGGGACGGGAGACTCGGGCCGAGCCGCAGAAGGCGGCGGGAGTGGCTGCTGAGCTACATCAGTTGTTATCTTCTGAAAGCCGACCGCCGGCTCTAAAAAATGGTACTGGGATGATGCCTGCAGCTGCAGCCATCATTCCGGTACAACCACTTCTGCAAGACGACATACAGGTAAGTCGGTTTGCAGGAAGTGGTTAAAGTGTTATTAAAGCAGAACTCTGGGCAACAAAAATGTTTCCTATGTCGTGGGGGTGTACCCACACTGCACTGGTTAACTGCTCATTTTTTTCCTGGGGAGATGAGAGCAGAGACTTACCTAATCCCCTGATTCCCCCAGCACAAGACTGGTTTCGACACCCCCATGCTCTAGCTGTCTTGAAAAGTGGACTGTTCCTGACATTATCATACCTAGAGTAGGCCAGGAATAGTCCACCACAGGACAATGGGGTAGCACCATTTTCTGGAGGATTGACTGGGTGAGTTTAAGCTTCTTGCTCACCCCTGGACAGTTGACCTGTGCAGTATGGGCACAGCCCCACTGCATGGGAGCGTTTTTTTTGCCCAGAGTTGGGCTTTAAAGTAGTAGGAAAGGCTAAAATAATTCCACTGCTCTTACACAGAAATCTTTGTAAAAATAAATTTTATTCTAGTCTTCTTTTGTTCAGTCACGTGACTGTGAAGCTCCAATTCCTCTATGTTATATAAGCTGCTGTTCCAACTCCCTGCGCTGACAACCGTAGCAGTAAAAGCTGGTGGGCACATCACAGCTCCCTGTAATTAAGCTGCACAGAGATGCTGGAGCATCATAGTCATATGAATGCTCAAAAACAGTAAAAAAAAGTATTTACACTGGGATTTCTTAACAACTGAATGCCACCTGTGGAGAGGTAAGAGTTTAAAGCTGACTTTTAGCTAAAAAAAATGTTTCCACTACAGCTTTAGTTCCATTACTTATTGGTAATGATGTATATCCCATGATGTGCAGGCTGCTGGATTCTGTAGAAATCTTCACCGCAGGGCTGCCCTGTCCTCTTCCTGCTGCTGAACTTTCAGTGCTGTAGGGGTTAAGAAATTTGGGTCTTCAGGCTCAGCTGCACTAAAGATGATCCAATGGGGACACCCCCCCCCCTCCTCCACTGAGAAAAGTTCTTTCACTGATTACACCGCCTGTAACATGATCTGTAAATGGGGGAGAGTCTGACCGCTCACCAGATTCTCTTCACATTTACAGAGAATATTACAGGCAGTTTAATGAGTGAAAGAATGTTTCTCATTGGAGGAGAGGGTGGGGGGTGTCCCCATTGGATTATTTTAGTGCAGGGGGAGGGGGGCGTGTCCCCATTGGATTATTTTAGTTCAGGGGGGGCGTGTCCCCATTGGATTATTTTAGTTCAGGGGGGCGTGTCCCCATTGGATTATTTTAGTGCGGGGGGGGCATGTCCCCATTGGATTATTTTAGTGCAGGGGGGGGGGCAAGTCCCCATTGGATTATTTTAGTGCAGGGGGGGGCATGTCCCCATTGGATTATTTTAGTGCAGGGGGGGCAAGTCCCCATTGGATTATTTTAGTGCAGGGGGGGCATGTCCCCATTGGATTATTTTAGTGCAGGGGGGGCAAGTCCCCATTGGATTATTTTAGTGCAAGGGGGGCATGTCCCCATTGGATTATTTTAGTGCAGGGGGGCATGTCCCCATTGGATTATTTTAGTGCAGGGGGGGCATGTCCCCATTGGATTATTTTAGTGCAGGGGGGGGGCATTGCTAAAGGGTTTGATTACATGGGTGCCCCCCTGAAAAGTGATTTGTGCTGGATCACTTCTCAGAAGGCGTTAAGAGGTGATATTGAATGTCTTTTTTTTTTTTTAGGTTAAGTTGTATTTTGCATTGACATACTGCACTGTAAGCCAAGCATTTGGCTTGTGGTTACAGCATGGACCTTGAGATATCAGTGGGCAAGTTCAACAGCCATGACTGCCTGTCATACTTAACATGCTGAGTTAAACTTGCCAAAGCTGCAAAATTAAGTATTGTGGCAGCTGTCTGTGCATGAATCCCTCTGGCTGCCATGTTAGGTTTTAGGAGGAGGTTCAGAGAGAAGTAAAAATGCAGATGAACTGCATTTTTTTACCACCCCTTTGCCATCCATGTAAACTCAGACTAAGGATTCTCCCATGCCAGTGCTGCACACTATAACAGATGGGCCAATGATGTGTCAAGCAGAAGCATGGGGATGTGCTGCAAGTGGGAAACAGGAAATAATAAAAAATAAAAGATAAATAAGTCTCTGTAAAATAACCATGTAATAATAAATAATGTTGCGGAGTCAAAACATATTTTTAAAGTGAGGTTTTTGACTACAACTTAAAGGCACATATTTAAATAGGTTAGAATTAATTGTATTGTAACTGCATTGTCTCTATTTATTATGAAAAGTGGCGTGCAGACTGTTGGTGCTCTATAAATCCTGTATAAGAGTTGTTACTAGAGGATGTTTAAACAAAACTGTACAAATCATATATCTATCTTTATATGTATATGTATATGTATATATGTATATATATATATATATATATATATATATATATATATATATATATATATATATATATATATATATATATATATATATATTACACGGGATTAGATTTTCATGCAAGTAAGGATGCACCAACACCATCCAGGACAAGGACCAAAGTAGAGATGCTGCTACAGCAGCCAATCAGCTCAGAATACTGGTTTTGCTTTTCTATAGAATAAAATAAAAAAGCTGATTGGCTGCTGTAGCAGCATCTCTACTTTGGTCCTTGTCCTGGATGGTGTTGGTGCATCCTTATTTGCATGAAAATCTAATCCCGTGTAATATAGATAGATATAAATATATATAATGGCTGTGACCCATGGACACCGGGGAAGGGGTGAAGAGGAGGGAGAAGGATGCCGGGCGGAAATCACACACATCTCCATCCAGCATACTGATCGCCTTCATTTCCGGTGAGGCTGCGTATTGGAATGTGTGCCAGTTAAAGGCTGAGCCCCCCTCCGATCCCCCATACATGACATGTATAGAGGGGGGTACCGATCTGTATGGTACACACCGATCTCCTCCTCTGCAGTCCTCTGTACTGGGAACACGGAGCGCTGTGCATGAATCAGCAGCCGCCTGTCACTGTGTCAGGATGCGGTGATCCCTGCAGTATACTGGAGACTGGAAATAATACCCCGGGGTCCATTATATATATATATATATATACACATAGGGGAGCAATGACGACTAATCCCCTATATATTACAGGCCAGAGAGGTGCCGTTATATCTAATACCCCATATACCATAACTTAGAGATGCATCGGTGTCATTGTATATATAAAAGACTCCTTACCCCATATATACCATAGGTTATACCATAAGTTAGACATGCATATATAAAGGACTCCAGTCCTCATACCCCATATATATATACAATAGATTATACCATACAGGAGATGAATCGGTGTCAATTTATATATAAAGGACTCCTTATACCCCATATATACCATAGGTTATACCATAAGTTAGAGATGCAATTGTATATATAAAGAAATCCAGTCCTCATACCCCATATATACCATAGATCATACCAGGAGATTAATCGGGGTCAATGTATATATAAAGGACTCCTTATACCCCATATATACCATAGGTTATACCATAAGTTAGAGATGCAATTGTATATATAAAGAAATCCAGTCCTCATACCACATATATACCATAGATCATACCATACAGGAGATTAATCAGTGTAAATGTATATATAAAGGACTCCTTATACCCCGTATATACCATAGGTTATATTATACCATACAGGAGAGAAATCGGTGTCATTGTATAAAGGAAGGACTCCTTATACCCCATATATACCATACATTATACCATACAGGATATGAATCGGTCTCATTGTATATTTAAGGACTCTTTACCCTCATAAATACAGGAGATGAATCGGGGTAAGTGTATATGTAAAAGAATCTTTACCCCAAATATCATACAGGAGATGAATCGGTCTCATTGTATATATAAAGGATTCTTTATACCCCATATACCATAGTAGGTTATGCCAGCCCTGTGCCCCAAATTATAATATAGTAGAATAGTTGGAGCAATCCAATATACAGTGTATAGTCCTGTGCCCATATATACTATAGATGTTATAGATAGTTTAGTTTATGGGGCACATGTGTACATAGGATGATACTGGCTCATTACTGTATGGTATTGTCTAATATAGAATACAATGTATCCTATACCCCACATACTATACATACAGCGGATGAGTTGGTGTCATCTTATTTACAATGTATACCCCTTTGTCCTATATACTAGAAGATACTACAGCAGATTACTGGGTGTCATTTTATATATACAGTCTATTCTTGTACCCCATATACATGTACTATGGGTGATACCATGGAGCAAACGAGTCTCGGAATCATCCTATGTACAATGTATTCCTGTGCTCTATATACTATGGGTGATACCATACAGCAGACTAGTCGGTGTCATTTTATATAGAATGTATACCCCTGTGTACCATATTCTACAGATGAAGGTGTCATCCTTTGTATAATATATATCCCTCTGCCTTAGATTATACTATACAGTACATTAGTCAGTGTTATATACAATCTATACTACTGTGGCCCATATAAAATAGATGACACCATACAGCAGATTAGTTGTACAGTATAAACCTGTGCCCCATATACTATAGATGAGCCAGTGTCATTCCATGTACAATATATATATATATCCCTGCTCCCCATATACTATAGATGAGCCAGTGTCATTCCATGTACAATATATATCCCTGTTCCCCATATACTATAGATGAGCCAGTGTCATTCCATGTACAATATATATCCCTGTTCCCCATATACTATAGATGAGCCAGTGTCATTCCATGTACAATATATATCCCTGTTCCCCATATACTATAGATGAGCCAGTGACATTCCGTGTACAATATATATCCCTGTTCCCCAGATGAGCTAGTGTCATTCCGTGTACAATATGTATCCCTGTTCCCCATATACTATAGATGAGCCAGTGTCATTCCGTGTACAATATGTATCCCTGTGCCCCATATACTATAGATGAGCCAGTGTCATTCTGTGTACAATATATATATCCCTGTTCCCCATATACTATAGATATGTCAGTGCCATCCCATGTACGATATATATCCCTGTTCCCCATATACTATAGCTGAGCCAATGTCATTCCATGTACAATATATATCCCTGTTCCCCATATACTATGAGCCAGTGTCATTCCATGTACAATATATATCCCTGTTCCCCATATACTATAGAATCTAGATGAGACAGTGTCATTCCATGTACAATATATATTCCTGTGCCCCATGTACTATAGATAAGTTAGTGTCATCCCATGTACAATATATATCCTGTTCCCCATATACTATAGATAAGTCAGTGTCATCCCATGTACAATATATATCCTGTTCCCCATATACTATAGATGAGTCGGTGTCATTCCATGTACAATATTTATTCCTGTTCCCCATACTATAGATGATTCGGTGTCATCTCATATACAATATATACTCATGTGCCCCATATTCTATTGATGACACCATACAGCAGATTAGTTGGTGTCATCCCATGTACAATGTATCCCTGTGCCCCATATACTATAGAAGAGTGGTGTCATCCTATTTACAATGTATACTCCCGTTCCTGTATATTATAGATTATACCATACAGTGGCTGCGTTTGTGTCATCCCATTAACAGTATAGTCCTGTGCCCCATATGCTATAGATGATACCATACAGCAGATTAGTCGGTGTCATCCTATGTACAGCATAACCCTGGGCCCCATATAGATGATACCATACTGTACAGTCGATTGGCCTGGGTCATCATAAGTTTAGTATAGTCCTGTGTCCCATAAACTATAGATGATACTATATAACAGATGAGTCGGTTTCATCCTATGTTCAGTATACTCCTGGGCCCCATATACTGTACTTTAGCTAATAGCGTACAGTAGAGAGTAGTCGTTGTCATCCTTCCTATGTTCAGTATACTTCTGGGTCTTTATCATCCTATGTACAGTATAGCCCTGTGGCCCCTATACTATAGATGATCAAATAATGCAGATGAGTCTGAGTCATACTATGCATAGTATAGTCCTGTAGCATACATACATATATATATGTATATATATATATAATTCAGCAGATGAGTCTGAGTCATCCTATGCACAGTGCCATATGTGCCCTATAGACTATAGATGGTACCATACAATTGAAGAGTGGGATTCATCCTATGCACAGTATAGTTCTGTGCCCCATATACACTCTATATACTGTATGTTGAGCTCCAGCACAGGAATCTGGTTTAGAACTCTCTTTCCACTACCAAATCCTTGATATAAATGATTTTCAGCTCCAGTACAGTAGATATTCTTATAGCTAGGATATAGTCGGGTAGCAGAAGTCATCCGGTCGCCATTAAAACTCGGTGGCCTTTATACAGCACTATACACTATAGGAGTGATCCATCCAGACGTGTGCTGCAAATCACACAGTTCTGATAGCGATGGAATGCATGCTATGATGGACCAACACAGAGGGTGAAATTGGTGCAATTGATCGCCCCCCTCCCCTTATCGATCACTGCCATATCTAAGCCATAAACTGTCACATTGCACCCCATACACATTTCTATCAAATGCCATGCAAGTTAGGGCAATTAATTTGTTTGCAATTGCTAATCAATCGGATTATCTAGAGAGGCGATCAATTAGTGGCTTTCCATAGGCATCTATAAATAGAACAGTTTATGAGCTGTAATTACAAGGGGGGGTTGCAATAACAAGATGGTAGTTGCAGCCAGGAGAGGGGTTACCAAAGCTCGTCACTCAGATCAAAAATCATCTATGAGATGAATTCTTATTATTCTCCATCTATTTTCCCTGATGGCTTAGCAGAGCATGTCACTATAAAGCTAACACTGTATAAAATGGCTGAACACCATCTGCATCTGCTCATATTTAGCAGAGTTGATGAGCAAAGCCACCACTTAGCTTTTCCCATCCTAGCATGTAGAGTTAGGGCAATCTGGTTATTTATTATGGCAGGTTAGCTAGTGCTCTGTACTGGCATGTAGTGGAATGCCCTGGCCTGGTGACAGGTCCGCTTTGCTGCATGCCAATCACTCAGGAGGACCTGGTGTGAAAAACCATTGCAGCCTGCAATAGGAAGGTGTCGGGTATCTATCTATCTATCTATCTATCTATCTATCTATCTATCTATCTATCTATCTATCTATCTATCTATCTATCTATCTATCTATCTATCTATCTATCTATCTATCTATCTATCTATCTATCTATCTATCTATCTATCTATCTATCCATCCATCCATCTATCCATCTATCTATCTATAAAATCAAGCTTGATCCTTGCATGTAACATAAGCATGGTAGACATCCTCCATTAAATCAGCTGCATCTGGACTTAATAAATGAAGAAGGAGATGAATATTCATTACTTACAAGCATTGGTGACGGCAAAGCTGTTAGCTACCTCCAGATTGTCGATATGGGGCGTCAGCCTAAACTCTGAAGTGGAATATAGAACCATCCCTACTCGAAATGCACTGTATTCCTGATCTGCACCCCTTGGAAATAACCCTCCTGGAAAGAGATGGCACACAAATTATATTTTATTTTGACTTGCCATAACAGTAAAAAAATAAATAAATAAATAAATAAAGAAATAAAAAATATAAAAATAAAAATGAATATACTCTTAATACATACAGTGCCCATGCATAGCAATTCCCTATAACTGACAGTTGACCTGATGACTGGCGTTATTGCATAGCAACTGCCTATGAAGCCTTCATCAGGATAGCCATCAATATGCAGAGTGAATGAATGGTGCATTCTGATCTAGCCTAGGCTATTCCTAAAGATCCTTCGAATAAAATCAGACACAAGGCAAGCTTACCTATCTGTATGCTATTCGAATAGACTCCAATGATCAGTCCCCATAGAACAGGAACCAGGAAGACAGAAATAGGCATAATCTTTTGCATCTCCAAGAAAAAAAATCGGATCATTCAGAAAAAAAAAAGCAGGTCCAAGAAAAAATAAAATGTAACAATCTGTCGATTTAGATCAGCTGTAGAGCGGTTCAATCATTGGAAATCCGGATTTAAAAAAAAAAAAAAATAATAAAAAAAAAAATAAGAGGAGCAGTGGAGAAGCCGAGGATGATGGTTGCCCTGGTTCCTGAATGAAAAAGAAGGCTTGGATGCAGTTGTTGGTGATGTGGTCCCAGTGTCTCGGTATTGTTCATTCAGACACTCACACAGAGAGGCTGGCAGATGCAGACGTGAGCGCGCAGCGGGAGCGAGCAGAGAGCAGTGCACAATGTTCTTCCCCCCCCACCCCCACCACCATCACTACCATCACCACCACCACCACCTCTCCCCCTACCCCCTCTTCCTTCCGGAGCAAAGCTAGCTGTAGTGTCACAGCGCCCCGCTATCCCGGCTCCGCTCACTGCACTGTGTGCTGCCCAGCGGACCAGGCTCAGCTTCAGCACCACGGACAGCGAGCTGAGACGTTATCAGCCAATAGCCGGCCAGCTGATAACCCCGCTGCTGCGCTCTTCTTACTGCTGCTCACTGCGCTCTACACTCTGCGCTCTGCTCACCCCCGACAGCGCACAGCCAAGGCGATCACCTCCGTCTAGCAGCCCCCCCCCGTGTGTGCGATTCACGTCTCTTCTATTCATTCAAAGGGATGCAGAACAGGAGCATAGTGCATTTCAAAAGGGAAAACAAAAAATAAATAAATAAAAATAAAAATAAAGTCAATCCAAAAGTATTCCTTATCAGCTAATTTTTTTTTTTTTTTTTTTTTTTAGTTCCAGGTAGCTCGTTCTGGAGACAAAGATCTCGTGTGCTGTCAAAGGCAAGGCAAGCGAAATAAATGGGATCATGTGAAGAACTCAGCCTTTTATAGAAATCCAGGTCCAACAGCTAGCGTTTCACTAAATTGCCAGTAATTACATGGCTTGAAAATGTTTTATTTGATTGGCTGCCTTTATGGTTTTTACCCAAAATGGAAGTGCACTTTCCTAATGATTGTTATGAGGGAACTGCTGCTCATTGGTTTTGGGAAAAGGGTTATTGGAGGCAGAAAAGAATGTGAGGAATTCTCTGTCACAGCTCTAATTAAATCAATCTGTTTAGGAGATTCATAGATTTCCAAAATCAAATTGTCTTCAGTAATCTGGGGGGGGGGGGGGGGGGGGAGAAAGTTTACTGATTCCAATCTAGGGAGCTGATGCTATATAATTATCTGTCTGCAGGGAAGGCTAATAGAAGGGGAGGGGGGAGAAGATAAAAAAAAAAAAGAAGATATTTTTAGGCTGACTTTTCCATGAAGAAGAACTTGTTTGATGACTGTTCTTCATTCAGGAAGATGCTATTAACCTGTTAAATGCCTGCTTTTGCCAAGTCCGCCAACGGCAGCATTTGTGCATGTTTTTTTTATCCAGAAAATAAGATTTTTGATGTTACAGTACATGGATAATTGCACATATAATGTTTAACCTTTGCAAAATGCTGAAGTTGCTGCCACAAGATAATTAGCATTCAAGTCCCTTTTTTTTTAAATGACTTCATTGTCTAATTCTCATACTTCCCACACAGCTTTATAGGATATTGTGCGTTGCTATGGAAACTAGGAAGTCGGCATGGAATCGTGCTGACTGGTTGTCACTTAGAGCTTTTAACTAGCACCAAGAATTGCTAGGTTTGGTACAGTCAGATCCACACTTCAGATCCTTTAAACAAAATCGAAGCCATTATATATCATTTTTTTTTTTCTTGATAAAATGAGATGCGGTAATTCCTGATTAACCGGATTTTTTTTTTATTATCTTTCTGTAATCAGATATAATGCTCAATAAATAGATGTAAACTTCATGTCATTGAGATCGTCATAGCTTGTTTGCTAAACGTCAGATGTAATTAGCGTCATGGTCGAGGGATAGCGCTGACTACTTGCATTTTAATAAGACCAACATTTTACCATCCGGTCAACTGCAACTGTGGCCTACTGAAAAACATAAAACGTGGTTTTTAAAGTGATGGGATTTTTACAGAACTGGGTAGTTAGTTGGCTATTCTGATTTTTGTCATTTAAAAATAAAGGGACTTATTTATGAACAATAGGGCTGAGAAAATGGAGGTGCTTCCTATTGCAATCATACACGAAAATGTTTTTTTCATTTCTGGATAAAAAAAAAAATAAGGAAACCTGTTAGACTGTAATGGAAAACAGACTCAAGAGGTATTAAACCAAAAAAACTAAATTAATTGAGGGAAATTTATTAAAACCAGAGCAAGCAGAATCTGGAGCAGATATGCATGGCAACCAATCAGCTTCTATCTTTCATTTTTAAAGCTTAAAGTATGATGCAAAAGCAAACAAAAAGTGAATATATCAGCCGAAAGGCAAATAAATCACTTTCTCCCAGCGCACACAAAGCACAGATACTATTAAACAAAAAAGTTAATTGCACCATCAGCAGCTGCTATAAATAACACTCATCATTCATAAAATATGCCTTAAATCCTCATCGATAATAGCAGCATTAGTAGCGCTCCTTGGGTATATTCCACCTCATGTTCCTTTAAAAAGTCAGAAGTAAACCCCACCATGTGAATCCTAGAGTAGTTCACACCACTTGGGTTCTCCCATAAGGATCCTCTGTATGCAAAATCTTCCTCCCATCAGGGTGTCTCTCATATAATAAAAGAAACAGTCTCATAGTATAATTCTGTCTAAAAGCGGAGTTCCATCCACATTTTACAATGCCCTCCATGCAGCACTTGTTTGCATCCTAAAAATGAATTAGCAATTTTTTTTTTCTCCGGTTTACTTACCTTATTTATGGAGCAAATTTTTTTCACTTCTTTTCCTTCTTATGCGGCCATGGCCAACTACGTATTTTCCGGCATTGCATTGGCTCCTGGGAGAGGAGTGTCATCAATCCTAGGAGTCAATGGGCTATGGAAATCCGGCCTGCAAGCTGTGGGACTCGCTTGCAATGCACAGCACATGCGCGAAATCCTGGAAGAGGGACAATGCAGCTTCAGATGCCCATACCGCAGATGGCCGCGCTGTACAACAACTGCTCAAAGTAAGTCATTCATGCTGTGATGTAAACAAAACAAGGGACAGTTTACTGGATATCTTTATTTGAATGCATGAGCCCTAACTATTCTAGGGGTATTTTTGGCTAAAAAAAAAAAAAATTTGTCCGGAACTCCGCTTTAAAATTTGGACTGCAGTCCTAACTCCGTAAGTTTATGAGATCCTCCACAGTGGAAGCACATGCATTCTAATGGATATCTAATGGAGTTCTGTGAATGGGAGAACTACAAGTACTACAGTATTTGCGACTCTCAGGTTGTAGTTCTAAATGAACAAGGGCACAGAAGAGTGCTCTAGGTAGTTCATTGATGCCTAAAGTGGTTGTAAAGGCAAATAAAGACCTTCTGTGTGTAGCAGCCCCCCAAACCCCTCTCCTCAATACTTATTTGAACCCCCTCTCGATCCAGTGATGTCCGCGTGAGACTTGCCTCTCCAGGGACTCATGCTCCTCATTGGCTTTTTGCAGCCTTTCACAGCCAGTGAGCCAAACAGGAAACTGAGGGGGCATGGCCGAGCCTCGGCTTCACGTGTGAATGGACATACAGAGCCGCTGCTTGGGAGCGTGCCTGCTTGGCTGCCCCCAGAGCAAGGTGCTTGCTGTAACGGCACCCAGTAGGTGGGAGGGGCCAGAAGCACTAGCATGGGACCCGAGAAGAGGAGGATCCGGGCTGCTCTGTGCAAAACCACTGCACAAAGCAGGTGAGTATATCATGTTTGTTATTAAAACAAGACAAAAAAGAAAAAAAGGCTTTCATATCACTTTATTGTCATGTGGTACGAGGTACAAGCAGACCGCTTACACTGACAGTCTGCAGGAGGCTTGCATTGCACCCATAATTTGCTGATCGCGGGTGCAATGCTTTGCAGGATCCTAGTAAAAAAAAAATGTAAATGCACATTTTTTTACCTGCAAAAAAGATGTGCATTTATTCTATTTTTTTTTTACAAAGGTGAACTTATCCTTTAAAGCTGTC
Source organism: Pelophylax lessonae (assembly GCF_965119305.1). Taxonomy (NCBI): domain Eukaryota; kingdom Metazoa; phylum Chordata; class Amphibia; order Anura; family Ranidae; genus Pelophylax; species Pelophylax lessonae. Next base: position 679,725,857 of record NC_138768.1, on the reverse strand, counting down.
CATATATGGATAGAACTTCAGGTGGTTCAACAGGGTCCAGCTGAATATCGATTAATGTATGGCCAGCTTTCAGCTGAATGTATAAAAAGAATATATATAATGGTTGAACAGAAGTCATTCTGCTGATCAACTTCTATTTAACTGCCCTGTTGGAAAATTTCCACTTGATCAGTGCCACAGGCAATAGAATGCAGTGGTGTTCAGTGTATTCTGAGGGCGGGGACATTTCTCTCCGCTGTCAGAATACAAAGACACACTGGGGACTATTCTCACATCAACATTGATTGTGTGGATGGGGGAATCAGATCAGCCTTTTTCATTCAACCACACTGGTTGACTCATCTATGGTCATCCTAACCAATGAAGCTGACGATAGATGCTCATTGGTTGCCATGCACATCTGCTCTAGATTCTGTTTGCTCCAGTTTTCATAAATTCCCACCGCTATTTTGCAGCTTACCAATTCCTAGATGCGGTGGCTGCATTTGTTTTCTTTTTTCCTTTTTTTTTCCCTTTTTTTTCAGCTGGTGATCAGTCCAGTAATTCCGTTATTTTTCAACTTAAATTTTTTTATCTTCCTTTAACAGACCATGCTCCTATAAAAGAAACAGATAGTGTTGACACAAACTATTCAACACTGAATCCACACTATGGGGTTGATTTACTAAAGGCAAATAAACTGTGCACTTTGCAAAGTGCAGTTGTATTCTGCAAGTGCAGGTGCTCCAGTAAATGAGGTAAAGCTTCACTTTGCAAAGAATACCCAATCACGTGCAAGGAAAAAAAAAAATCATCTTTTTTGCTTGCACATGATTGGATGATAAAAGTCAGCAGAGCTTTTGCTCATTTACTAAGCTTTGGAGCAACTGCTCTTGCGGAGTTGCACTTTGCAAAGAGCACATCCTTTTTGCCTTTAGTAAAGCAACCCCTATGTACGGTGACCAGCTTTTTGCTGCATTGTAAAATGCCAGTCACTGCAAGGACACAGAAAAAATTATTTTCCGTGTGTCCCAATTCACACTGCTACATAACCCGGAGCTGCGCGGCAGTGAGCTGTGATAATGCAGACATGCTGCATTTTATCACAGTGCACCATATAGGATCATATGTCACTGCACAGCAGCACAATGCATTGGGGTTGATTCACTAAAGGCAAACAGACTGTGCACTTTGCAAAGAGTAGTTGCACTCTGCAAGAGCAGTTACTCCAGAGCTTAGTAAATAAGCAGAAGCTCCGCTGACTTCCAAATGCTGTTTTTTTTTTTTTTTTTCCTTGCACATGATTGAGTATTCTTTGTAAATTGAAACTTTACCTCATTTACTAAGCTCTGGAGCAACTGCACTTTGCAATGTGCACACTCTATTTCCCTTTAGTAAATCAACCCATTGTGCTGCTGTAAAGTGACATTGTACTTTTGTACACTTCAAATAAAGCTAAAAAAAAAAATAAGCTTGAGTTGAGCACCCCCCCCCCCCCACCACCACCACCACACCACCACCACACCACCACCACACCACCACACCACCACACCACCACCACCGCAGTCTGAAATAACAGTGTAGTTTCCCTATCTGGCAGTTGTCTGTTCTGTGTGAATTAGCCTTGATAGGGGTGCCTACAATGTTCAGCTTTTATTCATTTTTGTAAAACCTTTATCCAAAAAGGAAAAAAAAAAATCCAATTGCTGTAACTGCTTAAAAGTGATAGCTGGGGGGAGTAGTGATAGATGCTTTCGTAACTGTGGACAAAGGGGAGATGCCTTGCATACCTGGTGGTCCTGTCTGAGGCTGGTGGGGTTCTGGTCCAGGGTTTTCAGGCCTGCTCCAGACCCTCTTCCATATAATGGTCCCCAGGGACACAAAGTTGTCTTTACTACACTGCCCGATTCCTGGCCAATAAACACCCCAGCAGAACCTGGCTACTTATCTTTTTATCTCTGCTAAGCAGACCATAGCCCAGGCCTGTAAGACCCCACACATTGCCCTATAGGGGGGTGAAGTCACATATGACTGCCCTGATGCTCCATGAGCAGATGTCTAGCATCATGAATGATTCACATCCTAAATTCCTCAAAGTCTGGGAACCATGGATTTCCTGTGAGTTTCCTTCACTTCAACTGGATTGTTCGGCCTTCTCTGACTGCTTCCGACATCGTTCACCTTTCTACTTCCTTTTTCTTCTTCCCTTAATAGCTCCCTTCTACTTTCTTCCTGGTTCTTCCTTTCTCGCTCCCCTTTCTTCTTACTCTTACAGATGCCTGTAGGGTTGGTCTCAGGACTTGGACCATTCCTGGGATGACTGTGAGTAGGCTGTGGTGCGCGGCCTCTTCCCTTCCCTCAATTTGTCTGCCCCCCCCCCTTTTTTTTCATTTTACATTAAGTACTCTCCAATATTTTCTTGATTACATGAAGGTTTTCAATGGCGGGTGTTCTGTTTGTATCTCTTTTTGGATTCCTTTGTAATACCTGACCATTCATGCTGTCATTTCAGCACAGCCAGAGTGTGACAGGAATGCATGTTGAGTTGCGCATGCACAACTCAGTGTGCATTCAATAGAAGACTGTGAGCAGACAGGTAAGAGGTGAGCCCTGCTGTCAACATAGAGTGTTCCAGTGGAGGGATTTCTCTATCTACTTTGTTTCAGCGAATACAATGTTTACAGTGCTCTTTTGCAGTGCATTCTTTAAGCGAAGTTCCGGCTTCAAATACCCTTTTTAACTAAAAATACCCCTATAATACTAATCCATCGCCCTTTACAGAACCGCTATTCTCATACTTACAAGGTGTACAGTATTGGATTTTAGTCAAAATCTTACTTTTAAAAACCCTGTCTGGGCGCGGCCATCTTGGATGTGGGCATCTGAAGCCACAGTGTAATCTGCTGTGTCCTTCTTCCTGATTCCAGGGAGTGTTCTGGGAGTTCTTCCTGATTCCAGCCACCTGGGAGTGATGACAAACAGCTCCCAGGATGCAATGCAAAGGCGGAAGTGATGTCGGTGGCCGTGGCCACAGAGGGGGGAGAAAGAGGAATTACAATCATCGGATGGTCATCCGCTGACATCCGCAATGCCATTGACATACATTATGTCCGTATATCATCCGCAAAAAATAGGATGATATACGGACATGCGGAACGCCCGTGTGCAAGGGCCCTTACTTCTTTATCCTGTGAATGCCTAATTTTTCAGACTGGCATTGAAAATCAATGGGTCTGTAAACGTTATGCTAAATTATGGAACGGATGCGGACCCATTTTACAGACGTGTGAATGGACCCTATATGTATTTGACATGTATTTACCGGCTGCTGTCAGTTCTGGCTGATTTAGAAAAAAAATATGTATATTTTTTGGCTGAAAAAAAAAAATGTTTTTATGGCAACTTTTCCAATAGCAATACTTCTGTTATGTCAGTGACCATGTTGTGGGACTATGTGTGCAAAGCTAGTAAGTATTTTGTGGCTGCAAATATGACCTGGAGGTTTTTAATGTTCGCCTGCCATTAACCACTTAAGCCCCGGAAGATTTTACCCCCTTCCTGACCAGGGCCTATTTTGCGAATCAGCCCTGCTTGACTTTAACGGACAATTGCGCGGTCGTGTGACGCTGTACCTAAAAGAATTTGACGAGCATTATTTTGGTGGTATTTGATCACCTGTGAGATTTTTTGATCATGCGCTATAAACAAAAATAGAGCGTCAATTTTGCAAAAATAATATTTTTCACATTTTTTTATATTAAATTCCCCCCCCCCCCCCCCAAAAATGTAAAAATCTAAATTTTTTAACATTTTCGGCCAATTTGTTTTATGCTACATATGTTTGGTAAAAAAAATTGCAAAAAGCGTATTTTGATTGGTTTGCGCAAAAGTTATCGCATTTACTAACAAAGGGAAAGATTGTTGTCATTTTTGTTGTTTTTTTTTTAACGCTTAATGGCAGCGATCTGCGATTTTTTTGTGGTACTGCGACATTGCGGCAGACAGATCGGACCCTTGACTGACATTTTTGACACTTTTGGGGTTACCAGTGACATTACTACAGTAATCAGTGCTATAAATATGCACTGTTACTGTAAAATTACACTGGCAGTGAAGGGGTTAACTTTTTTGAGAGGGAGGGGTTATGTGTGTCCCTAGGGGCGTGATTATAACTGTGATTGGCTGTGGCTTGAGGTGTAGGAACAGTGATCAACGGTCCTACATAGTAGAACCGTATGATCACTATTTCTACACGGGGGAGAATGACAGGCGGCTTGTTTACATCAGCCGCCTGCCTTTCTCCCTCTCCACCCGACGATTGTGAGTGACCGGCGGACATCGGGTGCGCCGGCCACACGCGCGGGGTGGTCTGTGACTGTGCGGGAGCGTGCCTCCGGCGGCGCACGCTCGCTCCCTAGACCCTCACAGGCTAGCGACGTAGCCCTACGTCGCTTTGCCTGTGAGGGGCTGACCGCCGCAGTAAATAGTCGTGCGGCGGTCGGCAAGCAGTTAAAGTAAATGGGGTCCGCTGTGAACTTGCGGTTCGCGAACATTTGAGAAAGTTTGCGGATCACGTTCGCGAATCGCCCCGTCCGATGTTCGTTCATCACTATTTAGCATGCGATTTTGGAGTGAAAGGACTTTCCTGAACAATAAGAACATTAGCTGTTAGAAATTCATTCATTCAAGAAAAATATTTCATCCTGCTCATCATTAAGCCCACTAATGATTAGAGAATTGAACAAAGGTTCTTAAAATGAAAATTTTCAAGCTAAATTCTACGAGTGTATGGCCAGCTTGAGGGTGTGCTTCAAAAGACAGCATGTGGAGGCATGTTATATAAGGCTAGAAATCACTGCCATTGCAGCCTCTTTAAAGAGGTTGTAAACCTGGGTGGAAAAAAAAACCCTGTAAGACAAAGGCATAATGAGCTAGTATGCATTGCATACTAGCACATTATGAAATACTTACCTTAGAAAGAAGCTTTCTCACCGGTGCCTGCACACAGCTGAGACGGTTTCCCGAGTGTTACTTCTGGGGTTGCGACAGTGCCAGTGCCGCAAAGACATCATTCCTTCGTTTGTGTGTGGGAGCCACCTGTTTGCGGCACGGGCTCTACAGATCCAGCATGGTAAGCCGGATCTTCAGAGCGCAAGCACTGATGACATCATCGGCTGCATGCACTCTGAATATGTCCTGAACTGTTCAAGTTTAGGAGTTATTCCCAGTACCTACAGATAAGCGTTATTATAGGCTTACCTATAGGCACAAGTGAAAAGAGAGGATTTACTTCCTCTTTAAAAAATCAACAATTGCAGCTTGGGCACCAGAAATTTATTCTGCGATGCACATTTCAAATAAAAAAAAATACATGCCATACTAGCAGGTCTACCTCACAATCAAAGCACTGTTCATTTTTTCTTTTTTTTTTTTCTTTTTTTGTATTTTTTCTCAAATATTTACCAGTTTATAGAAACCGAAATGTCGCTGGAGGTGTCAACTGTCAGCCTTCCTTCAGGCAACATTTTTTTCCATGAATATAATGAGTATCCACAAATTTTGTTAGATCCCATAGCAATGTTACTTACATTGTGCCTGCATTGGGTCAAGCAATGATGATTACTCAGTGTCAAGCTCTGATGATGTTTTAGAGGGGGATAAGCCAGGGGATTAGGTTCACAGTGAAAAGAAGTATATATTTTAGGAGAGAGGTGGTCCCATTTGTACAGAGATCTTAAATCTATAAAGTGTTTCCTGCATTCTTAGACAACATATCCATTTCCATTTGTAACAATTTAGACTCTGGGCATTTAAAATTGCTCAAAATTGATAAATATCACTCTTTAGTCACTATCCACAGTAAAGTATCCTTTTCATATGGTTGTAGTAAACCCAAGTCCAGCTTGTGGAGGCATGTTATGTAAGGCTAGAAATCACTGCCATTGCAGCCCCTTAAAAAAAAAAAAATAAACAGCTGCAGCTTGGGCACCATAACGTTATTCTGCGGCGCACATTTCAAATAAAAATACATACATGTCATACTAGCAGTTCTCCTTCACAATCATTCTCCGTTTATTTTTTATTTTTTTCTCAAATATTTGCCAGTTTATAAAAACCAACATTTTGCTGGAGGTGTCAACTGGCAGCCTTCCTTCAGGCAACTTTTTTCCATGAATATAATGAGTATCCACAGATTTTTTTAGATACCATAGCAATGTTACTTGCATTGTGCCTGCGTTGGGTCAAGCAATGATGATTACTCAGTGTCAAGCTCTGATGATGTTTTCGAGGTGGATAAGCCAGGGGATTAGGTTCACAATGACAAGAAGTATATATTGGAGGAGAGAGGTGGTCCTATTTGTACAGAGATCTTAGGTCTATAAAGTGTTTCCTGCATTCTTAGACAACATATCCATTTCCATTTGTAACATTTTATACTCTGGGCATTTAAAATTGATCAAAATTGATAAAATATCACTCTTTAGTCACTATCCACAGTCAAGTATTGTCAGAATGTTTATACTGCTCTGATATAACAGTGTCTATTTATGCAAATAAGCAAAGATCTGTAAGTTAGGAGAATCTTAACTTATTTCCATAAATCATAAAAATGCAAGATCGTTTTAAGTGACACTAAACTGAAGCTAGAGGATACAATTCTGTGTAAAAATATATATATTTATTAAATACTTCAGTGCAAAATAAAATGTCCTTTTAATATGGTTGTAGTAAACCCAAGTCCAGCTTGTGAAGGCATGTTATGTCAGGCTAAAAATCACTGCCATTGCAGCCCCTTAAAAAAATAAACAGCTGCAGCTTGGGCACCAGAAAGTTATTACACTGTGCACATTTCAAATAAAAAGACATACAGTATCTCACAAAAGTGAGTACACCCCTCACATTTTTGTAAATATTTTATTATATCTTTTCATGTGACAACACTGAAGAAAAAACACTTTGCTACAATGTAAAGTAATGAGTGCACATCTTGTATAACAGTGTCAATTTGCTGTTCCCTCAAAATAACTCAACACACAGCAATTAATGTCTAAACTGCTGGCAACAAAAGTGAGTACACCCCTAAGTGACAATGTCCAAATTGGGTCCAATTAGCCATTTTCCCTCCCCGATGTCATGTGACTCGATAGTGTTACAAGGTCTCAGGTGTGAATGGGGAGCAGGTGTGTTAAATTTGGTTGTTATCGCTCTCACTTTCTCACGTTGGTCACTGGAAGTTCAACATGGTACGTCATGGCAAAGAACTCTCTAATGATTTAAAAAAAAAAGAATTGTTGCTCTTCATAAAGATGGCCTAGGCTATAAGAGGATTGCCAAGACCCTGAAACCGAGCTGCAGCACAGTGGCCAAGACCATACAGTGGTTTAACAGGAGATGTTCCACTCGGAACAGGCCTTGCCATGGTCGACCAAAGAAGTTGAGTGAGGTTGTCTTTGGGAAATAGACGTATGAGTGCTGCCAGCATTGCTGCAGAGGTTGAAGGGGTGGGGGTTCAGCCTGTCAGTGCTCTGACCATACGCCGCACACTGCATCAGATTGATCTGCATGACTCTCGTCCCAGAATGAAGCCTCCTCTAAAGATGATGCACAAGAAAGCCTGCAAACAGTTTGCTGAAGACAAGCAGACTAAGGTCATGGATTACTGGAACCATGTCCTGTGGTCTGATGAGACCAAGATGAACTTATTTGGTTCAGATGGTGTCAAGTGTGTGTGTGGCGACCACCAGGTGAGGAGTACAAAGGCAAGTGTGTCTTGCCTACAGTCAAGCATGTTGGTGGGAGTGCCATGGTCTGGGGCTGCATGAGTGTTGCCGGCACTGGAGAACTACAGTTCATTTAGGGGACCATGAATGCCAACATGTACTGTGACATACTGAAGCAAAGCATGATACCCCTCCCTTCGGAGACTGGTCTGCAGGGCAGTATTCCAACATGATAAGGACCCCAAACACACCTCCAAGACTACCACTGCCTTGCTAAAGAAGTTGAGGGTAAAGTTGATGAACTGGCCAAGCATGTCTCCAGACCTAAACCCTATTAAGCATCTGTGGGGCATCCTCAAACAGAAGGTGGATGAGCGCAAGGTCTCTAACATCCACCAGTCCTGTGATGTCATCATGCAGGAGTAGAAGAGGACTCCAGTGGCAACCTGTGAAGCTCTGGTGAACTCCATGCCCAAGAGGGTTAAGGCAATGCTGGAAAATAATGATGGCAACAAAAAATATTGACACTTTGGGCCCAATTTGGACATTTTAACTTTGAGGTGTACTCACTTTTGTTGCCAGCAGTTTAGGAATTTATGGCTGTGTGTTGAGTTATTTTGAGAGGACAGCAAATTTACACTGTTATACAAGCAGTACACTCACTACTTTACATTGTAGCAAAGTTTCATTTCTTCAGTGTTGTCAGATGAAAAGATATAATATAATAAAATATTTAAAAAAAATGTGAGGTGTGTACTCACTTTTGTGAGATACTGTAAATGTCATACTAGCAGTTCTCCTTCATAATCAATCACTGTTCATTTTTTCTTTTTTTTTTCTCGAATATTTGCCAGTTTATAAAAAACGAAATGTCGCTGGTGGTGTCAACTCGTGGCCTTCCTTCAGGCATTTTTTTTCCATGAATATGAGTATCCACAGATTTTGTTAGATCCCATAGCAATGCTACCTACATTGTGCGTGCGTTGGGTCAAGCAATGATGATTACTCAGTGTCAAGCGCTGATGATTTTGTAGAGGCGGATAAGCCAGGGGATTTGATTTACTGTGACAAGAAGTATATATTGGAGGAGAGAGGTGGTCCCATTTGTACAGAGATCTTAGGTCTATAAAGTGTTTCCTGCATTCTTAGACAACATATCCATTTCCATTTGTAACATTTTAGACTTTGGGCATTTCAAATTGCTCAAAATTGATAAAATATTATCACTTTTTAGTCCCTATCCACAGTAAAGTATCCTTTTCATATGGTTGTAGTAAACCCAAGTCCAGCTTGGGAAATGAATACAAAATGTAATTGACAAATTGTAGTTAAAAATAATAAAGCAACTATCAACCCATTGATGGTCCTCTTCTGGGTTGAATGATGCTTGGCGTTATTTAACCCACTTATTCTAGGCCCAGGGCTTCAAAAAAGGATATGCACTTTTTTTTTTTAAAGGGTGTAAGAGTGTTTGGGGAGGGACGAAACAGAAGTGATTCCAATGCCCAGATGGACTTTAAAGCGGAGTTCCGGTTTCAAATACCTTTTTTAACTAAAAATACCCCTATAATACTAATCCATCACCCTTTACAGAACCAATATTCTCATACTTACAAGGTGTACAGTATTAGATTTTAGTCAAAATCTTACTTTTAAAAACGCTGTCTGGGCGTGGCCATCTTGGAGGTGGGCATCTGAAGCCACAGTGTAAACAGCTCCCAGGATGCAATGCAAAGGCGGAAGTGATGTCGGTGGCTGTGGCCACAGAGGGGGGGAGAAGGAGGAAGTACAAAATATCAAAAATGCCCTGAAAGTAAGATAAGGGACCCCCGAAAAAAAATTGAAAATGCCCAATTGTTGATCAGCATGGCGAGCACTCCAGGAATCACTAAAGTTGCAAAATAAACTGTTAGCTGCGCACATATATCATCCAAAACAATGACATGTGTATAAGTGATCAATCAAATAATCAAATATGTGAACAATAAAATTCAAAAACACTGCCACCAAAAATATATTTGTATATAAATATGAAAAATAAAAATAGGCCAAAAAAGTTCATGAACTAATCTGAAAATCCATAGTGATAAGTATAGATAGTCCGGTGAGATTCCAGTGACTTCAAGATAAAAGAAACACCAAAAAAAGGTCCGCCACCTCTGTGTTCCACACCCCTTTGCCAAGTCACTCACCCCCACTTAATGCCCTCCACTCTCATGGAATGGGCAAAAGACACTTGGATGTTCCACCTTAGATCAAGAGTACACTGGCTGGTAGATCACTGATGCCTAGATAGCCTTCCTTCCGCTCATAGCATGTAAAGAAAGAGAAGATACCACTAGTGCAATAACGTCTTAAAGACCTTTTAATGAAATATCAGCTTCCAATGTTTACACTCACATGGAGCAATCCTTGTAATATATACAAATATATTTTTGGTGGCAGTGTTTTTGAATTTTATTGTTCACGTATTTGATTGATCACTTATACACATGTCACTGTTTTGGATAATATATGTGTGCAGCTAACAGTTTATATCATTTTGCACTGTTATTTTTCAGTTATATTTATTTAAGTTGCAGCACTGTGATCTATTCACTTTCGTCATCTTTTTCATGTTTACTCATATATTGATTTCACATTATATATTGATATCGATATTATTTTTGGAGTAATATTGCTTTTGAGCGTGAGAGCTCCCACTATTTATTTAAAGTTGCAAAATAGGTTGGAACTCCACTTTAAGGAGAGAGTCCATGCAAACTATTCACACATTTAAAATACATACACATCTGTAAGCTGTTTTACTTGCTGAAAGGTTCATGTTTCTGATCATCCAGCCTTGTGACGTACACATATCTGTCACACTGCACAGCCAGTTTCATTCAGCTTTTCAACTTTCTGTGTTACTTTACTGCTTATGGCACAAAATTAGCTGTGTGATCATGCAGTTTCATTGATCAGTGAACAGGCTGTAGGTTTAACGTGACACCAAGTGCCCATTTACACTAGGAACTGCATTGAAATCACACAGGAACACTGTGCAGTGCTTATGCAAATCACATGCAGTTCTGTGCAGTGTAATTTCACCCCTTTCATTTTGAATGAGCTGAAATTGCACCGCGCAGAACGGAAAGTCGTGCATGCACTACTTTTTAAAATGTACTGCAACCAGATCGCATGATACATTTATACCATGTGATCTGGTGTAGGAAAATGCACTGCATTTGTGCATTTGCAACTTGCATTTGGGGTGTCATTAATTTGCACACTCCCACTGTAGATCGTAAGGGCAGTGCAATTGGAATTGGAATGGCACCCCAAAGCTCAAACACACATGCCTTTCTCTGCAGTGTCAGCTGCATGGGAAAGAGAATAAATGGGAAGTGCTCTGTGCTGAGCGGCTTCATGTTCATTCACAAACTGAAGCATAATAAACACAGTTTACTATGTTTTAGGTATGAATGAACAAAGTGAGTGAGTGTGTTCATTGTGTTCATTTAGAAGAGGAAGGAGCTGGTAAATTACATATTTTCTAGCCCTTTCCCCCCGCTCTATACTCTAAAACATCCCCACAGCAGCAGAGGATAGAGGAGAGGAGGGAAGCCAGCAGCACTGCGGAGGAGGGGGGCAACACAAGGGGAAGCCCTGGCAGTAGTGAAAATCGGCACCACACAGAGTGATTAGGGTGTGCCAGGGCACACCTGGCACACCTCCTGTGCAAGCCTATGAATGTAGAATTCAGAAAAGGAGAAGTACAGCCAAAGCTCATTTGTACTTCTCCTATGGATCACAGGAACGCAATTCGTTGCACTCCTGTGACACGTTTTCAGCAAACAGCGGGCTGCCGTCACAGATCGTGACCATATGGTTGGGATCCACCCGGGTGCCGCTAAGAGCCTGAACCAGCCGCTCCCACCCCCTCTACAGCCCAGCACTCCAGTAAACTTGCAGGGACAGAGCAGAGAGCCGCTGGCTAACAATCACTAGCTCTCGGAGCACTGAGAACAGAGCGATCAGTGGTGTTTGATCGCTCGGTTCTCAGCCTTAGAGTCGGCAAGGGACAGATGCAGCATTGGACCCATACTGCATCCACATAGGTAAGTATGATTTCTCAAAAAAACTCAACTTCTGTTTTACATTTTTTCTTACTGTGTTTTTTTGCCACCTGTACTGTACTTGATGATCTTCTTAACCATTTCCCCCTCACTTCAGTTTATATAGAACAAGCAGCGCATGTTAGTTTTGGTCATGTGCATTGCTCTATGCACGCCACAAATCACATAGTCTGTAGTCCATCTCGAGACTGTGCAAGTGAGGGTGGCTACATTACCACATATAGTGAGACCATGGAGAATAAACATAGCCACCCTCTAACAGGAAGTCAAATCACAGCAGCAAAAAAAGTTTAGTATCGCACAAGATGCTACAAAGCTAAGTCAGGAAATGCAGTGCGACAGAGGGTTATTTATCATAAGGCTAGCTATGCATAATTACAAAGCCCTTGGCAAGTCCAGCAGGTCACATACAGGTATTTTGGTATTTTCACTGTTTTTATAGTTTGCCTGGAATTCTACTTAAAAGTAGAACAGGCCAACTTAACAAATCAATATACTCATGTTCTTTCCTATTAAAAGTGATATTTAATTAAATCTGACAAATTCTAACTTTCCATTACACGTGCTTTAATGTAAATGGGACTTTCATGTTTCAGCTACCGTGTTTCCTCCAACCATGCATGTTTTGTGGATTACTGAAAAATAAATGACAGGGAAACAGCACCTATCCCTATTAAAATTGAATGAAAATTGAACAAGATGAGACTGATGAGTGGATGTAAGAGCCTGTATATTAATCATTGCTGGTCGTTTGTATAATTAATATTAAAGTCATTTTCCATTTTAACCATCCCCATACAAGAGTCTTCTACTGTTTATCAGCACCCGTGAGACCCTTTTCCTTTTTTTCTCTGGGTGGCCTATAAACTCCTATAGTAGCTATAAGATTTATCAGTAAGCTTTATCTATTTTTTTTTTTAACCCTGATCTACAAAATGATACACAAACAATACAAACAATAAAAGAACAGGGGACTTGCTGTTGCTTACAAGCATTTTATTGTCAGGTAACATCACTAAAGGTCTTGACACGATATGTATTATTGTCATTGGGATCTTTATTTTGCTAAATATCCCCAAAATTCAATGGAAAGTTTTTCCCCCTGTGCAGCATAATATTTTTTAGGCAGTCAAGTCAGTTAAGCACTAATACCGACGTTTGAGCATCAGCATTTCTGGCATTCGATTTACACTTATTTCAGAGTATTTGTGTGTATTCGTGCATATTTGAGCATATGTGCATTAGTTCGTGTAATACAGTATCTCACAAAAGTGAGTACACCACTCACATTTTTGTAAATATTTTTTTACTTTCAATAGATTTTTATTGAAATTGAAGTACAAAGAAAAACAAACATACAATTAACCAATTCAGATTATAACAGTAACAGTGAGTAGCCGTATCAAAGCATGAGGAAGGAAAATGCATGCACATGCAGCCCAGAAAACAAGGGCGTTACGTGCACAAATGGAGTAACATTACAAGAGAACAAATTGCATAGTATATTCAAAAGTCATATAGGAATGCAGTCGAAAAAACTATTCATAAAAACCAAAGGAAACTAGTCTGTGTGCTCAACCTCAGCCAGGTACTGGGGAGAAGTACGGGCTTTGTACCCATGGTTGCCATTCAGCATGAAACTTAGGGCCTCGGGATTTAGAGTATGCATAGGCCTTTTCCAGCGAGCACTGCAGGTTCACCTGGCGAGTGACTTCCATATGTGAAGGTGCAGTGGGCTGTTTCCAGTACCGTGCTATGACCGTCTTGGCCGCTACCAATATGTGTACAGAGACCGTCCTCAGGGGGGGTGGAAATGAGTCTAAGCCTAACAGGAGTAGGGCCAGGGCAGGGTCAGGTTTCCTGAGGATGCCAGTCGTGGTGGATAGGATCTCAAACACCTTTCTCCAAAAACTAGATAGACCCTTGCAGGACCAAAAGACGTGTAGCAGCGACCCTATTTGATCACAATTGCGCCAGCATGTAGGGCTATGGGAGTCAAAGATCTTCGAGAGTCTATATGGGGTCAGATACCATCGGGTGAGGAGTTTTTGGGCTTGTTCCCAATGGTTCACACATTGGGTGAATTTATAAGAGCTACAAATGGCAATTTTCCACTGGGACTCGGAGAAAGATGTTTGTAGTTCCCTCTCCCACGCCAACATGTGGGGTGATTTAGAAAAGGCTTGTTTGTCGCCAAGGATGTGGTAGAACAGCGAGATACCTTTTACCGAGGGGGAGGAGGACGTGAGGAAGTTCCACACTGATAGGGGAAGCTTGATTTGCGGAGGGGGATGTTTGCGCATGAGACTTGCTATGCTGTTGTACGAGTACAACGTATGTGGGGATAGGCCAAATTCCGAGCGTAAGGCCTCAAACGATTTAAGGGAGTTGGACTGGAGAAGCTGGTGCACTGTGTTTATCCCAGCTGCTTGAAAGTTAGCGAGGTTTGTGTAAGAAAGTAGCGTACGAATCGTGGATATTGGGAGCTGGGCGGATATGGTCTGGGACGTAGCAGGAAGCTGCTTAAGAAGGGATCTCCACGCCGCCAGTGTGGCTTGAGTGGGCAAGGGCAGAGATTGGATATCTAGCGGTTTCCACATGTCAGCGAGTAACAGGTCAGAGAGGGTAGACGTTTTGGAAAGGGTAGACTCAACAGAGACCCATGGGGTAGTAGGGTGGTCTGCAAACCAGTGGCGCAGAGATGCTAAGTGGGAGGCAGTGCAGTAATCAAGTAGATCAGGGAGCCCTAGGCCACCTACCGATTTGTGTTTGATCATGTGGGAACGTGCGCATCTAGCCCTCTTCGTTTGCCATATAAACGCATGCAACATTTTGGAAAAGGGAAGAATGATCTTTTTAGGGAAGGGGACAGGAAGAGTGCGGAACAGGTATAGGAGCTTAGGTAGGCAGACCATCTTAAATGCGGCTATGCGCCCCATCCAAGACAGTTCCACCGATTTGAGCTTGGCAATATCTGAAGTGAGCGATTTCATGAGGGTGGAAGCATTCACAGTGACCATGTTAGACGTGGGGAAGGTCAAATCAATACCCAAGTAATGCAGGGGGTGAGTGGTCCACGTGTAAGGTAATGTGTCCTGTAAGTGAGAGCGTGCAGTAGGATGCACTCCCATGTTTAGTATCACTGACTTGCTAAAGTTAACCTTGTAATAAGAAACGTTACTGAAGGATTGGAGGATGTTGTGTGCGGCAGGCAAGGACACAGTGGGGTTTGTGAGGCTTAAAATTACATCGTCCGCAAAAAGCGTGATGACATGGTGGGAATTGGGGAGTTTGAATCCTGACACTAAGGGGCTTTGTCTCAATTGCATCGCCAGCGGTTCAATTAGGAGATTAAAAACCAAGGGGGACAGCGGACAACCCTGACGAGTCCCGTTGGAGATAGAGAACGATTTAGAGAGCGTGCCAGCAGATAGTACTCTAGAGGAGGGGTTTGAATACAGAGCAAGGATGGTGGATAAGATAGGGCCCGAAAAAACAAATTTCTGTAGAACGGCATGCATGTACCCCCAATGAACGCGGTCGAACGACTTCTCCGCATCTATAGACAGTAGCAGAGAAGGCGTTCGAGCGCGCTCCGCATGATGCATCAAGTTAATCACGCGTCTTGTAGCGTCCGGGGCCTGCCGACCTTGGACAAAACCCATCTGATCCGCACCTACCAAGGTGGGGAGGACTGTGGCCATGCGATTCGCTATGATTTTAGCATAGATTTTAATATCTGTGTTGAGTAGGGACATAGGCCTAAAGTTTGCAGGTGTATCGGGTGTTTTCCCTGGTTTGGGTAAAGTAGTAATGTTTGCCTGGAGCATTTCAGATGGCAGGGATCCCATGGTTATAGCTTGTGCGAAAAGGGATAGCATGTGAGGGGAAAGGATATCTTGCATAACCGCATAGTATTCATTAGTCAGTCCATCCGGCCCCGGAGATTTATTGGAAGGCATTGACCTAATAGTTTTGGACAATTCTGAGGGGGAGATGGGACCATTAAGAAATGACAAAGAGTCCGCAGATAAGGACGGGAGGTGAAGGTGATGGAGGAAGGCCTGTATGTCCGCATCCGTGGGTTGAGGTGTCGAGGTGTCAGTATTTAAATTATAAAGGGCACTATAATAGTCCGCAAAAGCGTCTGCGATACTTTGGGGATGGGAATGTTTCTCGTTAGTGTGAGGGTGTATAATAGAATCAATTCTAGTTCGGGTTCGCCTGGCTTTAATGCGAGAAGAGAGGAATTTGCCAGCTTTATTGTGCGATGAATAATAGGTCATGCATAATCGTGCCAGCAGTTTGTCATGTTGCTCGGTCAACAATCTGCGGAGGTCGGCGCGAAGGGAAGTCAACCGAGAGACATGGTGCAGGGAGGGGGATTTCTTGTTCAGCTCATCAAGGGAGTGAATCTCCTCAGTGAGGCGCTGAAGGGCAGCATTACGTTTCTTTTTCAGCCTAGAGCCTGCTTGAATTAACATACCCCGGATGAACGCTTTATGCGTGTTCCACAGGGTGGAGGGGGAAGTGTCAGAGGCATTGTTGTTAAGAAAGAAATCTCACAGGTGCTGTCGTAGGTGTTTTAGGGAGGCTGGGTCTGAAAGAAGGGAATTATTGCACCTCCAAATAAAGGAGGTTGTAGAGGGTGGGCTTGTAGAAAGGGTCATGTGGACCGCAGCGTGGTCTGACCACGTGATGGAGGATATGGAGGTATCTGTAAGGAAAGGCAGCGTAGCAGAATCCACAAGGAACATGTCTATTCTGCAGTATGTGTTATGGCTCGCGGAAAAGAAGGAATAGTCCCTCTCCTCCGCGTGCTGGTACCTCCAGACATCATGCAAGCCTTCTGAGTGTAACAACGAAGCCAGGGATGGGGGCTTGGATTTAAGCCTAGCTGAAGAGTCCAGGGCATGATCGGCAACCAGATTAAAGTCCCCACACATTATCAATTTACCTACTGTCAGCTTGGATACCTTGGAACACAATTTACGCAGGAAAGACACTTGTCGTACATTAGGAGCATACACATTGACAATAGTATATGGACATTGATTGATAGTGCAATTGATAATCAGGAAACGGCCTTCCCTGTCCTCCACCAACTTAGAGAAGGAGAAGGACAAGGAGTTCCGAAAAGCCAGCATCACCCCTCTTTTTTTAGCTGTATAAGAAGCCTGGAACACATGCGGGTAGTCGGGGTGGGTACAACGGGGAGCGTGCCCGATCTGGAAATGAGTCTCCTGTATCGCCAAAACATCGGCTGTAGCTGCGCCAGCCTCCCTCCACATCGAATGACATTTTGCGGGGTGGTTCAACCCCTTAACATTCATGGAAAGGAATTTAACAGCCATCTAAGTTCCAGAAAGGGTCCATGCGGACGTAGATGGGCCGGGAGCAAGTGGCACTTGGAAGGGTGAGGAGAGTCTGGTACACCCAGTGGAGGATACGGGAGAAAAGGGCTATGAAAACAGTACCTGAGAAGTTTTCCAAACCTGGCTGTAGAGGTGACCAGTGCGAGTTTGTAAGGCGGATAATCACGGAAGTCCTTCTGTGAAGTTCCAAGGGCATGGTGGAAGCGAGCAACTTGGTGTGTATATTCGTCTGGGAACAGCTGAGGAAGGTGAAGACTGCATATGGGCAGAGAAAAGGCACATCATATGGTACGGCAATATTGGTAATACTGAAGACAACAACAAAACAAACAAAACAGTCAAGGAATAAAAAGGACATGGCCCCTCAAGGCCAAACGGGTAGCTGTAGCTACAAAAACTGTAGGGAGAAAAGAGCACGGTGGGGTGTGCACCCTAGAAGCAGGGAGGGCCGGGCACGCCCGGCTAGATCTTGCAGTGAGTGTCACTTGTGGCGGCTGCGAGATCTTGAGGATCTGGATGCAACTTGCCATTCAGGTTGTACACGGGGAGGTAATGGAGGTAGAGCTGTAGCGTTCGATGGACCTGCATCGTCGGGGACAATACCCCATTGGCGGAGCAGGCGCATTCCCTGTTCGATGGTGGTGACCTGAGAAGAGGAGCCCTGATGGGTTATGCACAGTTTCGCCGGATACTTCCACTTGTAAATTATCTTGTGGTTGCGCAGGGCCTTTGTTACTGTGTTGAGGTTGCGGCGTTGTTGTAAGGTGTATTGAGAGTAGTCGGGTAATACTTGGACCGCTGCTGCTCGTTCCGGTAGATGGTCCCTGCGCCGGAATTCGTCCAGGATCTTCTACTTTGCCTGGAAGAAGTGAATACGGAGCAAGACGTTCCTAGGAACATCATTGGGGAGAAAAGAGGGCTTAGGGATTCTATGGATCCGGTCTATAGTCAAATCAGAGTTTGTCAATGCAGGTACCACTTGTTGGAAAAGATCTCGCACAAAGTTAGGAAGCTGGTTAGGCATAACCGTTTCCGGGATGCCGCGTAGTTTCAGGTTATTGCGTCGGGACCTATCCTCCAGGTCCGCAAGTTTGGCCTGTATGCGGCTGATATCATTTTGTTGGGCAGTGTGCGAGTCCACTAGAGTGTTGTATGATATGGTAAACTCATCCATCTTACATTCAATTGTATTGACCCTCTCTCCTAGGCCATGCAACTCTTTCTGACAATATGCAATGGAGGAAGATACTGTAGTCTGCATGGACTTGTGCATCATGGACAGCATGTCTTTTAAGGCACTATCGGAGATAGGTTGTCCCGTTGTGGGGATAGAGGCAAAGGGGTCCGGTTCAGGGACAAATGACCATGCACTAAGCGTGGCAGAGTCCTGGTCACTCACCTCCATGTTCGTGGGGCGAGATGTGCGGTGTCCCTCCTCCCACCGCGGCTTCGATTTCGCCGGGCTGTGGGTAGATGGAGTGGAGGGGGAGGAATCGGCAGAGCGCGCCAGCCTCATCTGCTTGCCAGCATCGTCCGTGTCTCGGCGCGCTGGTGACGTCACTGCTGCGCCGGGGCTTGTAGACACTAGAGGGCGGGTATCGTTCTTGCGATGCGAGGCTCCGGCGCCATTTTGTGTGTGACTCGAGGCCGCCGGATAGAAGAAGTCGGACAGCTTACGAACCGCCGGCGGGTCTGTTTTTCGTCTCGCCATGTCCGTCGGTTGCAGGGAGCGTTCCCCCAAAGATCCGTGTGTTTGTGAGGTAAAAACACTCACTCCGATGGGCCGTAGATACGGATTGAGCCGAGCGTGCAGCGGAGCTCCTCTGCTAAGCGGCCATTCAGTCCGGCGGTCGCCACGCCCCCCTCGTAAATATTTTTTTATATCTTTTCATGTGACAACACTGAAGAAATGACACATTGCTACAATGTAAATTAGTAAGTGTACAGCTTATTTAACAGTGTAAATTTTCTGTCCCCACAAAATAACCCAACACCCAGCCATTAATGTCTAAACCGCTGGAAACAAAAGTGAGTACACCCCTAAGTGAAAATGTCCAAAAAGGGCCAAATTAGCCATTTTCCCTCCCCAGTGTTATGTGACTCATTAGTGTTACAAGGACTCAGGTGTGAAAAAAAGAATTGTTGCTCTACATAAAGGTTGGCATAGGCTATAAGAAGATTGCCAAGACCCTTAAACTGAGCTGAAGCATGGTGGCCAATACCATACAGTGGGTTAAAAGGTTAAAAGGACAGGTTCCACTCAGAACAGGCCTCACCATGGTGGACCAAAGAAGTTAAGTGTACAGTACATGCTCAGCATCATATCCAGAGGTTGTCTTTGGGAAATAGACATATGAGTGCTGCCAGCATTGCTGCAGAGGTTGAAGAAGTGGGGGGTCAGTCTGTCAGTGCTCTGACCATACGCCGCACACTGCATCAAGGTGGTCTGCATGGCTGTCTTCCCAGAAGGAAGCCTCTTCTAAAGATGATGCACAAGAAAACCTGCAAACAGTTTGCTGAAGACAAGCAGACTAAGGACATGTATTACTGAAACCATGTCCTGTGGTCTGATGAGACCAAGATAAACGTATTTGGTTCAGATGATGTCAAGCGTGTGTGGTGGCAACCAGGTGAGGAGTATAAAGACAAGTGTGTCTTGCCTACAGTCAAGCTTGGTGGTGGGAGTGTCATGGTCTGGGGCTGGATGAGTGCTGCCGGCACTGGGGAGCTACAGTTCATTGAGGGAAGCATGAATGCCAACATGTACTGTGACATACTGAAGCAGAGCATGATGACCTCCCTTCAGGGACTTGGCCGCAGGGCAGTATTCCAACATAACGACCCCAAACACACCTCCCATGCGACCACTGCCTTTCTAAACAACCTGAGGGTAAAAGTGATTGACTGGCCAAGCATGTCTCCAGACCTAAACCCTATTGAGCATCTGTGGAGCATCCTCAAATGGAAGGTGGAGGAGCGCAAGGTCTCTAACATCCACCAGCTCAGTGATGTCATCATGGAGGAGTGGAAGAGGACTCCAGTGGCAACCTGTGAAGCTCTGGGGAACTCCATGCCCAAAAGGGTTAAGGCGGTGTTGAAAAATAATGGTGGCTACTCAAAATATTGACACTTTGGGCCCAATTTGGACATTTTCACTTAGGGGTGTACTCACTTTTGTTGCCAGCAGTTTAAACATTAATGGCTGTGTGTTGAGTTATTCTGAGAGGACAGAAAATTTACACTGTTATACAAGCTGTACACTCACTACTTTACATTGTAGCAAGGTGTAATTTCTTCACTGTTGTCACGTGAAAAGTTATAATAAAATATTTACAAAAATGTGAGGGGTGTACTCACTTTTGTGAGATACTGTATTTACGCTGTGGTCAGATGTTTCAGATGGGGGCTTGCAAAAGGAAAATAATAGCATAATACCTTAAAAGGTTTTAACTAATTTTTACATCCACAAAAACAACCATACTACTTAAACACTTCACGACCGCCCTATAGCAAGAGCACAGCGGGATGCCCAGTGGGAGCCGATAAGCGGGTACTGCAGACTTGATGTCCGCCGCCACTCGCTGATCATTTAGTACATAGGCAGAACCGCAGACTGCCTATGTAAAGAAGTCAGATTGCTGTTCTGGCAGTAGGGAAGGCATGGATCCTGTGTTTCTGCAAAGCAGGGACAAGGATCCATGTCTTCACCAAATAAAAGCACCTCCCACACAGTACACAAACACTGGCTAGGCACACAGTTAACCCTTTGATCGCCTGTGATGTTAACCCCTTCCCAGCCAGTCTCATTAGTGCAGTGACAGTGCATATTTTTAGTACTGATCACTGTATTAGTGTCACTGGTTCCCAAAAAAGTGTCAGTTAGTGTCTGAATTGTCTGCCATAATATCGCAGTCCCGTAATAAGTTGGTGATCGCCGCCATTACTAGAAGAAAAAAAATAATTCCATAAATATATCCTATAGTTTGAAAAACGCTATAACTTTTGCGCAATCAATATACGCTTATTTTTACCATATATATGTAGCAGAATACATATTAGCCTAAATCAATGAAGAAATGTAATTTTAACTTTTTCTTTTTTCAAAAATGTCGCAAAAAATTAAAAACCCAGAGGTGATCAAATGCCACCAAAAGAAAGCTCTATTTGTGGGAAATGTCAGAATATTTATACTGCTCTGAATATAACAGTGTCTATTTATGTAAATAAGCAAATATCTGTAAGGTAGGAGAATCTCAACTTATTTCCACAAATCAATATGTAACAAGTTCTTTTTAATCGATTAATTTATTTTTAACAGCATATACCAATCTTAGTGGGTACAGTCTACAGTAGGGAATATATAAGAATATTTATTCACAAGGCATGTATTCATGAATCATAATAAATGATTAGACTTGAGGTAATATAAAGTGATAACTTTACATAAAATACAAACTTAAAACGATAAATGCAATGTAATATGTAGCTGAATGATGAAAGCAAAAATAAAACAAAAATTACCTTTTCCCCAGGTATAGCATAAACCATAGGTAAGTATTCTATATAAACAGACCACAATTGTCTGCGAATTGCGCAGCCGACAGTCACTTAGCTGCAGATGAAGTGAGAACAGGCTATGCAAAACGGGAGACTAAAATCGCTAATAATGCGCTAAATCTGATATTAATAAAATGTATAAAACAAAAATCAGCTTTTTAGAGAAAAATCTACTATGGTTCATACGGCTGGGATTGTAAGCTTATTACCCTTAAATATGCAATATAAAACATATAAGGAAGGAAATAAACAAATAAACAGCAAGGTATATTTACCACACTTAAGATGGCTGCTAGCTTAAAATGGTCGTTACCAGAGTCCTTAAGATGGCTGCCTTCCCAAAATGGTGGCTGGTTAGGGAGGAATTTAGTTTGGCGTCCTTCAAAGTTTCAGATAAATAATGGAGCAAGATGGAATCTATGTATAGATGAGTATATGTATGGATGTCAGAAGCGTGTGCGTTGTAGGTATAATGAGTGTTGTCGTATGTGTCCTATTACATGTGGGGTCTCCTTTTTATATTGTATTGAACAAAGGACCAGTAAAATTACCATAAGTTAAACCCAGAAGGAGGAACATTATCCCCATTGGTTGGGATTACTTTATCCATTAACTGGTGATGTCATTGTCAACACCTCTATTAATGACCCAGTATTTTAGATATTAGAATTAAATGATAATTTCTTTATATTTAAGAAAAATCATAAAAACAACATAAAAACTAGTCCATACTCTCACAATACACATATGCCCTTCTAATATCTCCATCATGTACCTTGGCAGGGATTGGATCTGGTAAAGCCATTTATTAAGAAGATATTATTAATACTATATATATATATATATATATATATATATATATATATATATATATATATTTTGGAAATACCTAATTTTACTCAAAGACTGCATTTAGTAGTTTCCACAGGGGGCAGTATTGTATTATTCATTAGATTCAGTATATAGAATAATAATACTATTATTATCTGATGACCTATCCCGACCTCTTGGCTAGTGAAAAGCCTTATATTATTTGACCATGTCATATGCTGTCAGACATTGCGTCTAGATTGGAAGATCTATATGGCCATAAAAACTTAAACACAAACATTTCTAAAATGAGGTAAGTAGCTCAACTTAAGTAAGAT
This sequence comes from Pelophylax lessonae, assembly GCF_965119305.1. Classification (NCBI taxonomy): domain Eukaryota; kingdom Metazoa; phylum Chordata; class Amphibia; order Anura; family Ranidae; genus Pelophylax; species Pelophylax lessonae. The sequence goes on along the minus strand of NC_138768.1, from coordinate 679,702,959 downwards.
TATTATTTAGCAAGAATATAAACCCAAAATATGGTATACAGAGCATTTCTAAATATGTATATATTTTACATAATATAATGACATAAATATTGCTAATATTTTCTCGCACATGATTATAATGTATCTTTAAAAATATAGTTTAAATTAACCTATTGTTCATTGAAAAATACAGATAGACTAACGTCTGGACATCTGAATGAGTCTTATCTAAAAGGACTTCAGTTTTCCACTTATTTCTGACTACATAGGTAAACAGAATTTTCTCTGGAAACTATAAGACCCTCTGTAAGAGACATCTTGTTTAAAAGAACATTTGAACTTTCATTCACCTTCAAACAAGATGGAAGCTGTGCTGTTCAAAATCTCTATATAGAACTGATATACATGGCTTATTAAATAATTCAATTTTTTTTATTTAATCGCCCCAATAATCCTGACAGAAATAAAGGGCATACATTTTATTTGGGTATAGTGTCGCACGATCGTGCAATTTTCAGTTAAAGTAACGCAGTGCTGTATTGCAAAAAATAGCCTGGGCATGAAGGGGATAACTCTTCTGGTGCTGAAGTGGTTGAAAAAGATGGTTGTGGAAATGAAGCTGCAATCACACCGGCACTGTAAAACCTGCATTTGTATGCATTCAGAGGACATTTCTAAATACACGTAATGATTTTTTCAGGCTACATTCACAGTAGCTGCACATTAAAATGATCCGTTCTGGTGTGCAGGCCAGTGTTTGCTGTGTGCCATCAGTGGAAGCAGGGAGGGGCTTATTGTGTGTTTTTACAACGTAAGGCACTGTCTATGTTTTTTTTTTTAAACTGTATCAAAAAGCCAAGGGCACCAGCCACACGTTTTCATTTTTCTGCAGCACACCTGAATGCAGTTTTGCAATGTGAATAGGGTACAAAGCAAACAGTTGTTTCCCATGTTTGCAGTTTCACACTGCAACAGTGTCTTCAGTGCCCTTGCCATGGCCGCTGTTGATCCAGTGCGGAAAAATGCTTGAAAACATTTTGTGTTTGTATTGTATGTGTAGGTTGTAAGTCTATAGTGGTTGTATGTATTAAATTCAAATAAAAATTCAAATAAACAGATTTATAAAAAAAAAAAAAAAACATGACCAAATGCATCTAAATATGGCTAAACCTGCTGTAAAGGAGATCTATGGTCACAGCATTATAAAACATTGCCATAATAATAATTATAGTTCTTATTCACAATCCAGTATAAGCTTACTTGCAAATCTCCTTTCATGCTGCAATTGATGCCTGTCATCACTTTCCACAACTTTCTGGACTACTCCCTGCATGCTTTGCAGCTTCTCCTTCGCTGTTTACTTTCAATATTTGAGGACTACATATCTCATGATATATTGCTGCCTTTAAGCAGTGTTTCCTATATTGACTTCACCTCCTGAAACTCCTCCTTCCAGCAGCTCTGTAGCTCAGGAGGCAGGCTCTGTGAAATGTGTGACACAGCAGTGCCTGTTTATAGGGCATAGTGAATACATGTCACAGATTTCAAGGAAAAAATGTGTGGGGATCTTCACAAAATAAGTTTACAAACTTCTTTTAGATCATTCAGATCAATGGGAGTAGGCTATAAACAGTTGACGTTCACTGTGCAAAATGAATATATGAATAAATGAATATATGAATTACATTTTGATCACAGATAAGCAGGAACATAAGCTATATTAACAAAAGTATTGGGATGCCTGTCTTTACACGCACATGAACTTTAATGGCATCCCCGTCTTAGTCCGCAGAGTTCAATATCGATTTGGCCCACCCTTTGCAGCTATACCAGCTTCAACTCTTCTGGGAAGGCTGTCCACAAGGTTTAGGAGTGTGTCTATGGGAATGTTTGACCATTCTTCCATAAGCACAGCTGTGAATTCAGGCACTGATGTGGGCAAGAAGGTTTGGGTTGCAGTCTCCACCCTAATTCATCCTAAAGGTGTTCTATCGGGTTGAGGTCAGTACTCTGTGCAGGCCAGTAAAGTTCCTCCACCTCAAACTTGCTCATCCATGTCTCATCCATGTCGCTGGATCCTGTAACCAGGGTTACTTACCTTGTCACCGGGATCCAGCGATGTGTCCCGGCGGTGTCACGCGGCGGAGCTTCCTCCCGATCGTCTCCGTCCCCTGGCTTCCATCTCCTGCGACGTGACGTTCGCAGGGGGGTGGAACCGGCGGCAAATTCAAATGTAAAAACACACCAAACACACCAAACACACTGATACTATTCAAAATAAAAATAATCATATTAGTTTGCCCCCCAGTGCCCTTCCCTGCAGTTTTACTGTACTTATGTATGTATATGTATATAAATGTATATATATATATATATACGTGTATACGTGTGTGTATATATATATATAGATAGATACGTATATATACATACATATATACATTGTGAATGAGCAGCCCAAACCAACTGTATACATTATATATATATAATGGTACCGCTTTCAGCACCTAAAATCCAAAAGAATCATACCGCCAGGGAGGTTAAGGCATCAGCATACCTAGACATCTTGGACAACAGTGGGAACAGTTTAGAGATGACTCCTTCCTGTTCCAATATGACCACCAGTGCACAAAGCAAGGTCCATAAAGGCATGGATGAGTACGTTTGGGGTGGAGCACAGAGTTCTGACCTCAACCCGATAAAACACCATTGGGATGAATTAGAGTGGAGACTGTGAGCCAGGCCTTTTCTCCAACATCAAGGCCTGATCAGACAAATGCGCTTCTGGAAGAATGGACAAACATTCCCATAGACACACTTTGAAACCTTGTGGACAGCCTTCCCAGAAGAGCTGAAGCTGTTATAGCCGCAAAGGGTGGGCCAACTCAATATTGAAGCCTACGGACTAAAGCTGGCCATACACTAGCCGAAACATCGGACAAACTCATTTTCGAAAAACGAAAACTCAGCCATGAGAGCAGACGATCGTGCCATCATGTAATGACTGAATTTAGAAAGATAGTCGTTCAATGGACATAAATTAATTCAGTTTGTCACATATGCCTAGTGCAAACAGGTCGGCCGAGAAACACATTAACCTTTCAATTTATCGTTCGTTTATCGTTCGGCCGGCAGATTTTCAAAACTGTTCCTTCGATTTTTTCGGCTCTGAAAAGTTGAAAACGACTTTCTATTTGTGCCCATTAACTGGACAAAAAACGGACGATCGGACCAAATGACAGATTTTTAAACGATTTTTTGGCAGGTGTATGGGCAGCATGAGACTTGGATGCCAATAAAGTTCATGTGCGTGTAAAGGCAGGTGTCCTAATAGGTTTGGTAATATATAGTATACATGAAGGGAAAAGTGATCTAGAAAGTAAAAGAAGCTGTTTATACTTCTCAGATGACTTCTCTTGTGTTTAGAAAAGCTCAGATATACAGATTCTTCATTCTAAGCTATTATTGCTTACTTGTATTCTTTAAAGAAATGTCTGGCTTGTCTTGTGAATGTCACACACATCTGTGGACCAGCTGTTTGGTTCTACTTATGGCAATACATTTTCTAAAGTGAATCATTTATATGTCTGTTTGCTTCTTCATTTTGAATGATGGACAGATTTTATTATTTGACATTACTACAGTTCTAGATTTGAGACAGGCTGTCATCTCCTATATTACCTTGGTATTTGTGCTCTATAGAATAGCTATAGACTAAAGATGAATCTGGAAAGACTGGAAAACATGATTACTTGAGACTTAGCATAAAATCATTTTTGGTGTTTGATTTACATTGAGTTTTCTTAAGAGTTGTCCTTGTGGAAATGATCCAGTTATTCAAGTAACCCACATGGGGTACATAGAATATACATCTACTTAGTATAGACCACAATTAAAGCAGAACTAAACTCTCTCCATCAACGTTACCTATTTCTTAATCCTTATGCTGTTAGGCTGAGTAAATAGATAGAAAGGTATATTATATTTATTCGTTATAAACTTTTTTTTTATATTACAGTTATTTCTTGATGTCATACTTCCTTGAAGTTTTCATAGACACTTTTTTCTTTCACTTGGAGGAGGGGCGTTCTTTGCTAAGCACATGCACAGATAGGATAATTGCCCACTGGACTTTACCGGGGCACAACCAAAAAAAAAAAACACTTCTGGACCGGAAGGATTCCCCCCCTTAACCCCCCTGGCGGTCTGATTGTCAGTATTTTTTATTTTTTTTTTAAACATAAATTTTTATTGAAAGTTTTGCAGATAATACAATAACAACAAGGTAGTAAGAAAGACTGTAGTTACATAAACAGAGCCAGTAAAGTGCAAACAGTGAAACATTGGCAATGAGCAAAAGGCCTGTTGAGAGCTCCCCGAAGTAGGGTGCTACTCAACTGTGTGTGTATAAAAGGCAAACCAGCAAGTGTAGTACAGCAAGAAACCATGGGCAGGAATGAGTCTAGATACCGGACGGAGTGGGCAGATAAAAGGAGGATTACCTGTCCCCCAATGGGAACATACTGTGAACAGGTAATCCCCAGTGTTGCTAGCAGGAGGAAGCGAACTGCCACTGCTCACCCCCTCACTCCGGGATGCAGACCCATAGCTTGTGGTGAGCTCCTCACAATGTAACATTCAAACTAAAGAAAAAAGCTCTCCTGTAAGGGAGGCAATCAGCTGTCCATCAGGTAAACTTTCAACATAGTACATAACCAGCAATAGCAAAGTAAGGAGGGGAAAAAATTAAAATAAGGGGTAAATGAGGTAAGGGGGTGGGAAAATGGGGAAGGTCTATGTGCACCACCAGAGGACACCAGACAAAAACATTATATGTCTACACCATGTGTTTAAATCACATTAACTAGTCCACATCAGGGAACATTGTCAGCCATGCATTCCATGATTGTCAGTATTTTTGAATGTCAAAGCGGTAATGTGACAGAAAACGATGCAGCTGCGGACATCTTCTTACACCCACGCAAGTCTTGAGTTTTAAATTTATTTTAGCAGTAAACTCACCTTATAGACGGAATAACATGATTACATTCCAATTATTATTGTATTCTACTAAGTATAGAGAGAAACCAGCGGGTAAAAGGTGGCGACGTCCATCTTGGTACACCCCACACTGCTTAGGGACAAACTGATTATATAGTGAAATAGACTATTTCACTCGGTTGTGGTGAAATAGTCCATTTGAGTATAAAAGTTGAGTTTACTGCTAAAATAAGTCTGAAATTCAAGAGCTGCTTGGTTGTAAGAACATGTCTGCTGCTGATTTTTGTTATGTCACATTAGAAAAGCTATTGGAATGCATAGTGCACATGTTGGAATGCATGGCGCATGCGCAGTAGGTTTTCTTGGCTGTCATTTCCGGTTGCAGAATCTGATAGGTAGCAGTATTCTGATAGGACACCGGCATCGGCCGGAGGACATTGGGGGATTGTAGGGACAGAATAAGTATCACTACAAGATAATCCCGAGTGTTATCGCTTTAGGTACTGAAAATTAACCCCAAGCCACACTCGGGATTACCGCAGTGGCGGAGCTAGACTTTTAAAACAGGGGTGGCAAATGGGTGGCAAGGTATTATTTTGGGGGGTCAATATACATGCGTGTGTGTGTGTATATATATATATATATATATATATATATATATATATATATATATACACACACACACACACACACACACACATATACACACATATACACACACACACTTTTATAAATAAATGTAAACAAACATCCTTAGTGCCGGTTCACACTAGGGCGACCTGTGAGGCGACCTGGTCGCCTCACAGGTCGCCGCAGGTCGCCTCCCATAGGGAAGCTGCGGACCCGTTCTAATAGGAGCGACACAAGTCGCTCCGACCTAGAAAAAGGGTCCGGAGCTTCTTTGGGGCGACCAGGAGGCGACCACCATAGACTTCAATGTTATGAAGTCCGTGGCGGCCGCTCCGAGGTCGCGGTGCGAAGTAGCGTCGCTGCAATGTGAACCGGCGCTAAGTGGTATTAAAACATTTTTAATTAAATAAACAATTATCAAAGTAAACATTATTCTTTTAAGGCCGCACACCGATCACAGGGCTCTGCTCTAAAGGGGATCTATGGGGACCCTGCTCTAAAGGGGATCTATGGGGACCCTGCTCTAAAGGGGATCTATGGGGACCCTGCTCTAAAGGGGGATCTATGGGGACCCTGCTCTAAAGGGGGATCTATGGGGACCCTGCTCTAAAGGGGGATCTATGGGGACCCTGCTCTAAAGGGGGATCTATGGCATAGATCCCCTTTAGAGCAGGATCCCCATATATCCCCCTTTAGAGCAGGCTAGGGCAGGTCCCCCAAAGATCCTCCTTTACAGCAGGCCAGGGTGAGGTGAGGTCCCCTATATAGATGCCCCCTTACAGCAGGCCAGGGTCCTCCCCCAGACAGTCCCTCTCAGTCTCCGCACCGACAGGATTGGGTTCGGGAGCTGAGTAGCCAGGGGCAGAGAGCAGCAGACACAGCGGCGGTGGCCATGGCAGAAGCACTGCATGGGGGTGATTAGGGTGTGCCTAGGCACACCCAGCACACCCCGTGCGCATGCCTATGAGTAGGGCTGCACAATATTGCCCCCCATCAATGTAGTGACCAGCATGCCCCCCCCATCAATTGACAATGTAGTAACCAGCGTACCAACCCATCAATGTAGTGACCGCCAGTGTACCAACCCATCAATGTAGTGACCGCCAGCGTACCAACCCATCAATGTAGTGACCGCCAGCGTACCAACCCATCAATGTAGTGACCGCCAGCGTAGCAACCCATCAATGTAGTGACCGCCAGCGTAGCAACCCATCAATGTAGTGACCACCAGCGTACCAACCCATCAATGTAGTGACCAGCATGATTTCCAACCTATCAATGTAGTGACCAGTGTGATTTCCAACCTATCAATGTAGTGACCAGTGTGATTGCCAACATATCAATGTAGTGACCAGTGTGATTGCCAACATATCAATGTAGTGACCAGCATGATTGCCAACATATCAATGTAGTGACCAGCATGAATGCCAACATATCAATGTAGTGACCAGCATGATTGCCAACATATCAATGTAGTGACCAGTGTGATTGCCAACATATCAATGTAGTGACCAGCGTGATTGCCAACATATCAATGTAGTGACCAGCGTGATTGCCAACATATCAATGTAGTGACCAGCATGATTGCCAACATATCAATGTAGTGACCAGCATGATTGCCAACATATCAATATAGTGACCAGCGTGCCGTGCCCCCTTCAATCATGCAGAGACCAGAGAGAGAGACTTACCTAAGGTTACAGGTAGAAGAAGTGAACGAGAGGGCCCCTGTGTAGCTAGTTCTCTGTGACTGTCTGTGACTGAGCGCGGTGAGCAGCAGCGGTGCCGTGATTTGCTGCACAGCTAACCAATCACGCGTGCCTGCACACCTGATTGGTTCGCTGTGCCGCCACTCACCGTGAGTAGTGGCACAGCGAAGCAATCAGGTGTGCAGGCACGCGTGATTGGTTAGCTGTGCAGCGAATCATGGCGCCGCTCCTGCTCAGCTCACCGCGCTCAGTCAGAGTCACAGAGAACAAGCTACACAGGGGCCCTCTCGTTCAGGTTCAGCTATGCTATGTAATGTTATAAGCATAAGCGAGCGTGAGCGGCAGGGGCATTGCTAGGTGGTAAAAAGACCACTCTCGTGACCAAGCAAACGAGCCAAAAAACAATCCCATCCACCTGGACAGATGACACGAGCGATGGATGTGCTACTAAGATGTGAGTGCAACATTATTAAATGTGGATGTGAATAAAGTTGTTTAAACGTTATCACACTAGTGAAGCTCTTTTTTCTTCCACATGATTTGGAGCACTGTGAGATCACACATCATTTTGGCTACCCAGGATCTGTCCAGGTGGATGTGATTGTTTTTTGGCTCGTTTGCTTGGTCACGAGAGTGGCTAAGCCAGTAGTGTTTGCACTTTTACTCCCCCTCTGAGCATAGTGGTGGCATGCATTGGTGATCCAGTACTACATCTGCACGTTTAGTCATCATCCCAGGACTCTTTAGCAGTTATGGACTTTTAAGCTAATTCTGCTGTTTTGGTGGATTTTATTTATTTTATAATTCATTTTATGATATTTTAATGACAAGCTTTGTTCATATGAGAGACTTATGTGGACAGATTATGCTATAGACTGTGAGTTTATACACATGTGTATGCATTCCTGGTGGTGAGAGGAGTGGGGTAGTGAGAGAGAGGGGGGAGGGGGTGGTGGTGAGGGGGGGGGGGGGTAGTAGTGAGAGAGGGGGGAGGGGGGCAGAGCCAGTAACACTTACCAAGTCCAGGAACCGGCGCTGACATCATCCATCCATCCTGTGGCTGAATCCTTCCTGCCCCATCCAGCTTCAGTCAGTTTCTCTCTCTGATTGCAGGGAGGTGGGTGCAGGACTGGCCCAAGATATTATGCTAACTGGGTCCAAGAATTTGATGCTGCCCCCCCCCCCCCCAAAAAAAAAACAAAAATGGAAACTAAAATAAATTTATCAGGAAGCAACCCTACTTCACATCAGGAGTCCCCCCTTAACATCAGGAGCTCCAAACGTAGCATGCCTACATCACCTCCTGTCTCCAGCATCTTCTGTCTCCATCACCTCTTGTCTGCATCCCTCCATCACCTCCTTCACCCATCACCTGTCTCCATCAATCTATCCAATTGTCCATCCTACCATCCCTCTGTTGTAGGTCCCTCCAACCTCTTCACCCTCCATCACTCTCATCCCTCTGTTACTCTATCCCTCCCTCCATAACTCCATCACAACACCCTTTTAGCTCTTACTCCATCCCTCCACCATACCATCCATCCAATAATCCTTGTGCCCCATTTCCCTCCACCCTTTCTATTCTCCATTACTTTCATCCGTATATTATTCTGTCTCCTTCACCCCATCCCTCTATCCCTTTCTCCATCACCCCATCCCTTTCTCCATAACCCCATCCCTCTATCCCTTTCTCCATCACCCCATCCCTCTATCCCTTTCCCCATCACCCCATCCCTCTATCCCTTTTTCCATCACCCCATCCCTTTCTCCATAACCCCATCCCTCTATCCCTTTCTCCATCCCCCCATCCCTTTCTCCATAACCCCATCCCTCTATCCCTTTCTCCTTCACCCCATCCCTCTATCCTTTTCTCCTTCACCCCATCCCTCTATCCCTTTCTCCATCACCCCATCCCTCTATCCCTTTCTCCATCACCCCATCCCTTTCTCCATAACCCCATCCCTCTATCCTTTTCTCCTTCACACCATCCCTCTATCCCTTTCTCCATCACCTCATCCCTCTATCCCTTTCTCCTTCACCCCATCCCTTTCTCCATAAGCCCATCCCTCTATCCCTTTCTCCTTCACCCCATCCCTTTCTCCTTCACCCCATCCCTCTATCCCTTTCTCCTTCACCCCATCCCTCTATCCTTCGCTCCATCACCCCATCCCTCTATCCTTCGCTCCATCACCCCATCCCTCTATCCTTTTCTCCATCACCCCATCCCTCTATCCCTTTCTCCATCACCCCATCCCTTTCTCCATAACCCCATCCCTCTATCCTTTTCTCCTTCACACCATCCCTCTATCCCTTTCTCCATCACCTCATCCCTCTATCCCTTTCTCCATCACCCCATCCCTTTATCCATCACCCCATCCTTTGCTCCATCACCCCATCCCTCTATCCCTTTCCCCATCACCCCATCCCTCTATCCCTTTTTCCATCACCCCATCCCTTTCTCCATAACCCCATCCCTCTATCCCTTTCTCCATCCCCCCATCCCTTTCTCCATAACCCCATCCCTCTATCCCTTTCTCCTTCACCCCATCCCTCTATCCTTCGCTCCATCACCCCATCCCTCTATCCCTTTCTCCTTCACCCCATCCCTCTATCCTTTTCTCCTTCACCCCATCCCTCTATCCCTTTCTCCATCACCCCATCCCTCTATCCCTTTCTCCATCACCCCATCCCTTTCTCCATAACCCCATCCCTCTATCCTTTTCTCCTTCACCCCATCCCTCTATCCTTTTCTCCTTCACCCCATCCCTCTATCCCTTTCTCCTTCACCCCATCCCTCTATCCTTTTCTCCTTCACCCCATCCCTCTATCCCTTTCTCCATCACCCCATCCCTTTCTCCATAACCCCATACCTCTATCCCTTTCTCCATCACCCCATCCCTTTCTCCATAACCCCATACCTCTATCCCTTTCTCCTTCACCCCATCCCTTTCTCCATAAGCCCATCCCTCTATCCCTTTCTCCTTCACCCCATCCCTCTATCCCTTTCTCCTTCACCCCATCCCTCTATCCTTCGCTCCATCACCCCATCCCTCTATCCTTCGCTCCATCACCCCATCCCTCTATCCTTCGCTCCATCACTCACAAATACTATACACCAGCACTTTTCATCTAACAATCAGCCTGATCTGTCATATTGCTGCTGCCTCTCCTCACCTGGCATGCTTGGATTTGTAGTGCCCCAGCCCCAGACACATGAGGCGGTCATACAGGAGAGGAGAATGTGCCTGTGTACTGGACTGGTTAGCAGGTAGTGGGAAGGGACTCTAGGAAGGTGTAATAGAGATTTGGGGAGATCTTAGAAAACCTCTTCTCTTCAGAAGCAGACAGACACACAAAACAAAAAAAAACGATCTTACAGCATCAGTGAAGTCTGCTACAGAGAGGCCCCCCTCCTCCCCCTCTTCCTGCCCACTAAGACAAGCCACCGACATCACTACTACATTCAGCCCAGAGGCAGCTTACCTTGTGCTAGGCTGAACTTCTTCCTCCACTCACTGCAGGCTCCACTCCTCCCCCTCCTGGCATCTGCTGTGATGAAATCAAAAGAGGCGCGCTGGGCAAGGGGGAGGGAACAAATAGCAGCAGAAGCACAAGAAATGTTCATTGGAGACTCCACCTCCCTTCCCAGCCAGCTTCTGTTTCTCCACGAGCAAGGGGGCGGACCCCCGCCTCCCGCATACGGCCCCGCCCACACCCGACATCAATGCCTAAATTTGACAGCTGCAATCACTCTCCTTGCAGCTGCCCCCCCCCCCCCCCAATCGCTCACTTATCACTGGCTTGAATGTTAAAATGCTGATATGTAGCCCGAGTTCCCGGCCAAACCCCCCTGCCACTGGTGAGCGGGGTGGCAACAGGGGTGGCAAGGATTTCGTCTGGGGTGGCAACTGCCACCCCAGCTAGCCCTCTGGCTCCGCCACTGGATTACCGCCAGGGAGGTTAATGACCAGCCCATTTTTTGCAATATGGCACTGTGTTACTTTAACTGACAATTGTGCAGTCGCGCAATGCTGTACCCAAATTAAATTGATGTCCTTTTTCACACAAATAGAGCTTTCTTTTTGTGGTATTTTTTTTTTTTTTTTTTTGCACTATAAACAAAAAAAGAGCGACAATTTTGAAAAAAAAACAAAACAATATTTTTTACTTTTTGCTATATAACACTCTCAATAAAAATAATTCAAAATCTAACTTTTTCATAATTTTAGGCCAATTTGTATTCTGCCACATATTTTTGGTAAAAAAAATCCCAATAAGTGTGTATTGATTGGTTTGCACAAAAGTTATCGCGTCTACACAAACTAGGGAAAAGATTTATGTAATTTTTATTTATTTTTTAATTTTTTCACTAGTAATGGGGGCGATCAGCAATTTTTAGCGGGACTGCGACATTGTGGCTGGCAGATTGGACCCCTAAATGACATTTTTGACACTTATGGGGGGACCAGTGACATTACTACAGTAATCAGTGCTAAAAATATACACTATTACTGTAATAATGACACTGGCAGGTAAGAGGTTAACCCAGGGTCGATCAAAGGGTTAAGTGTGAGCCTAGGGGAGTGTTTTCTAACTGTATGGGGGAGGGACTTGTGAAATGAACACAGAGACCTGTGATCCTATATAGGAGGATCACAGGCGCTCTGTGATCATTTCAGAGAGAACAACGGTCTGCTGTGTTTACAACAGCAGACCGTCGTTCTCTCTCAGCGGGGAACAATCGCGGGTGCCCGGTGGTAATCGGTGCATCCCTACTGCCTAAACGACATTCCCACTACATAGTGGGGGTGGGTGTCGCACGATCGCCCCCAGGAGCGCTCCCGCGAACCGTCGTACAGGTACTGCGTTTCGCGCAGCCGAGCCAGCCTGCCGCAGTATATATGCAGCGGGCAGTTGGCAAGTGGTTAAATACCTGATTTTAGCTTGGTATCGTCTACTTGTACTCCCCTGTACAGCAGCACTCAGACTTGGAAAAGGAAAGAAAGCACTAGGGGCAACTCAATTGCGCCACTGCGCCCATGAGCTAGTAATGAACATGCTGACAAGAAGAGAGAGCAGAGTGAACAGAGGAATAACTTATCAGTGTGCTGCTAATTGGTTTACTTTTTGCCCAGTTACAGGCTGAAGACAGAAGGGAGATCATTTTGTATTGCTTAACTGTGGTATAGAAAAAAGAGGTCACCAGGCTGGCTCTTGTGTCTGGTGAAGCTGCGTATAACTGAGGATTGACTGTATCCTGTAATGAGTGGAGGTCCACAGGAGTAACCACTGAGCAGATTTAGGGACCCAGCAGATTGACACCCTCAGAAGTGTTGGCCTCAGAAGAAACTTCAGCAGTGGATTACTCAGCAACAGAGTTGAGTTCAGCAGTGTGGGATGTAGCACTACCCTAGCATGGGCCTGTAATTGGATAGAAAAGGGACAGCAGAAGCACATTGATGAGCAGAGATGTATAGTAACTAAGTAGAACTACTTTACTTCTGTACTTAAGTACCGAAAGGCGGTATCTGTACTTTCCTGGAGTAGAATTTTTTTCTCCTACTTCCACTTTTACTTCACTACATTTTTTCGATGATTTCAATACTTCTACTCCAATATTTTTTTTTGTGCTGCATAGTTACTTGTTACAATTATAAAAATTACCACTGCCAGAACAGTAGATGGCAGGTTTCATGAAGCTCATAACATGTGTATTATCAGCGCATACGAAAATAAATGCTACTGTATGTATAAATAAAAGCTGCATTTGAAATAATAAAAAACAATATGATGTTCAAACTTTTGACTTCTTTCTTTAATAACTACATAACACAGTACTTGTACTTTTACTTTCAGTACTTGAGTAGCAATTTTTTTTTCAAAACTACTGGTACTTTTACTTTCAGTACTTGAGTAGCAAAATTTAAAAAAAAAACGACTTGCAATACTTAAGTACAAAAAATGTTGAATACTTTAGTACTTCTACTCAAGTCACTTTTTGATCGAGCACTTTTACTCAAGTATGGGTTTCGAATACTTTATACAACTCTGTTGATGAGTCATCCCTCTGCTCTCTCTTCTCTCCCTTCCTTCCAAATACCTAACAGCATGGGTAATAGGAAAGGTCGTTTTTTTTTTGTTGTTGTTGTTGTTTTGCTTGTTTCAGTTACTTTTGTATTGTGTAGTGACTGGGTCATGATCTGTGTCACATTAGACCACTTCACAAAACTCATATTGAGTACAGGCTCTCATTTCTGAGTAGCACTGCATATGTCAAATGTCTTTGTTTCAAAATAAAGTACATCCTATTTTACCTTTAAAATATATTTAGACTTTTGCAGTCATATTGAGATAACACCAATGCATATTTGTAACATATTCCCATTCACACCATATACATTTAAAAAATGTGTTTTAAAATAGGAGCTAACCATTTTTAGGTGCCCAGGGGACTAAAATCCTCCCTACTGCTCCCTGTTTATGGGGGAACTGGAGACTTGTGTTTGCCATAATTATCCCTGTCTGTAGTATGCTGGCAGATATGAAAACTAGATGAGCAGGACTGCCTCTCCTAACAAAGGGATAACGATTTCCAGGCTTGCGTCTATTGTGGTAATGCATTTTAAAATAAACAGTTCCTCACTTTTGTCCCCTATCTATACATTGCCATCTATTCAAAGCAATAGAAACTGTCTATGTACAGTATAATCTACTCCAAACAAACAGCTAGTTAACCACTTAAGCCCCGGAAGATTTGGCTGCTCAAAGACCAGGCCCTATTTTGCGATTCTTATTTGCGACTTTAACGGACAATTGCGTGGTCGTGCGATGCTGTACCCAAATGAAATTGACGTTTTTTTTCCCCACAAATAGAGCTTTCTTTTGGTGGTATTTGAGCACCTGTGCGATTTTTTTTTTTTGCGCTATAAACAAAAAAGGGCGACAATTTTGAAAAAATAACAATATTTTTCACATTTTTTATATGAAATTCTCAAAAAAATGTAAAAATCTAAATTGTTTAACATTTTAGGCCAATTTGTGTTCTGCTACATATGTTTGGTAAAAAAAAATCGCAAAAAGCGTATTTTGATTGGTTTGCGCAAAAGTTATTGCGTTTACTAACTACGGGAAAGATTTATATCATTTTTATTGTTTTTTTTTTTTTACTAGTAATGGCGGCGATCTGCGATTTTTTTTTGCAGGACAGCGACATTGTGGTGGACAGATCGGACCCCTAACTGACATTTTTGACACTTTTGGGAGTATCAGTGACATTACTACAGTAATTAGTGCTATAAATATGCACTGTTACTGTCAAAATGACACTGGCAGGGAAGGGGTTAACTTTATTGGTGATCAAGGGGTTAAGTGTGTCCCTAGGTGCGTGATTCTAACGTGGCTTGTGATGTAATCACAGAGACATACGATCCTACATAGCAGGTTTGCATAGTCTCTGTTCTTACATCAGGGAGAATGACAGGCGGCTTTGTTTACATCAGCCGTCTGCCTTTCTCCCTCTGCAGTGGGAGATCGCGAGTGGTTAAGGTAAGTAATATTTTTTTAAAAAGTTATGCGATGGCATGCTGTGCGAATGGGAACACATAACAATCACATTGTGGGGGGTTTGTCAAATACGACTACAAAAAAGGAAATACATTTTACATCATGGGAGTCACACTTAGGTTTATTTTACACTTGCCGTTAGGAATGGCAGGAAAAAATCGGTGGTTTGTACGAACACACACACGCACACCCCCACACGCACACGCACACACACACACACTTAACATGAAGGAAAATCCTAACTATATCTATTCTTAAAAATGTTTCCACCCATTCCTCCTACCTATACTGCCTAAACTGTAAGAAAAATATTTGTATACTTACCTATTTTTAATGGTCTGGTGACATGATCAAGTAGCTGTCAGTGTGCAGCTGCTGCAGGGGAGAGGAGGGAGCACCAACAATGACTGGGCTGTGGTAGCCTATGGGTGATGTCACAATTAGGGTTGAGCGAACACGGACTGTATTATTCGGGTCCGTACCGGATAATTGGATTTTTGTTACTCGGACACGGACCCAAAAACTTTACTGTATATTCAGGTTTAAAATCCGTGTTCAGTAATTTTATTTCCTGTTTTGTATGTAATGGCGCGGTTTTAATGGCGCGGTTTCAACAGCCAATCAACAAGCGTTTAACTGGTGTGCCATAGAAGCCATCACAGCCATGCCTACTAATGGCATGGCTGTGATTGGCCAGCTGAAGCATGTGACCCAGGTCTTTATAAGCTAGAGACACAGTGCGGTGTGTGTCAGTCTGTTCTAGTGTAGGGAGAGAGCACACACAACGGTGCTGGCTGCTGCTGATTAGGGACAGAGACAGGAAAAAAAAACATTTTGGCTGAAAAGAATGTAGGGACAGGTCGGAGTGTAGGCAGGGAAATATAGAAAAGCATTTTAGGGACAGGCTGGAGAGAGTAGGCAGGGAGAGATTAGGAGACACTGGACAGAACAATCGTCCGTTAGCGATCTACATCGATTTTGCTGTGTGGGGGGTGGTGCAGTGGACGATCTTTTTGCCCTCACTTGAGCCCACTGAGGAGGAGGAGGAGGAGGGAGAAAAAAATATATTTTTATCAGTCTGTTGTGTGCTGCGTTCAGCTATATTTTACTACACAGTGCTGTTCTAATCTGCTATTTAAAGATTACAAATTTAAAGGGGAATTTTTTATTTAATTTTTTTCCTTCATAGCCTGCTGCTGACCGTGACATAAAACATAAGACACTGCTGTGTTCACATTGAACTATTGAAAAATCACCAATTTTATATATTTTTTTCTATTCCGCTATTCAATATACATCCTTTTGGGGTTAAAAAAATTAAATTGCGGCATAGTCTGTATCGGTACGTGTGAGATACACCTTTTAAATTTGTTTGGCACATCTCCTTCCACCGCCGAGGATTGCAGGGCGCTTCAGTTTGCCTCCTGTTCCTAACTCCTCCTACTCCTCTTCCTCATCCTCTACCGCCTCCTCATCCGGTCAGCATAACACCTTCACCACCAACTTCAGCACAGCCAGGGGTAAACGACAGCAGGCAGTTTTAAAACTTGCATGTTTGGGGGAAAAATCCCACACCGCGCATGAGTTGTGGAGGAGCATGGAACAGCAGACCGATGAGTTGTTGGTGCCAGCGAGCCTCAAGCCCGGCATGGTGGTGTGCGATAACGGGCAAAATCTCATAGCAGCTCTGGGCCTAGCCGGTTTGACGCACATCCCTTGCCTGGCGCGTGTGCTGAATTTGGTGGTGCAGAGGTTCCTTCAAAATTACCCCGATATGTCAGAGCAGCTGCAGAAAGTGCAGGCTGTCTGTGCGCACTTTTGGCGTTCTCACCCTGCTGCTGCTCGCGTGTCAGTGCTGCAGCGTAACTTCGGCCTTCCCGCTCACCGCCTCATATGTGATGTGCCCACAAGGTGGAACTCCACCTTGCACATGCCGGAAAGACTGTGCGAGCAGCAGCAGGCCATAGTGGAGTTTCAGCTGAGTCGCTCTGTGGAACAGCACCACTTCACCACAAATAACTGGGCCTCCATGTGAGACCTGTGTGCTTTGTTGCGCTGTTTTGAGTACTCCACCAACATGGTCAGTGCCGATGACGCCGTTGTCAGCTTAACTATCCCACTTCTATGCCTCCTTGAAAAAAAGCATCGGGCGATGATGGAAGAGGATGTGGCACAGGAGGAGGAGTCTTCGACGTCATTACGTCATTTCCGGCACCCGGAGGCCAGAGCCGTGGAACGTGGAAGCTTCCCGGCGAATACTACCACTGATCGCGGACAGCCTGCATCTTCCCCTGTGAGTTTTTACACACATTTTTTTGTATAAGCTTAGGATATGGTACCAGGGAGTTTCCTTCTCTGCATTTCTTTTTGAGGACCATACGATACACCAAGGAATCAGAGGAAGCGGAGAAGCCCCAAAACGGTATCCCACAACAGAAAAGCCTTACCAGGTTGTATAGAGGGTGCGACACCAAGCAGTCACGTGGGTATCTGCAACCCAGAGCCCTTCTATTCATTTGTTAATCTCTTGAAACAGAATGGCTCTAATATTCATTCTTTCACTTCTGCTCACAGCAGCACAGAGTGTTTAAGGTTTCTTTACTGTGCACAATCACCTTCAACTTGTTTTTAGATTGGATACACACCACACCTGGTACATTTAATGTTAAATAAAAACCACTGCCCTGTTTCAGCTTTGTGTCTTTTTTGCACCAGAACTTTGCACTTTATCATTGCACTATTAAAAGCACAGGGTATGTTTTTTCACTATAACTGGTCTCTGTAAAAAAACATGAGTCACATATACACTTTATAATTTATATTCATCTTATCCAAAAAAGCACATCTAGCACTTTCATTATTTATTTATTTTATACCACTGCTTACGATATTTGTTCACCAAGTGTATTTATACGTTTAACACGGTAGCGCCGTTCACAACCCCACTTGCACATATTCCATCCTCTAACCCTTTTTGGGTTTGGTTGTTGGCAGCTTACACCGTAATTTTTTAACCTACACTCACTGCATATTCCATAGCGCTGGTCACCTTAGTTCCAACTAGATCAGAACTAGTTATCCCTTACTAAAATGAAAAATAGTAATAGATAGATAGAAGCAATAAAGGAACAGGAGAGTAGCAACACGGCTGTATAGGGGATACCCCTGGTGTAGGAAGTCAGGGATGGACAGGATTGATATAGAGGGCCAGGAAAAAACCAAGGCAGAGTATAATAGACCCTAACTGGAGAAAACAAGGGGGTCCCAAAATTTCCCAGAAGGGAAATGGGAACTCATTATATAGATACCAAATGCCAACAAGATATTACAAGGACGCACTTAGACTAGGAGGTTCAAAAAGAAAAAGAAAAATATATATATGGGGTACAGTATAGATCTGGGGTATACCACCATTAAGATACTATTAAGATACCTCCAGAGAGTTAGATGGTATAAACTACGTCCCCTCACTTCATCAAACTAGCTATAGCGAACATAGCAACAATGGTGCCACCCCCAACAGTTAGGAGACCAGAAAGGGTTGTAAGCTAAACTCCACGTTTAATCCTTGGGGTACCAAGGAACCCATTTTGTAGATCCACATTTTCTCTTTTTGTAAAAGGACATTGTCGAAATCCCCCCGTCTTGCTGGCAAATTTAAGGCATAAATGCCCCTTACCTTCAGACCCTCGGGGTTGGCATCATGGTGCTCAAGAAAATGAAGGGGTACGGTCTTATTGTCAACCTTCTTTTTAATATCAGCAATATGTTCCGCAATACGTGTCTTTAACTGCCGTTTAGTCTTACCAATATAAGACTTATTGCAGGGACATATTAGCTGGTAAATCACTCGTTCGGTCTGGCAATTGATGAAACAATTGATTATGAATTCCTTTTGTCCATCGCAGCTCATAAAAGATTTTGATTTAATTACTGATTTACATATGGAGCAACGCCCACAGGGGAACATTCCTTTCAGACGCGGCAAGGACGTTAACCAATTTTTACTGCTCCTAGAGCGAACAAACTCTGAATGACAAAGAGTGTCCTTCAGATTTTTGGCCCGTTTGGCCGTCAATAGGGGCCGTGGGCCCACTATTCGCTCAATTAGGGGCGATACGGTCAGCACCTGCCAATGTCTCGAGAGGACTGCTCTCCCCTGTTCCCATTGGGTACCATAGGGAGTTATGATGCGTGGATATGCTGTTTCACCCGAACCTGCGCTTGGCTTAGTGCCATCCTGACCTCCCAATAAGTTCGATCTGTGTTTGAGGGCCACTTTTTTGCGCGCTCTTCTTATTGTTTTATGTGAATATCCCCGCTCATGAAAACATTTATGTAATTGCTTTGCCTCCGTCTGATAGTCTGCAGGTCGGAACAGTTTCTTTTCAACCAAAGAAACTGCCCAACAGGTATACTCTCAATGAGAGGTCTAGGGTGATGACTATTAGCTACCAACAATGTGTTGGCAGCTGTATCTTTACGATAAGTCATAGTTTTGATCTTGCCTTCCTCCAATGAAATCAGCAGATTCAAAAATGGTAAGTGGTTTGGGGTTACAGTATACGTGAGTTTGATGTTCCGGTCATTCCTATTAAGTTCACTGATAAATAGATCAAGCTCAGTGGAGGTACCGCTCCAGAGGAGCAGGATATCATCAATGTACCTCAGCCACATGGAGGAATGGCCGAGGTACATTGGGGATGGATATACTACCTGCTCCTCCCAGAGTCCAAGATGGAGGCACGCGTAGGCCGGAGCCCACGGGGCCCCCATCGAGGTACCCCTAATCTGTTGATAATATAAGTTTAGGAATTGAAAGTAGTTATGATGTAGCAGAAATTCAAGGAGCTCCACAACAAACTCGTTGTGAGCCCCTAAGTCAGGAAACCTGTGGTCAAGGAAATGGGTGACAGCTCTCAGGCCCCATTCGTGGAGGATCAATGTGTATAAGCTTTCCACATCGATACCTACTAATAGAATATTATGCATAGCAGGAATCATTGACAGTTTTCTGAGGACATCCCTCGTATCCTGCACGAATGAGGGGAGGCTAGTCACCATGTCCTTAATAAGAGCGTCTATAAACTTCCCTGTTTTTTCAAGGGGACCTCCTATTGCGGAGACTATAGGTCTCCCTGGGGGGTTACTTAAGGACTTATGCAGTTTAGGTATGGTGTAGAAGGTAGGGATGTTGTAATTTTTAACCATCAGATGGTCAGCTTCCTTTTTAGAAATTAGGTTTGCTTCCTTCGCTAGGGAAATTAGTGGGAAATAAGCTAGGGTTAAGGGCAGAGACAAGGGAGGGAAAGGGACTATCCCTGAGTTTCTTATATGTGCTGGTGTCAGCCAACTGTCTCTGTATTTCATTGACATACATGTCTTCACTCAGTAGTACCACGTTTCCTCCCTTGTCGCTTCCCTTGATAACCACATTGGGTGCCTCTGCCAGCTCCCTCAAGGCTGTTCTTTCCTCTTTAGGCATATTATCAATTCCCTCCCTCTACCACCTAATTTTACTAAGGTCCTGTTGGACCAAGTCCAAAAAGACCTTAATGTTTCGGTGTTTGGTTAGGGAGGGCATCTTTGTAGATTTAATTCGCAGGTTTGCATCTCTCCTAACTAAATATAGAATTTTGGTTTCCTCATCAGTTTCCTCCCCCTCAAGGAGTAGGGAAGTAAGTATTTCTATTAACTCAGTGTCATCTTCCGAAAGGGGACCGTCTTTGTCCGAATTTTCTCTGTCCCCACTATTGCAAATCTTAAAGATGACTTTCCTGAGGAAGAGAGAGACATCCTTAAATACGTCAAATTCAGTCATGGAAGAGGTCGGTGCAAAGGATAATAGGATAATCCTTTGCTTAGTAACTTAACATGTCTTTCCTGTAAGTCAAAGTCAGAGAGGTTTACAACTTTAAGGTCACCCTGTCCTGCAATTATCGGTGTTTCTTTAGGCTGTTTGATCTGGTGGCCCTTTGTGGGCCCACTTTGTGTTGACCCTCTCCGCTTTTCACTTTTGGATTTGCCTTCTCCCTCTGGATGCCCCTTGGTAATTCTAATTTTTGAGGATGTATTTCTCCAGGCTGTAGATCCAAGTCCGGTACTAAAAAAGAAACGGATTTATCGCCTATGTCGGATTCGCTTCCTGATGATTGTCCCTTATACCAACTGGAGTTTCTGCTTTTCCTAGATCTTCCTCTTGATCTACTCCTGCTTCTAATTATTGTGGGATTGAAAAGATCTTCACTTTTGCAGTCAGTGATATTTTGCCTAAATTTGTTTTGTTTGGTGATTTTTAGATTTTTCTGAGTTTTTTCTACCTCTTTCTTAAGATTGTCGTTGAGTTTATTAAATTCTTCTTTGTCTTTGTAATGCTCAAGGGCAGCTATACTGGCCTCAATCTCTGTTTGTAAGTCCTGTAACTGCAGTTTTTCCTCCTCTATGATTAAATTCATTACATGTAAACCTCTTGCAACACAATCCCGTTTCCACACCTCCAGAAATCTGGGGGTGTGGAGGTGTTGGGCTGGAATTAGTCTCTCCCTCAGTCCCCTAGGTATAATTTGATGTGAAACATGGGATTGGAGGACGCTATGTCCCATTTTCTGTTTAGAGATTTTAACACCAGTTTCTTATGTTGTTTAAAGAGGTTGTTAAGTGGTTCCAAGGTGGAGGAACCAGGTTCCCCCTGGTTATTGAAGGCTACTTCAATTTCCTGTTCTATGTTGGAATCAATATAGTATGCCATATTGCCCCCTACAAAGGAAAATTTACTGATATACAAAAATTATCGACACCCCTGAACGAACAGCGATGTACCCTAGTATTAGTTAAAACAAGTCCTGTGCAGCACAAGATGTTATCATGTAGTGAATGACGGGTCTGCCCCCTTCAACTTCTGGGTCTCCAAATTGGGCACATGGCCTGAGCTTGCCCTTTACACCTTGGAGGTGCTGGCGTTCCCTGCAGCCAGTGTATTATCTGAACGTGTATTTAGCACGGCTGGGGGCGTTATCACAGACAAGCGCAGCAGCCTGTCCAGAGACAATGTGGAGAAGCTCACATTAATTAAAATGAACCAGGCATGGATCCCACAGGACTTTTCCGTACCTTGTGCAGAATAGAGATGGATACCGGCTTTACCCAGCCATTGTTATATTTTTGATCTTTCTCACTCTTTTGGGGTGTACCCTAATTTAAAATGACTAAAAAAAAGCAGTGTTGGCTACCTCGTCCCCCTCCACCGCCGCTTCCACCTACACCACCACATCCACCGCCACCTCAACCTCCCTCCTACTCCATACTCCGGGTCACGGACCCAGACTTTTTTTTCAAGTTCGGCCGGACCCACCAAACATGGACATCCAGGTGTCCGCTCAACTCTAGTCACAATTCCTGAAATTCAGAGCTGTTGTCGAGCACTCCTTTACACAAAGTTGCAGTAACATGTTTTTGCAGCAGATTAAAAAACAGGGAAGTATAGAGATTTTACAGGTTTTACTGGTTAAGATAGGTATGAGGAGGGAGAGGGAGCATTTTTTAGAATAGTTAGGTTTTCTTCCACTTTACACTGCAAAAACAACTGAATGGGGAAGTACTGTACACATGCTGTGGTCTCAATGCTTTGCATTGTGGTGCAGCAAAAGTGATTCTCCTTGTTACTTTAGGCAGGCAGTACCACCACCAAACACGACAATGCCACAACTGTCAGTCAAATGCTTAAACTGCGGTTACGGCCTGGTGTTCTCATTGAAAGAGGGCATTTGACTTTTGTTGGAATCCAGTGTTCATGTATTTTTTGCAATAACCACAAATATATTCTTCAGCCAGTAGATGGCAGTGTTTATAAGTTTGTAGCTGCATCTATGAATAAACTCTATGTCTTTTTCTCTAATAATAAAGTTCCTGTTTCCCGTCTGCAGTTAAGCAGCAGATAAAGCATGTGGCTCTGTTATTTAGGGCTATATACAGAATTTCTAACAGCTTAAAATAAATAAAAAATACAAGCATCCAGCAATTTTCGTCAGAAAGCTTTTCACAGACTGACATAGGTGTAAACTGGGAACACATAAACCAGAGGTGTTGCCTATTGATGCCAGTGGAAACTAGGGGTAATATATGATTGGATCCTGAAGAAACCCTATTTTTTTTTTTGCTCTAATTTTCTCAGCGATGCTTCCATATTTTTGTATCTTTTTTAAAGCAGGCATTCTGCTATGTCAGTTATCTGTTTATGGCCTTGTTTATCCAACCTCCACATAGCTAACAAGCTTCTTCACATCAGAAGTAAACATCATCTTTCAAGGAGAGAGACTATTTATCATACAACGATCAAGAAGTAATTAGGATCGCAAGGTTACATAATATTGCCTTGATTTATTTCACAGTGATTAAAGGAACACGCCATCAGTATGGAAGGAAGTGCACAGCACAGAAATAGGATGACAGATTCTGCCTCCATTCTTTACAAGTTATAATCTAGTACAAGTCAAGATATTGTAAATTCTTTCATAGTTTGCCACAGGCGGTTCCATTTGTTCATGTGTTGGAGCAGAAAGGCCTCTAATAAAAGGATAGACACAGCAAATTGTCGCTTGTGATCACTTATAACAAAGTGATAAACAACAGGACACTGCTAGCTACAGATCACTATCAGTTCATGAGAAAAATATTTATATAACCATTACAGCCATTATTTCAGCTTCATCAGAGCCTTCGGGAGTAAGAATATTAATTTACTTAGGAATGTTATAATAAAATAACCTACACGCGTTATATCACTGTCTTCCATTAGGAAGCACTGGGTGTGCAAAAGGAAAGCCAGGAGCAAAATTAATAAAGTCCAGATTCAACATTATCCAGAGTCTTATATTATAAAAAGCCAACATGTTTTGAGGGTTCAAAGGGTCCCCCTTTGTCAGGGTCTACTACAGGTAAACAAATTGTGAACTAGACTGATAAAATTGAAAGGATCCTGAAGGATAACCAGTATAATCATTGTAGATGCTGGTTAAAACTGAAGTTTAGTGATTGTTTTCTCATAAATCAGCATCAGGGATAGTTCTTATAATGGATAAGACCCCTTTCACACGGGCCAGACTCCACTTAAAGTGAGCTACACCCAAAAGGGAAAGCTCTGCTTATCTGTGATCACCAGTGCGAGATCACCCAGAACTTCGACCCCCCTCCTCCGTCCCCTGCCTTCAGCCATTCACAAAGCACAGCGTGCTTTGTGCATGCGCAATAGGGACCATCTGTGAAGCAGCCAGAATTCACTGCCAGTTTCCCTCACAAACAATGGTGGCAGCAGCACCTGAGAGCTGAAGAAATAAACGGCTGGGGTGAAGACACCACAGGATCCCTGGACAGGTAAGTGTCCCAATATTAAAAGTCAGAAGCTACAGGATAAGTAGCTGCTGACTTTTAATTTTTTTCTGAAAGAGCCCTGAGCTCCTCTTTAACTCCGGTTTTCCCAGCAGGGAATCGGTCCGCTGATCCCCCTGCTGAGCAGTGTGGGTGGATGACAGGTCTGTGTCTGCTCAGTTTATGCAGAGCAGATATGGACACAGCCGCTCTGCTCTATTTGCAGTTCGATGGAAACAGACCAGCCATCTGTGTACACCCAACTGCCCTCCAAACGGATCCGGACCGACACAAGGGAACGGATACCCTTCCGTTTGTTTTTTTCTGTATCAGAGGTATGCAGGACACAAGTCTGTTTACATCTGCTGCCGCTGCATAGAGGGGAATAGAGGGTCTAATTAGGTCCGCCTGAAAAACATACAGGCAGGCCCTTGTACTGTTTTAGAGAGTCGGGTGCCATTCAAATTCAATACCACCACTACGTACTGGGGTACATGTGTTGCTAAGCATTACAGTAATGTGCAGTAAATTATGTGATTTAGCATAATAAAGTGATTGTAAACCTCAGTCAAATCTGAACAAAGCGCATATATCTGTAGTGTTTACTTGGCTATCCCCAAAGCTCTAAGTGTCATTTCTCTCTGGTGCTTTGTTCCTCTGTTACTGTATCAGCATATGTTACATCTAAGTTTTTCTGACTCATGAGATACATTTGTGATGTGGGGGGGAGCTCAACACACAGCTTATCTGATCAGAACACAGCTCTGTATCCTTCCTTTGTTCCTGTGTGCTGTGGGAAGGGGCAGGGCCGCTGATTGGAGGGCACCACAGGTCCTCTTGTAGGGGGCCCGAGCACACAGGGTGGCCCACACAGGGAGAGGTATTAGTGATGAACGACATATACAGAAATCTTCCTCCAGCAGGCTGAAAGCAGATCCCCCCCCCCCCCCGCTGCCAGCTTTTATCTGCTGAGAAAGAGACAGTTGTCCCTCACTATTCCCCCTCCCTGTGTGGGCCCCCCTCCCAGCACTGGCTCTAATGTTAGCTTTGCTCTTGAGTTTGTTATCTCGGAAACTTTGTTTCTCTCCCTGCAGTTCCTCTCATTTCTCTTTGTCCCAGCCTGTATATTTTTTTCATCTCTTTCCCCCATTGCTTTGTCTTCAGCTGCATTTCATGGGGTAAAGAAATTACTGTTTCACTGGTTCCATAGCTGCCTGTTATCTTGTCACAGAGCAGTTTAGTGTGCTTTTTGTAGCTGGGCTGCACACTTGTATAAAGTACTCGAAACCCATACTTGAGTAAAAGTACAAGTGCTCGATCAAAAAATGGCTTGAGTAGAAGTGAAAGTGCTCTATCAAAAAGTGACTTGAGTAGAAGTACTAAAGTATTCAACACTTTTTGTACTTAAGTATTGCAAGTAGTTTTTTTTTTTAATTTTACCAGTAGTTTTTTAAAAAAAATGCTACTCAAGTACTGAAAGTAAAAGAACAAGTACTGTGTTATGTAGTTATTAAAGAAAGAAGTCAAAAGTTTGAACATCATATTGTTTTTTATTATTTCAAATGATTAACCTAAAGGACAATCACAATTCCTTTGGCTGTAACTTTTTGTAAACAAAAACAGATAAAGTATGTCCCTCCCTTCCCCCTTTAAAGCATCTCTCCTTCTCTTCCCTGCATGTTTTTTTTTTCTCCACAGCTTATTGGTGCGCAAAATCATATATAAACCAATGTGATATACAACAATATATTCCAATAATGAAATAAAGGAAGAGTGTATGAAATCAAAGTAAAAAAAAAAGTCCATATACAGTATATAATGCCATAATGCCATAATACCATATATATGTGACAAAACAAGATGAATATATTTTCAATAGTGCAGGTGCAGGAATCAAACAGGTGCTACACCAAATAATAGGTGCAGACTCCCACCACCTTGTGGATTTCCCCCTTACCTGGCGGATGAAGGTAAGTGCAAAATAATATCCAAATAGACTCTTCCAGTGAAACAAAACTGCAAAACCTGTGCTCTCAACTTCCAGTGAAAAAAGCAAAATCAGCCTCTTACCAGAAAAAAGGTCTATGTACGCTTGTGACTCTCCGTGATTGGGAGGTTCTCTTTCCCCTTAACAGCAGATATGTAGAGCATTTTATTTATACATACAGTAACATTTATTTTGGTATGCGCTGATTTACACATGACATTATACACATTTTTTTGAACTTCATGAAACCTGCCATCTACTCTTCTGACAGTGGCAATTTTTATAATTGTAACAAGTAACTATGCAGCACAAAAAAAATATCGGAGTAGAAGTATTGAAATCATCTAAAAAATGTAGTGAAGTAAAAGTGTAAGTAGGAGAAAAAAATGATACTCCAGGAAAGTACAGATACCGCCTTTCGGTACTTAAGTACAGTAGTGAAGTAGTTCTACTTAGTTACTATACATCTTTGCTGGGCTGCTCACTCCTTTCCCCAGGACTGCTTCCTTATCTATGCAACTTTGCTTCTTCTCCCCTATACTGTCAGTTCCCTCTGCATCCATGTATCAACTCCTTCTATTTACCCATTTACTAACTGATCTGTCAGTAGTAAACTCCATTTTCATCTTGTATCTACAGATAATCCTATAATAGGGCTTACCTGTACCTGTGAATATCTCCTAAATGTAGCAGCCGGTGATAGCACCGGCACATGTGCACTGCGCTCTCAACGGACGGCATACCATCCATTGAGAGAGCTGTGCTCAGGGCCAGCGTTAGGGGGGGGGGGCAACCTGGGAAACTGCCCAGGGCCCCGAATGTCCAGGGGCCCCGGGCCCCGTGTCACTGTCAGCCAGGGCCGGACCGGGCAGACCGGGCAGTGTCCCGGTGGGCCGCGGCGCTCAGAGTCATCAGATTCACAGACACTAGAAGATGCTCCCTCACTGCGGGCAGCCGCCGGCCGGTGTACTTGCCAGCTACACCGGCTCCGCGGCCAATCAGCCTTCTGCTCTGGGGGGGTGTGAGTCACATATAGATTTGATGTTTCCTTATGCCGCTGGATGGATGGATTCTTCTCCTCCCTTCTGCAGGCATTCTTCGGCTGCAGGAGGAATATGGAAATATCAATTTCTCTATATGCAGCTGAGCTGTCCCATCCCCCTCCTATTCAACTTCTTTTACTGCCCCCCCAGTGATCTTAGCCCCCCCCCAGTGATCTTAGCCCCCCCAGTGTTCTTAGCCCCCCAGTGTTCTTAGCCCCCTCCAGTGATCTTAGCCCCCCCAAGTGATCTTAGCCCCCCCAGTAATCTTAGCCCCCCTCCCCCAGTGCTCTTAAACCCCCTGTACTCTTTAGCCCCCCGCCCTGTGCTCCTTAGCCCCCCGTGCTCTTCAAGTCCCCACAGTGCTTTTCATCTCCCCCTATGCTCTCTGGCTCCCCCAGTGCTCTCCACCCCCCTGTGCTCCCTGGCTCCCCCCTAAGTGACTTCCAGTTCCCCCCAGTGCTCTCCAGTCCCCCCCATGCTCTCCATCCCCCTGGTTTTCCCTGCCCGCCACCCCCCCCCCCAGTGCTAGCCACACCCTGTGCCTTCCAACCCCACTGCAATGCTTTCCAAACCCCCCCTTAATTCTCTCCAGTTCCCCCCCCCCTTGCCCTTCTGCTCCTCCAGTGCTATCTGCTTTCCCTGTGCTCTCCGGCCCCCTAGTGTCCTTCTATCTACTATCATGTCTGCAGTCTCTGACCTTCTCTTGTATCACATCCGCAGTCTCTGGACCGTCTCCTGTACTATGTCTGCAGTCTCTGACCATCTCTTGTATCATGTCTGCAGTCTCTGACCATCTCTTGTATCACGTCTGCAGTCTCTGACCATCTCCTGTACTATGTCTGCAGTCTCTGACCATCTCTTGTATCATGTCTGCAGTCTCTGACCATCTCTTGTATCACGTCTGCAGTCTCTGACCAGCTCTTGTATCACGTCTGCAGTCTCTGACCAGCTCTTGTATCACGTCTGCAGTCTCTGACCAGCTCCTGTATCATGTCTGCAGTCTCTGACAAGCTCTTGTATCACGTCTGCAGTCTCTGACCATCTACTGTATCACGTCTGCAGTCTCTGACAATCTCTTGTATCGTCTCTGACCATCTCTTGTATCACGTCTGCACTCTCTGACCATCTACTGTATCATGTCTGTAGTCTCTGACCATCTCTTGTATCATGTCCTCAGTCTCTGACCATCTCCTGTATCATGTCCTCAGTCTCTGACCATCTCCTGTATCGTGTCCTCAGTCTCTGACCATCTCCTGTATCATGTCCTCAGTCTCTGACCATCTCCTGTATCATGTCCTCAGTCTCTGACCATCTCCTGTATCATGTCCTCAGTCTCTGACCATTTCCTGTATCATGTCCTCAGTCTCTGACCATCTCCTGTACTATGTCTGCAGTCTCTGACCATCTCTTGTATCATGTCTGCAGTCTCTGACCATCTCTTGTATCACGTCTGCAGTCTCTGACCAGCTCTTGTATCACGTCTGCAGTCTCTGACCAGCTCTTGTATCACGTCTGCAGTCTCTGACCAGCTCCTGTATCATGTCTGCAGTCTCTGACAAGCTCTTGTATCACGTCTGCAGTCTCTGACCATCTACTGTATCACGTCTGCAGTCTCTGACAATCTCTTGTATCGTCTCTGACCATCTCTTGTATCACGTCTGCACTCTCTGACCATCTACTGTATCATGTCTGTAGTCTCTGACCATCTCTTGTATCATGTCCTCAGTCTCTGACCATCTCCTGTATCATGTCCTCAGTCTCTGACCATCTCCTGTATCGTGTCCTCAGTCTCTGACCATCTCCTGTATCATGTCCTCAGTCTCTGACCATCTCCTGTATCATGTCCTCAGTCTCTGACCATCTCCTGTATCATGTCCTCAGTCTCTGACCATTTCCTGTATCATGTCCTCAGTCTCTGACCATCTCCTGTACTATGTCTGCAGTCTCTGACCATCTCTTGTATCATGTCTGCAGTCTCTGACCATCTCTTGTATCACGTCTGCAGTCTCTGACCAGCTCTTGTATCACGTCTGCAGTCTCTGACCAGCTCTTGTATCACGTCTGCAGTCTCTGACCAGCTCCTGTATCATGTCTGCAGTCTCTGACAAGCTCTTGTATCACGTCTGCAGTCTCTGACCATCTACTGTATCACGTCTGCAGTCTCTGACCATCTCTTGTATCGTCTCTGACCATCTCTTGTATCACGTCTGCACTCTCTGACCATCTACTGTATCATGTCTGTAGTCTCTGACCATCTCTTGTATCATGTTCTCAGTCTCTGACCATCTCCTGTATCATGTCCTCAGTCTCTGACCATCTCCTGTATCGTGTCCTCAGTCTCTGACCATCTCCTGTATCATGTCCTCAGTCTCTGACCATCTCCTGTATCATGTCCTCAGTCTCTGACCATCTCCTGTATCATGTCCTCAGTCTCTGACCATTTCCTGTATCATGTCCTCAGTCTCTGACCATCTCCTGTATCATGTCTTCAGTCTCTGACCATCTTCTGTATCATGTCCGTGGTCTCTGACCATCTCTTGTATCAGGTCCGTAGTCTCTGACCATCTCTTGTATCATGTTTGCAGTCTCTGACCATCTCCTGTACTATGTCCAGCGGGAACACTCTGCAGCCACACCACACAGCACACCCAAGGTAAGTGGAGGACTGGAGAGAGGAGTGACTTCTACTTAGGGATTTATTTTGCAGATAGGCTGGGCTGGCACTGGCAGCAACAATTTTATTCAAAGAAATCAGGATTTCTTCTGCAAATATACTGGCACTGGCAGCAACAATTTAATTCAAATCAGGATTTCTTTTTCAAATAGGCTGGCCTGGCACTGGCAGCCATGCATAGTACTAGTCTAGTACAATGCCTGCCAGTGCCTTGTCTGATCTGATGATGTCACTGCCAGGCTATTTGCAGAAGAAATCCTTATTTTTCCTCATTTTTTGATCATGTGTCATGATGACATTGGTTTTGGTAATTGTCTGACTCTGATGCCAGCCTATTTGCAGAAGAAATCCTGATTTGAATAAAATATTTGCTGCCAGTGCCAGCCTGCCAGGCTACTTGCAGAAGAAATCCTGATTTGAATAAAATTGTTGCTGCCAGTGCCAGCCTACCAGGGGCTGATCTGAGGTGTGAAGGTGCAGGAATTGGGGTGATCTGAGGTGTGAAGGTGCAGGAATTGGGGTGGTCTGAGGTGTGAAGGTGCAGAAATTGGGGTGGCCTGAGGTGCGAAGGTGCAGGAATTGGGGTGGTCTGAGGTGTGAAGGTGCAGAAATTGGGGTGGCCTGAGGTGCGAAGGTGCAGGAATTGGGGTGGTCTGAGGTGTGAAGGTGCAGAAATTGGGGTGGTCTGAGGTGTGAAGGTGCAGGAATTGGGGCTGATCTGATGTGTGAAGGTGCAGGAATTGGGGTGATCTGATGTGTGAAGGTGCAGGAATTGGGGTGATCTGATGTGTGAAGGTGCAGGAATTGGGGTGATCAGATTTGTGAAGGTGCAAAGCTCACTTGATTTCTTATTTATTCTATTTAATTTTATTTAATTAAGCATATTTTCATGTAGTTGTATGTTTTATTTGGCTAAATTGATTAAATGCGCCTATATTTTTGGTAGAATATAAAAAAATTTGGGGCCCCACTTTTAGGTTTGCCCAGGGCCAAACTTTGTCTAAAACCGGCCCTGGCTGTGCTGTGATCATGACACCCGCACTCATGCGTGTGAGTTACATCATCACAGCTTGGCCAAATGACTGGAGCCCAAGAAACCAGAGAGAAGACCAGATGAAGACGGAATCCATTCTATTAGCAACAGCACATCGCTGGAGAGATGTATTTTTAGGTTAGAAAAATATAATTAAGGGCTCATTCACACAGGTACTCTGGCTGTGTGAAGGAGGGTTTTGGGTTGGAGCCACCTGTCATTCTATGGGGATGCAGCGCCTGTATGAACACAGCCGCAGGCTCTAATTGATCAGGTGTGCAGGTGAACGGTCCCCAAATGCACACTGTCAGTGTTCTGGCTGTACACCTACATCCCCACCCCTGTCAGATTAGGACCTGCAGCTGTGTTCATACAGATCCAGACGGCTCAAGCCACATAAATGAACCATTGATTAAAACTGTACAGACCACAGCACCCATGTGCATGAGCCCGAACACCTCCCCCACACACACAGATTTATACATCAATTCAGTTTCGTCTTTTAGATTTAGCAGGAATTCTGTGAGTTATGTTGTATTTGTGTCTGCTAATAATTATTTTAATGTATTTTTATTGAAAAAAAGCTTTAATATTTTCTGGGGGGGGGGGGTGGCAGACCTTGTTAGGTAGTCTGTATGGCAAGAAAACAACAAGAGAAGGACGCACCGACCTTGTGCTTTACCACTATTTTATTGAAAAAAAGCTTTAATATTTTCTGGGGGGGGGGGGGTGGCAGACCTTGTTAGGTAGTCTGTATGGCAAGAAAACAACAAGAGAAGGACGCACCGACCTTGTGCTTTACCACTAAAAAAGTTTATGAAAATCAAAGAAGGTAGCGTACAATATACTCACAAACATAGGATATGTACAAGCACGTAGGAAATAGGGACTGCTCGCTTCCAGGACACTTTTCTACTGCTGGATAGCATGATGGCGTCCTCACAACCTTGTATGGCTTACGCGTTTTGAGGGAGGACCCTCTTCCTCAGAGCCAAAGTTGCCACTCACCCCGCAATTTCTCTCTGCTCCTCACAGATGCAGAAGGATTTTATCACAAATCTGCACTTTTGAAGGGATGTAGAGAAAGTATGGCTGCAGATCATAGGAGTGTGCAGCCAATTCTATTAGGGTATGCACCTCAAAGCTCAAACACACATGCCTTTCTCTGCAGACTGGACAATGAACGAATGGGAAGTGCTCTGCTGAACAGTTTCCTGTTCCTTCACAAACTGAAGCACAGTAAACACTTATTTACTTAGCAAGCAAAACACTTCACTATGCATCAGCTATGAATAAAAACAGTGAGTGAGTGTGTTCACTATGTTCATTTAGAAAAGGAAGTAGGCACAGTAAGTTACATATTGACTAGCATCTAGGGGTAGAGGAGAGGAGGGAAGCCAGCAGCACTACAGGGGAGGCAACGCAGGAGGAAGCCCAGGAAGTAGGGGAGATCGGCACCACACAGAGTGATTAGAGTGTGCCCAGGCACACCTGGCAGGCCCCCCTGTGGACGGTTATGCTGCAGATAAACAAGTAAAACATATGTAGGAGGCTTTGTTTCATCTCTGTGTATCACCTGAAGCTAGTCACCTTACTGGGTATATGAGGGGGTTTCCAACCAAGGAAGGAGCAGTAGGGAATCATAATATGTTGGGATGTGATGGCAAAGTTTATGGGGTGCCATTCAAAATGGCTGCCACTGCAACTCATCACACTGCAGATTGTGAATTACCACAAAACATACTGTAAGTGTGATGCCAGTCTCAAGGCTTTGAGCTTAAAGTGTATGTAGAGGAAATTATTGCTGGGTCTACAAACACTTTAAGTGTCTGATTTGCAGTTTTTGCCTTTCTTCAGTTTTCACTGTTTCGCAAAAGGGCACAAGTTAAAGTAGAAGACATGCCTAAATCCTAACTAATTATTTTTCTCTCATCCCCCATTCTGAAACTATTCAATTTACCCTTCCAAAGGAAAGATGCCTACACCTACCTATTCTGAAGTCGCTCTGGTCCTGTTGAATGATCTCTCCAACGTCGGCTTCAGTGTAGAGGAGAGATCACTGACAATGGCTGCAGAGCCTATGTGATAACATCACACATAGGCTTATTATGGGGCATCTGTTGTCGGCTGTCTCTAGTCTACATTAAAGTCAGCGCTGCGACCCTATCATGTGACCGGACCAGAGCAACTTCAAAGTAGGTAAGTATAGACATCTTTCCTTTTACAGGGTAGATTGAATAGTCTTAGAATGGGGGCGGGAGGTGATTTAAACTTACTTAGAATTTGATTTGCCACTTTAGGCCCCGTTCAGTTCATCAGTTCAGTCACGTCAAAATGTATCAGTTTTCCATTTGTTTTTCATCCGTTTTTTATCCGTTTTTCGTCAGTTGTCATCCGTTTTTCGTCAGTTGTTATCGGTTTTTCATCCGTTTTTCGTCAGTTGTTATCCGGTTTTCATCGTTTTTCGTCAGTTGTTATCTGTTTTTCATCCATTGTCATTCGTTTTTCATCCGTTGTCATCCGTTTTCATCCATTGTCATCCGTTTTTCATCCGTTGTCATCCGTTTTTCGTCCGATCCGTTTTTTTGACGGATGAAAAATAGGGCATTAGACCGTTCAAAAAAACGGACATTGATGGAAGCGGATGAAAACGGATGTTAACTGATGATCATCCGTTGTCATCCGTTTTTACATAAAGATACATTGATGTCCGTTTTTCATCCGTCAACGGATGGATGAAAAACGGACAAACAGACAGCATGTGTGAAAGGGGCCTTAGACTTCACAATCATCTGTTATTCATTATCACTAGTACAGTTTTATCTTTTAGATTTAGTAATAATTTTGAAAGTTAAGTCATATTTGTGTGCCCTTAGGCCTCATTCACACTGATGGTAAACCTACATACATATAGAGGACATTTCTGAAAGCATATAAATGCACGCAATGATTTTTTTTTACCATTTATTGTACCAATAACACTATGGGTTGATTTACTAATACTGAAAAGTGCAAAATCTGGTGCAGCTCTCCATAGAAACCAATCAGCTTCCAGGTTTTATTGTCAAAGCTTACTGAACAAGCTGAAGTTAGAAGCTGACCATGCACAGCTGCACCAGCTTTTGCATCACACAACCACACAATTGTCAGTTAAAATAACGCAGTGGCGTACCGCAAAAAAATGGCCTGGTCAATAAGGAGGTAAAACCTTCCAGTCCTGAAGTGGTTAATAACCATTGGGTTTTTATTTTATGCTAAAAAAAGACAGAGAGTGTTTGCCCTGCTTATCTGTGCAGATCTCCCCTGTGAGGAAATGCAGCTGATTGACTCTCCTCTCCTCACACGCTGTCAGTGTGAGGCGAGAAAAGCCGCATCTTTCACATGGGCGTTCCGTATGTCCATATATCACCCCATCTGTTTGCGGGTGATATACAGACATAATGCATGTCAATGGGATTGCGGATGTCAGCGGATGACCATCCTTTTGAGTCCTTTCAGTTCTGTTCCGTTTTTTAGAACGGAAGAGAACCCTATTTTTCTTCCGTTTAAAAAACAGAAAGGATGCAAAATCGGATGTCAGCTGTGTCCTCCACTGACATCCGCAATCCCATAGACATACATTATGTCCGTATATCATCCGCAAATGGGTGGGGTGATATGCGGACATACGGACCGGAGGACACGAGTGTCATCCGTGTCCGTAAAAAAAAAAAAAAAGTGCCGGAGCGGATCGCAATATGGTCCACTCCGTGTGAAAGAGGCCTAACTGACATTTACATTTCCTTGTTTACATGTGATCAGCTGTGATTGGAGACAGCTGATCACATGGGTAAAGAGCCTCGTCATCGGGTCTTTACTGAGATCGGGGATGCACCGAGTCCAAGGGACACATCGCACCCCAGATTGCCGCGCTGCACATCCCTGTCGTCCCAGAATGAGAGAACCACCCTGCTGCTGTCATTATCCAATACGGCGGGCGGGAGGTTATAAATAGGAATGATCAAACTTTTCAAAAGTTCGGTTCGGCCAGAACATCCGAACTTCCCGAAAATTCGGCCCGGATTTCAGAACCCCATTGAAATCAATGGGACCCGAACTTCGGTAATCAAAAAACACAATTTTGAAGCCCTAAAACCCAATAAATGCCCCTAAAAAGTGCCTAGGGTTCTGGGTCATACCCCAGGGACTATTAATCACACAAAAAAAGTTCTTAAAAATTGTCATTTTTGATAGAGAGCCAATTATTGAAAAAATTTAAAAAAAAAATAAAAAAATAAATACATTTCTTTGGATTTAGTATCTGGGGGGTCTAAAAGGTGTACCTGTGAAGTTTCAGCTCTGTAGCATGTCCAGAACCATACAAAAAAAAAGATTGTTTGTATTATGTCACTTGTAGAACAGGGATATGGCTTCGCTATTTTCACACCTTGCCGGTTTAGTAGCAGGCGTTTTTTGGGCATTTTTTGGGGTCTTTTGAGGCAGGCAAAACATCTGAACTTGTGTATAGGGGTATATATACACACATACTTATATACTTATATACGCCTAGACATATATAGGTGTGATAGTAGCAGAAATATATGCTTGCGCTAATAAAATAATTAACACTAATATGGCTCCGCTCCTATAACACCTATATATGTGTAAGTGTAAAATACATATAAGTATGTGTGTATATATATACCACTATACACAAGTTCAGATGTTTTGCCTGCCTCCAAAAACCCCAAAAAAATGCCTGCAACAACACACCTGGGCTTTTTTTTTTGGCACTAGTGTTTTTTTGGGCATTTTTTGGGCGTCTTTGGAAGCAGGCAAAACATCTGAACTTGTGTATAGGGGTATATATACACACATACTTATATGTATATATACACCTAGACATATATAGGTGTGATAGTAGCAGAAATATATGCTTGCGCTAATGAAATAATTAACACTAATATGGCTCCGCTCCTATAACACCTATATATGTGTAAGTGTAAAATACATATAAGTATGTGTGTATATATACCACTATACACAAGTTCAGATGTTTTGCCTGCCTCCAAAAACCCCAAAAAAATGCCTGCAACAACACACCTGGGCGTTTTTTTTTTTTTTTGGCGCTAGCGTTTTTTTTGGGCATTTTTTTGGGTTCTTTGGAGGCAGGCAAAACATCTGAACTTCTGTATAGGGGTATATATATACACACACACTTATATGTATTTTACACATACACATATATAGGTGTGATAGGAGCGTAACTATATTGGTGTTAATTATTTCATTAGCGCAAGTAGTGTTTTCTGCTCCTTTCACACCTATATATGTGCAGGTGTATATATACAGACATGTGTGTGTATATATACCCCAATACACAAGTTTAGATGTCATGCCTGACTCCAAACTTGTCCTCAAAAAATCCCTATAAACGCCTGCAACCAAAAAGCAGGCTGACCGGCGAGAAGCCATATTAGTGCTCCGAATGTGACTTAAGAGAAACTATCTTTTCTCTATAGCGGTCACCCTGATATGGAAGGGTTTGGTCACCCTGCCATAGCAGTCAGTGTCAGTTCACCCTACACTACATTACGGTCACCCTGGCACTTAACACTTTCCCTACAGAAACTAAATTTTTGCATCTAACTAAAGTGTAAAAGAGCACCCTAACTACACTAGATATCCCTTTCCTCACACTAATAAATCCTAAATGTCACTTTTAAAGTAAAATTAACAGAACTGCTTCCACTCTCTTCCATGTCCCTGTATTACAATGCTAGGAATTTGGCGGGGGCTATCTTATATACTGGAGGGCGTATTCACTAATGATTGGCCTAGGGACCCCCTAGTCACTCCAATCACATTCCTAGCATTCTCCTGCCCCCTCAATTGGCTTTTACTAATGGTTCTGGTCCAATCACAGGCTTTTAAAGCCCATTTCCTGGCCCATTGCATTTTGGTCGGTTCTGGTTGGCGAATTCTGAACTTTTTCAGCAAAAAGTTCTAAATTCGGCCGAACCTCGAACAGTCAATGTTCGGGTCGAACCGATGGTCGACCCGAACCGTTCGATCATCCCTAGTTATAAACCACTTCCCTCAAATTGACGTTCCTGTACGTCGGCTTGAAGAAATTGTTGTATCAGGATGATTCCTGCAGCTGCAGGCATCATCCCAGTTCCGTACTTTAGAGCCAGAGGTCGGCTTTCAGAAGATAACAGTCGATGCGGCTCGGGAGTCGCTTGACCGTTATCCCAGCGAGTGGGAGGGGACGTCTCCCCCTCCTGCCGCCTTCCGCGGCTCTGCCCAGGTCTCCTGTCACACCGGGAGACCTAAGCAACCAGTCGGCACATCCGTCGGCTGGTTGGAGTCCCGAAAAAATCTGGATACAGCTTTGATCGGGTCTCCGATGTATTTACCCGGAAGCGACGTAATGACGCCACTTCTGGTTTACTTGGCGGCTAACGGCACCAAATTTAAAAAACTGTCTGTATTCAAAAAGGCCGATTTCAGCATTTTGAATACTTTTAAGTGCAGTGGAGGGGTCTGGGGTCCGATCCTTTCATAAAGAGTACCTGTCACTGCCTATTACTGTCACATTCAAGTTGTCACAGCAATAAAAGTGATCAGATTTTTTTTTTAAAGTGCTAAAAATAAAAAATTTAATAAAATAAATAGGAAAAATAATACATTCTAAAGTGCCCACGTCACTGTTAGCTCGCGCACGAAAGAAAATGCATATGTAAGTCGTACTCTCAAATGAAAATGGTGTTCATACCACACATGTGAGGTATTTCTGCGATTGCCAGAGTAAGAGAAATAATTTAAAAAAAGACCTCCTCTGTAACTCTAAACTGGTAACTTTTACATTTTTTTAAAGCGTCACATATGGAGATTATTAAGTATCGTAGTTTGTATTATTATTATTATTATTAAGAATCGTATTCCACGAGTGTCCACAATTTCAAACAGCTAATTTTAAACATGTTAGGTATCTATTTACTCGGCGTGACATCATCTTTCACAATATACAAAAAAATTGGGCAAACTTTCTGTTTAGTTTTTTTTTTTAAATGCAGTGAAATGTATTTTTTCCCAAAAAATTGCTTTTCAAAGACGGCGTGATAAAAAATATTGCAACGACCGCTATTTTATTCTCCAGAGTCTTTGCTAAAAATATATACAGTATATAATGTTTGGGGGTTCTAAGTAATTTTCTAGCTAAAAATACTGATTTTAACTTGTAAACAACGTGTGTCAGAAATAGGCTAGGTCCTAAGTGATTAAAGTAGGAATTCCTCTCAGCTTTTTTTTTTGTTCACATACTTTAACTATTTTCTTCACATTTACATGCAGACCCAAACTGACCAGTAAATGTGACGACGGGGGTTAGGACAACATATAACACTGCCAGAGGGGCTTATAACAGTCACCTTTTTGTTGTTGCAGCAGCTGGTGAAGCACCCCTGGCAGTGTTATAATTTAACTCTTGTTGCCTTCACCTTGACGAAATTATGTGGTCTGCATGTCAATGTGGAGAAAAATGTAGCAACACATGTAAAAAAAAAGTTTCTCTTACGTCCTCCGACAGTCGCCGCCTCTTCATATTCGTCACTAATGGGGTTATTGACCTTTGCTCCGTAGGAGTAGCTAGGCAACAGAATATATTAATATCAAAGCTTTTAGCATATCCCACCCCCAGGGGGTGGTCCTCTCAGTCAATACCTCCCTGCTTCCTGTAATTCCCACTCAGTTTCTAATGCCTAGCTCAGGAGTAGGTTAGGCTGTTCCTGTGCTGGGGCTCTTAGTCTCAGCTTCTTTTCTCTTTTGATTTTATTTGGAGTTTTTTTTTTTTTCTCTTTCTTTTACTTAGCTGTTTATTTTCAGCGTTAGTTAGCTTCTTCTGATGAAGATGATCGTGCGGAGCTGGGTCTCAGTCTGGCCACCCTGGATCCCAGGGCTCAGGGCCAGGGGCTTCCCAGCCTGCCATCGAGCGTTCAGCTTAGGTTTTGCCCTGGCACATTGAACGACCCATCCCTGTTCGCTGCAGGGATGCTATCGGTGAGGTGGCTACCTCACTGGACGCCATTGCGGTTTCGCACCGCAGTTCCGCTGCGTCATGCTTGCGACACTCCCTGTCCTCAGTGCAGCGGTTTGGTCGCTGGAGCAGGCTCCCCACGCCATCCGGACTGGTAAGTGTAACTTTATGTGGGGACCTGTCTATTTGGGTGTCAGTCTGGGACTGTGTGACCCTGCATGTCTGTGTGGCTGCTGTGCTCCCTGTCAGTTCCTGTGTGGACTTGCTGCCTGTGTATGGGCTGTGAAGGGGGGGGGGGCTCTCC
Organism: Pelophylax lessonae; assembly: GCF_965119305.1. NCBI lineage: Eukaryota > Metazoa > Chordata > Amphibia > Anura > Ranidae > Pelophylax > Pelophylax lessonae. The sequence continues at coordinate 679,663,659 of NC_138768.1, read as the reverse complement.
CGCTCTGCTGGATGTATGCATGAAGCAGTCAGACTTTGAGGCATGCTGTGCGGCGATCGCTGCGGCGACCCGCCATTTTTTTGAGGCAAAATCATAGGTGGCCGGTCCTGGGTGGTACTGCACTGCGTTCTGGCGCCAAACGCCGCCATTTTAGCTGCGATCGATCAGGTCACATGTCGGCGCCATGTTCTATTTGCCCAAGGAATCCTCAGCTGAGCGGCCATGTTTGTGTAGCCTTGCATAGGCTTCATAGGGGCGGTCAGTCTTGCATCACTTCCTTTTGCTCTGGGACAGCGATCGGTGCAGCAGCCTGTGTGATCTCTCCAGGTTTTTATCTCCCCTTTTTTCCTGTATTTCTTGCCCAGTTTCTTGTCCCTGTGGGGGTCGGTGTATTCAGGGGGTGCGGTGGGCTACGCTCGCCGCGATCTTAAAGGGGCAGTACCCCTTTCTTCCTTATATTGCTGGGGCATGGATTCTCAGGATTGCAAGTTTCCTCCCACCTTGGTGGGGGCCAAGGGGCTGCTGCTTCCCCCGAGGGGGCTGATCTGGCCACTATTGTGGCAAACTTAGCTGCTCAAGTGCAGATGCTGGTGGCTGATCGATCCACAAAATGGCCCAGGGTGTCTATTTCCTCTGATTCAGAGGGCGATGGGGCTGCTATGGCTGGAGTGCCCTTCTCAGGGTCTCACTCATCCCTAGACCTTGTGGGGTCTGACGGGGAGGCTGAGGTGGAAGGGGTTGATAATTCTCCCCCTGGCTCGTCTGAAGAGCTTGCACTCATGGATGAGTTAGTTGCTTCTATCAAGCAAACGCTGCATTTGCAGGATGAACCATGTCCTCCTGCTTTGATGTCCTCTTATGGGACGCAAAGGAAACGCAAAACATCGCAGGTTTTTCCTTGCTCTACAGAATTTCAGCGCGCTGTTGATGAGCAATGGCACAATTTAAAAAAGCCTTTTGCTGTGCCAAGTAGGTTCAAGCTGCGTTATCCCTTTACACCAGCTACTGATGAGCGTTGGTGTGTGCCACCTCAGGTGGATCACGCGGTGGCAATTTTGAATAAATCCACTGCGATCCCTGCTGAGGATACCCCGGTGTTCCGGGACCCGACGGACAGGAGATTGGAATCTCTGGCCCGTCATGCCTATACGGTTGCTGGCTCTATGCTGAAGCCTATTTTTGCTTCCATTATGGCAGCCCAGGCTATTGCGGATTGGACGCAGGTGCTCAGGCGCACTCTGGTGGCTGACTCTGCCCCGCCGACAACTTTGGCTATGGTGGATCAGATTCATCAGGGTGTCATGTATTTGTGTGATGCGGACTTGGATTTAGTCCCTTTGGCTGCACGTCTTTCTAGTGTGGCGGTCTTGAACCGTCGCCTGATATGGCTGAAATGTTGGTCGGTTGACCAATCTTCCCGCAAGACTTTGGCTAATTTGCCCTACGCGGGATCTCGCCTTTTTGGCGAATCTTTGGATACTCTGATAAAGGGTATTTCTGGGGGTAAGAGCACTCTCTTGCCCCAATCTCACAAGAATAAGTTTGTTCGTGGTAAGAAGAATGCCTTGTTTAGGCCCTCTCAGGGGTCCTTTCGTGCCTTTCGGTCGCACTATAAGGGTAAGCCCTTCAAGGGCCAAGGCTCCCAGAAGAAGCCGTGGACGGGTAAGCAGAAGTCCGGCCAGTCCGGGCCCGCTGCCCATAACAATGCGGCCTGAAGGGATGCCCTCACCCGGTTCTGGGGTGGGGGGTCGTTTGCTCAGTTTTCTTCAACCCTGGCTGGACCGCATTCGGGACAGGTGGGTTCAGGAAATCGTTCGATCTGGATACAAGATCGAGTTTCTTTCTCGATCTTTCCCCTCAAACCTTCAGCTGACTTCGGAGCGCTTGCAGGATCTGCACCTGGCGGTGCGGGACTGTAACGTTCATGCGTTTTTGTTAGTGGATGGATTTACAGCTGCAGAATTATTACACTCAGTAGCCTTGTAGAGAATTTGTTGAACAAACATATCCAACTCTCAGGACTTCATCACCGTGTACAGCCTGTTATATACCATATATATATTAATAGATGTTAATGGAGGGATAGAATATATGAGGATATATAGATGAGAGACAGGCTATTGTATGGTGAGCACTAGAAGTAGTATTAGGAGAGTTGCAGGTGATGGTAAAGCAGATAGGTTCTGATGTCAAGTATAGTGCAGATGGTAAGAGGACACAGATGGAGTATACTTAGACAGAGTAACCTAGTGCAAGGATAGTTGAAGGTAGTCCCAAGAGCTAACAGTCTATGCAGATGATAGTGAATAGATAGATACAGATAGTCTTGGTAATTGCAGTAGATGACAGTAGGAGATTGGTTAGTAAGAATCCCCTGCGGGGTACTTATCACTTAGATAGGTTTAGGAGTAACAGTGTCCATTGGAGAGGGGTGATCCCGTAGCGAGATATGGATCACCAGCGAGGTTTCCGGCTTCAGTTCAGCAAGGGAGAATGTCAGCAGCTCCGACTTCACAGGAGTAGGTGTGGTGAACATGCGGTTTGAACGAGCGATGAGTGAGAGCAAACCGGCGATTGAAATAGCCGCTCATAGCGGCGCTCGGCAATGATGTCATCCGGTCTTAAAGGTATATGCGTCCCTTGTTACACAAGATGGGACGCAATTAGGAAAGGAGAAATATGGAGACAAGGGTACCAAAGGTACCAGAACATTACAGTACCCCCCCTTAAGGCCGGCTCCGGAAGGCCTCTAGAACTGTTTTTTCCGGATATTTCGAGTGGAAATTGCGAATAAGTCTAGGGGCATGTATATCAGAGGTATCCAGCCAGGTGTCATCTTGGGGCCCATAGTTCTTCCATCGTACAAGATACTGGAGTCTTCTTCTATTGAAACGGGAATCCAAAATTTCTTTTATCTCAAATTCTTCTCCGCCTTCCACTTGTACAGGAGGTGGAGGTGATATAGTAGGCCTTATTCCTTGGTTAGGAACATGGGGCTTCAGTAGAGACACATGGAAGACAGGATGTATCTTGAGGAATGTGAGTTGTACTGCAGCTTTTCCAATAAGCTTCTCTATTGGAAAAGGTCCCAGAAATAGAGGTCCAAGGTCCAAGTTTTTTACTAGAGATTTTTAGTCTCAGATTTTTTGTAGAAAGCCAAACAAGATCCCCAATGGCATATTGGGGAGAATGTTTCCTACGGAGGTCGTAGTACTTTTTTTGTTGGCTATGAGCATGGGATATGGTATTGTTGAGTAATCCCAGAGAATCCTTTATCTGGGCAAGATAATCAGATGCCACTGGATTACTTGATGGCAAGATACGTGGAGGAAGGAGTGTGGGATGAAACCCATAATTCAGGTAAAACGGACTTTGCTTAGTAGTGCTATGAGTAGCGTTGTTATAGGCGAATTCCGCCAGCGGGAGGAGATCTGCCCAATCGTCCTGTAGATACGAAGTATAGCAACGCAGGTACTGTTCAATGCACTGGTTAACTCTCTCTGTCTGTCCGTTGGTCTGAGGGTGGTAGGGAGAAGTAAGGTTACGCTCTATTCGCAGTATCTGACATAGAGCTAGCCAAAACTTTGAGATGAATTGTGAACCACGGTCAGACAGCAGTGTTTTTGGAATACCATGTAACTTAAAGACATGTTTCACAAGTAATTCCGCTGTTTGTTTGGATGAAGGTAGTTTTCGGATAGGAGTGAAATGTGCCATCTTGGTCAGATGGTCCACTGACACCAAGATGGTGTTGAATCCTTTGGAAGGTGGTAGTTCCACTATGAAGTCTAAGGATACCATTTCCCACGGAACCTGGGGTATCGGTAAACTACAAAGTAACCCCGATGGTTTCGTGTTGTCAATTTTAGACCTTGCACAGATATTACAAGATGAAACAAACTTTTTTACGGTTGTCTTCATGTCTGGCCACCAAAATTGCCTAGTGAGTAGACTGAGAGTTTTAGTCATACCCATATATCCTGCCATAGGTACATCATGCGACAATTCTAAGATCTTGGTTCGCATAGTAGGGGGTATGTATAATTTATCGTTGTAGTAGAGGAAGCCTTCTGCGTCAGTAGTTAGTTGTGGTGGAGGTGAATCCAATCCTATGCTGTGCAAAATCTCCTCCTTCACGTAGCGAACGACTCCGATAATACGTTCAAGTGGTATTATAGGAACTGAGGGAACCTCAGTACAATCTTTCTCGGCTAGTCGTGAGAGTGCATCCGCTTTTTTATTTTTGTCTGCGGGCGTGTAAGTCACTAAAAAATTAAATCTCAGAAAGAATAACGACCACCGTACCTGCCGGTGGGAAAGAGTTCAATTAGTCTGAATGTATTGAAGGTTTTTGTGATCAGTATATATCAGAATTGGCAATTGAGTGCCCTCAAGTAGATGTCGCCAATTCTCTAACACCAGTTTTATTGCTAATAACTCCTTCTCACCTACTGGGTAGTTCACCTCGGGGCTACTTAATGACTTTGAAAAGAAAGCAACTGGGTGAAGAGGTGAGGTGTTTGTTGGTCGTTGTGAGAGAACTGCTCCTACTGCCATATTAGACGCATCTACCTCCAAGATGTATTGAAGGGATGGGTCTGGGTGGCATAGTATGGGGGCAGTAGTAAAGCTTGATTTCAGCAGAGAGAATGCTCCATTTGCTTCTTTTGACCAATTAAATGGTTTCTTCGTGCTTGTAAGTTGTGTGAGAGGTTTCACAATCGCAGAGAAGTTCTTAATGAATTTCCTATAGTAATTAGAGAATCCTAGGAACCTTTGTAATGCTTTGCGAGTGGTTGGCACAGGCCAATCCAGAATGCAGGATATTTTGCTCATGTCCATTTTGATTCCACTTTTAGATATAATATACCCTAGGAATAGTACTTCCTCTTTATGAAACAAACATTTCTTTGATTTAACATATAAGTTATGTGCAAGTAGTCTTGACAACACAAGTCTCACATGTTTTATGTGTTCAGGTAAGGAATGAGAATAGATAAGTATATCGTCCAAATATACTACTACACAAACATCAAGCAAGTCTCGGAATATCTCATTTATAAACCGTTGGAAGGCTGCGGGAGCATTACATAGCCCAAATGGCATTACAAGGTACACAAACAGTCCGTATCTGGTTCTGAATGCCGTCTTCCATTCATCCCCTTTACGGATTCGAATTAAATTGTATGCCCCTTTTAGGTCCAATTTTGAAAAGAAAGAAGCCCCACGCACCTGTTCGATAAGTTCTGGAATAAGGGGTAAAGGATAACGATCCTTTATTGTGATGGCATTTAATTGTCTGAAATCAATGATAGGCCTAAGGCTAGAGTCCTTATTGCGGACGAAGAAGAGCCCAGCAGCAGTGGAGGAAGTAGAAGGTCGGATGAATCCTTTTGCCAAGTTCTCATCCAGATACTCCTTAAGATGAGAGAGTTCATCCTGTGAGAGTGGATAAACATGTCCGAAAGGCAACTTGCTATTAGGGAGTAGATCGATACAACAATCATAGTCCCTATGGGGAGGTAGCATTTGAGCGTTTTTCTCAAGGAAAACCTCCGATAAATCCTGATAACACTTAGGAATAATGTCATCCCGCAGTACAGACAGGATCCTATCATGTGTGGGGAGGTTACACGTCGTCTCACAATAGTGAGAAGAGAAGGCTAACGTTCTTGTTTTCCAATCGATGATTGGTTGATGTATATGTAACCAGGGAAGTCCCAAAATGATTGGAAAATGTGGCGAAGTTAATACATCAAAGGTGGTGGTCTCCACATGAGACTCGTCAGCAGTTACAAGAAGTGCCTGTGTCTGACTGGTGATAGGACCAGAGGATAAAGGGGTACCGTTAATAAAACTAACGGAGACAGGTTTGGGTTTTGAAACAATAGGTATTTTATTAAGGGAGACAAAACAAATGTCAATGTAGTTTCCACAAGATCCGGTGTCAATCATAGCCTTGGTGGTGATCCTAGTTTGGTCCCACTGCAATGTTAATTGAACAAAAAGATAAGGATTAGAAAAGGAAGTTGTGAGTCCCCCTAGCAAGACATTTGAACACTCACCCTCTTTTCTGCGGACAAGAGGACAGCCGTTTACCAAATGATTCGGGGATGCGCAGTACATGCAAAGATGTTCGGTTTTCCACCTGGCACGTTCAGAAAGGGTCAGAGGTGGACGTATCATTCCTACTTCCATAGGAGTAGGGTCAGCAGGCAACATCCGAGAAGGACTGGGAAATGGTGAGCCCATCTTCTCAGCCTTTCTTTCTCGTAGTCGTCTGTCAATATTGATACTGGTCTGTATCAGTCCCTCTAGAGTGCCAGGTAAATCCGCTCGGGCGAGCTCGTCTTTAACGGCCTCAGATAGGCCGAGTCTAAACTGCGTTCGCAAAGATGTGTCGTTCCACCCTGAATCAGGGGACCATCTTTTAAAATTCGCCACGAAATCTTCAACAGGTCTCCTTCCTTGTTTTAAGGCCCGTAATTGGGTGTCAGCGGTACTCTGCTTGTTGGGGTCTTCATATAAACTAGCAAGTTGTGCTAGAAATAAGGGATAAGAATTAAGGAGTGGATCATCCTTTTCAAAGAGGGCATCTGCCCAGGCCCGGGGTTCACCCGTTAAATAGGAGATGATGGTACAAACCTTAATTTGGTCAGTGGTGTAGGTTAGAGGTTTTAACAAAAAAAACAATCGACATGCGTTTTTAAATTCACGGAATTTGCTCCGATCACCAGAAAACACTAGAGGAGGGTTTATCTTAGGCTCACGGGGCTGAGCAGCAGGAGGCTGTGTGAGACGGCCAAGCTGCTGTCTCAAGGTCTGATTTTCATTTTGTACCTCTGTAAGCCTAAGGATCAATGCATCTACTTGCTGTTTTAATTGTAGTACATGAGTGGATAATTCTGCTGAATCCATATTTTTTTTAAAGGCTCGTTCAATCTGTAACGTTCATGCGTTTTTGTTAGTGGATGGATTTACAGCTGCAGAATTATTACACTCAGTAGCCTTGTAGAGAATCTGTTGAACAAACATATCCAACTCTCAGGACTTCATCACCATGTACAGCCTGTTATATACCATATATATATTAATAGATGTTAATGGAGGGATAGAATATATGAGGATATATAGATGAGAGACAGGCTATTGTATGGTGAGCACTAGAAGTAGTATTAGGAGAGTTGCAGGTGATGGTAAAGCAGATAGGTTCTGATGTCAAGTATAGTGCAGATGGTAACACAGGATGGAGTATACTTAGACAGAGTAACCTAGTGCAAGGATAGTTGAAGGTAGTCCCAAGAGCTAACAGTCTATGCAGATGATAGTGAATAGATAGATACAGAAAGTCTTGGTAATTGCAGTAGATGACAGTAGGAGATTGGTTAGTAAGAATCCCCTGCGGGGTACTTATCACTTAGATAGGTTTAGGAGTAACAGTGTCCATTGGAGAGGGGTGATCCCGTAGCGAGATACGGATCACCAGCGAGGTTTCCGGCTTCAGTTCAGCAAGGGAGAATGTCAGCAGCTCCGACTTCACAGGAGTAGGTGCGGTGAACATGCGGTTTGAACGAGCGATGAGTGAGAGCAAACCGGCGATTGAAATAGCCGCTCATAGCGGCGCTCGGCAATGATGTCATCCGGTCTTAAAGGTATATGCGTCCCTTGTTACACAAGATGGGACGCAATTAGGAAAGGAGAAATATGGAGACAAGGGTACCAGAGGTACCAGAACATTACAGGGACCTGCGGGCCCAGGGAGTGGTGGTTCCGGTGCCTCACCGGGACAGATTTCGGGGGTTCTATTCCAATCTGTTCACTGTGCCCAGAAAGGAGGGCAAGGTACGTCCGATTCTGGACTTAAAAGCTCTGAACCGCTTTGTGCGGGTTCGCAAGTTCCTCATGGAATCCCTGCGATCAGTGGTGGCTGCCCTGGTTCCGGGGGAATTCATGGCCTCCATCGACTTGAAGGATGCGTACCTTCACATTCCCATTTTCGAGGGTCACCAGAGGTACCTTCGATTTGCCATTGCGGAGGATCATTACCAATTCGTGGCGTTACCCTTTGGTCTCGCTTCGGCTCCGCGGGTTTTCACCAAGGTGCTCGCGCCGGTTCTGGCCTTATTGAGAGCCCAGGGCATTTCTGTCTTGGGGTATCTGGACGATATCTTGATTCGGTCTCCGACCAGTCGGGGCCTCGTGAACGACTTGTCCATCACGATGCAGACTCTACAGGAGTTTGGTTGGACGATAAATTTTCCGAAGTCAACGCTGTGTCCGTCGGTTCGTCTTCCCTACCTGGGGATGATCCTGGACTCCGTTCAAGCAAAGGTCTTCCTGCCGGAAGACAAGCTCCGGACACTTCAGGACGCAGTCAGGTCCCTCAGGAACAATCAGTGCTCGTCCCTCCGGACGTGTATGAGGTGTCTGGGATTTATGGTCTCGGCTTTCGAGGCGATTCCCTTCGCCCAGTTTCACACGCGGAATCTTCAGGCGGAGATCCTGGCCAAGTGGGACGGGCGTCCGCAGTCCCTGGATCTGAGGATCTCATTGAGCCAACGCACCAGAAGGGATCTTCTGTGGTGGCTCCAGTCCCCGGCGGTGTCGGGGGGCAAGTCCTTTCGTCCCTTGTCGTGGATGGTGATCACCACGGATGCCAGCCTGTCGGGCTGGGGTGGTGTTCTGGGCGTTCTGTCCGCCCAGGGAACTTGGTCGGAGGAGGAATCCTCCCTTCCGATCAACATTCTGGAATTGCGAGCGATAAATCTCTGCCTTCTGCGTTGGACGGACAGGCTTCAGGGCCGTCCGGTTCGGGTGCAGACGGACAATGCCACAGCGGTGGCCTACATCAACCACCAAGGGGGCACCAGGAGTGCCCGCGCGGCTCGGGAAGTGGCCGACATTCTGTCTTGGGCCGAGACACACGTCCCGGCGATAACGGCAGTTCACATTCCGGGGGTGGAGAACTGGCAGGCGGATTATCTGAGCCGCCAGACCTTGGACCAGGGGAAATGGTCCCTTCACCCAGATGTCTTCCAGATGTTGTGCGCGAAGTGGGGTCTTCCAGATGTGGACCTGTTCGCGTCTCGTCTAAACAACAAGGTGGAAAGGTTCGTGGCAAGGACGCGCGATCCTCGGGCAGATGCATCAGACGCGTTAGTGGCGCCCTGGCGTCAGTATCGTCTGATGTATGCCTTTCCACTGATTCAGCTGCTATCCAGGTTCCTTCGCAGGTTAGCTTCGGAACCGCACACGGTGATTCTGGTGGCGCCAGACTGGCCTCGCCGGTCTTGGTACGCAGACCTCGTGAATCTGGCAGTCGACGCTCCGTGGCGTCTGCCTCTTCGAGAAGATCTCCTGTCTCAAGGGCCGATATTCCATCCTGCTTTACAGTCGCTGGCTTTAACGGCCTGGCTGTTGAAAACCAGGTCCTGAAGGATAGGGGGCTCTCCCCTGAGGTCATTCCCACTTTGGTCAAGGCTAGAAAGGTCTCTTCGGGGAACGTTTACTACCGTACTTGGAAGGCGTATTTTGCCTGGTGTGAGTCCAGGGGGTATTCCCCTCGCTCCTACTCGGTGTCGAGAGTGTTGGCTTTCCTTCAAACGGGCGTGGACCAGCATTTGGCGTTGGCCACGATTAAGGGTCAGATTTCTGCGCTGGCCGTTCTCTTTCAACGTCCTGTGGCATCTAACTCTTTAGTCAGCACCTTTGTTCAAGGGGTGCGACACCTGGTCCCTCCTAGGAGGGAACCCTTGCCTCCATGGGACTTGAACCTTGTTCTGTCCGTGTTGCAACATGCTCCCTTTGAAAAGATCAGGGAGATCTCGTTGCCTCTGTTGTCCAAGAAGGTCGCTTTTTTAGTGGCGATCACTTCGGCTCGCAGGGTATCGGAGCTGGCAGCTTTGTCCTGCAGGTCTCCATATTTGGTGATTCACTTGGATAAGGTGGTCTTGCGACCTAACCCGTCTTTTCTTCCAAAAAGGATCTCGGAGTTTCATCCCAATGAAGACATTGTCTTGCCTTCGCTTTGTGCGAAGCCTGAACATCCGAAGGAGGTGGCTTTGCATTCCTTGGATGTTGTTCGGGCGATCAGGGTTTACCTGTCATCGACTAAATCCTTTCGCAAGTCGGATTCTCTATTCGTTCTTCCAGAGGGACCTCGGAAGGGCATGGCGGCGTCGGCTTCTACCATCGCCAAATGGATCAGACAGACCATTGAGCAGGCCTATGCTTTGAGGGGGAAGGTTCCTCCCTTCCCTGTGAAGGCGCACTCTACCAGATCTCTGAGTACGTCTTGGGCCTGTCATCATCGGGCTTCTGTGGCCCAGGTGTGTAAGGCGGCGACTTGGTCGTCCGTTCACACCTTCTCAAAATTCTACAAGGTGGATGTTCAGGCATCAGCAGATGCTTCCTTTGGCCGCAAAGTTCTTAGTGCGGCAGTGCCTTAGGGTCCCTTATTTTGGGTCCTTGGCTGTTTGGGATGTTTTTATCCCTAGGTTACTTGTTTCTTCCTGGGTTGTTGCTCCTGTTGAGCACTTTTTCCTGTTGCCCAATTGGTTTTCTTACCTTGGTAAGGTTCTTTTCTCTGATGTGGGTACTGCGTTGCTTTGGGCGCAGCTGCTTTTTTCCCACCCCTCATGTCTACACTGCTATGGGACGTCCCCATTAGTGACGAATATGAAGAGGCGGCGACTGTCGGAGGACGTAAGAGAAACCGGAATTTTTGTAAAATCTTACCTGTAAAATTCCTTTCTCTGAGTCCTCCGACAGTCGCCGCCCCCGCCCCTCTTTTGGGGTTTGTTTATGTACTCTACTGCTATGCTACTGAAAGTGAGTGGGAATTACAGGAAGCAGGGAGGTATTGACTGAGGGGACCACCCCCTGGGGGTGGGATATGCTAAATGCTTTGATATTAATATATTCTGTTGCCTAGCTACTCCTACGGAGCAAAGGTCAATAACCCCATTAGTGACGAATATGAAGAGGCGGCGACTGTCGGAGGACTCAGAGAAAGGAATTTTACAGGTAAGATTTTACAAAAATTCCATTATTATTATACAGAATACTATCATTACCTGGATAAATTTCATACCATAAGAATACATTTTTTGTGGTCCTTTAGGATCTTCTGAAGAACGATGACTTGTTGCGAGAGCTGTATACGACATGGTAAAACCCAAGTGCTTATATAAAGGTTTAAAAAACAGAATCTTACTACAGAAAAGTCAGTGTGTGTAAAAGTAATTGAGATGTATAGCTATATTATTTATAATAAACTGCTGAACTGGGGCAATATTTTTGTTACAAACAAGAATTGAATGAGGTTAGCATTACTGTATAACTGTACAAAACACTGCAGGCAGTTTCCATGGCAACTACAATATGTTCTTTATGGCACAAGTGATACTAAACTCTTTGCTGTGCATTTAAACGTATTGTTCCTCCTGTAGCATTTTTGATTAAATTATCCCTAAATGGAGAAGAGAATATAGAAAAATGCAAATACATTAAACATGTGAGTGCATAGAGCTTATCTGTTTATGGGCAAGCTTTGTAATGTAAAGGTAATTATGTAATGCATATAGTCAGAATGCACTTAAAACAAAATCATTTGCATGTCTGTCATGCATCTCTTATTAGAAGAGGAGAAAACATTCTTTCCAATGGCAGTATTGTGTAGAATTACACAGCAGAATCATAGTATTATACTGTAAACCTATAGAAGCTGCTTGAAAGCACTGATCTGTAGACATCATAAAGTTGAATGATGAATTCCATGACATTTCTTCCCTGCTTTTTATTTTTGTGGGATAATTTATGAACGGATGGGGCAAAACTATAAATCATCCTCTCATCCCCATTCTTAGATCGTGTTTCATTCATAGGCGCTGTAGCATCGGCTTCTAAAAAAAATGGCGGAGATGGGCAGAAAGGACAGGCATAGCCGAGCTATCTTGACGAGAGCCTATGATAGCTCTTTAGTTACATTAACCCCAGTGGATAGGGGGTGGGGTCATGGCGAAGAAAGATTACTACTAACAGCAGAAGAATCAGCACAGGGGACACATCTTCCTGACTGTAAGTTTTGTCCCTTGTGCTTATTTTCCTGTTTTTTATTATTATTCTTCTTTTTTTTTTTATTCACTTAGGCTTTGACACTCAAACACTAAGAAAAAAGTTTATGAATAAGTACAACTTTGTGTGAAATTTGTCAACAGAAGCTACTCTGCGTCCTGTTCCATCTGCTGTTGATCTTTGAAGATTGATTCAATAAATGATTTATATGCATCTACAGTGGTGTGCAGCCATTTCTTCTGGTGATACAGTGTTGCGGTGGCGAGTCGTGGCGAACAACCATGTGTGGATTACACAAGGCTGTCAACATCACCTGGATAAGTGCCTCTCTCCATATTCAACTAAGAAAAAAGACATCGGCTAGAGATACACTTCAAAATTATCAGACTGGCCTTGCTAGCCTCCTTTTGAAACTGCTAGCTGCCTTGCTGTGTCTGAGTGCTATTGGGTCATGGACCTGGAATAATGCATGTTAGAAAAGTGGCATAATTTCTCCTTTCTTTACCAATACCGGCTCACTGAATCAAACAGCATAAGTAATATAAGCGCTCCTCGGGCCACTCCTCATGGTTAAGCACTCTTAGACTGGCAGACGACTCCAGCATAGGGGGGACCTCATCACGGTACCTGCAGGCTAAGAAGCTTTGAAGGTATGTCCTTCTTCATCAGAGCCAAGCAGCAAATGATCATTCAGATATATACAGTATACCTATATACATGATCCCTGTCCCACCCACAACGTGAGAGCCAGGGCCGCCCTACCAAAAACAAAACGGGGTGTCAATAAATCTGGAAGTGAAATTGCTACCCTAAAAACCAAAGCTCAAAAATCTATTCATCACAAAGAATATATGTAAAAAAAAATAGTAGAGAATATGTAATAAAAATAGTAATAGTGTAGGTATTTTACGCTTAATAAATTTTTTGGGGATAATGCACTAGGTCAGTACGCCCTCTTTCTTTCATTTATTCTTACAGTGGTTTGAGGACAGCCCCAGTCCTATAGGGCAGCAAGGCTTCAAGAGAATTATTCATTAATGCAACAGAGTAAGGGTCCTTTCACATGAACGATCCGATCAGATCCACCTGTCAGTTTTTTAGGCGGACCTGATCGGATCCTTCATGCATCCCTATGGGGCAGCGGATGTCAGCAGAGACATCTCCGCTGACACCCGCTGCTATCCGATTCCCATCCTGTCCGTGAAATCCGGATGGATGGAAACCCTATTTTCCATCTGTCCAGCAGATCGGATCGGATGGGATCGCATGAGAACAGACAGGCGGTCTGTTCTCATCCGATTCCTCCATAGAGGACAGCGGGAAATCTGACTGCTCCGTCTTCGCACACAGAGCGGAGACGGAGCTGTCACCTGCCTGCTCAGCGGGGATCGGGGATCGATCCCTGCTGAGCAGAGAACGGACCGCGCCGGACCGCGCATCATGTGAAATTACCCTAATACTTCCTATTGGGTCATCTCACTCATGCGCAGGAGGTAATTGTTGCAAAACACCTAATGTCTTAGGATGTCTGCATTATGGATGAAGTAGTAAATCAGACACCTATGGACAGCAGCATTGTCAGTCTGGGGAGAGGGAAGTGTTAGATTATCAGATTTCGATGGACTTGACTAACAGATTGAAGCTGAACTCCAGCTAACACTTCATAATCAGTTACAGAAACTGTTTTTTTTTTTGTTCCTTTTGGGAAAAGGGTTTTACATAAATGAATAAAATCTGATCATTGTAAACAACACGTCGAAAACTTAAAAATTATCCTGCGCTCAAGTGGTGTGTAACGAAGTAAAAATAATATTAAATGATCTTTGCTGGCATCACTTAAGGTCTTTCCGCCCCCTCAGGACCAAGGATATCCAAAAACACTAAAAGACAACAACAAGATAGGGGTGCACCGATCTTGTACATTACCACTAAAAAGGTTTATTAAAATCCAAAATGACATACATTATACTCACAAACAATTGTAGATAGCAGACATGTAAACACAATCGGACAAAAGGTCTCCAAGGTAGCCAAGGCACTCCACAGTGCTGGATGACGTTTTGGTGTCCGCACGAATCTGCTTAGGCTGACACGTTTCGAGGGCAAACCCTCTTCCTCAGAGCCAAAGAGTGCTACTGACTTTGACATTGTAAACAACACCCCTGTCAATGGTAAATAGTTTATCTCAAGTCCTAACTGCTACTTTGTCTGGGCAGCTTTTTTTGTTAAAGAAAGTTGAAAAATAACAGAATTACTGGCTGGACTGGAAAAACAGGCATGGGAAAACATGGGAAAAAATAAACCTAAAGCTGCTACCACATCTAAGAATTGGTAAGCTGCATTATATTAAATGTTTGTTTTTGGGTTTAAAGTGGATATAAAGACACACATACTTACCTAGTTTTGGCGGTCCGACCTGTCTTCAGCCGATTTGATTGGCCGGAGTACAATGTTTCCCGTGCACTGCATACGCAGCTCTGTGTACATTCTGCAGAACTTTGCAAATAGGCAGGTAAGTGTACTTTGTTGCAGAAGAAACGTTGCATTTAGTTCCGCTCTTGTGCCGTACAAGAGTTTGATGTGTCTTCTCATCCAGCACACGTTCTGGTCTGCTTCAGTAAATATTGTGACCATCTAGAAGCTGTTTCCTTTTTAAAAGTTCACTACAAATGAAACCGTAGAATATCAAATATCCCTGTACTGCCTAAGCCCAGGTTTACATAGCGCATGATACTTATAGTACTTACATCTTCAGTTTAACCTAAATGATTGGTTACTGGAGATATGTTTATTACGTTTTTCATGTATTTCCTTTGGTTGCTGTTATTTTCGCTATAACATTACACTGTAATTTCAAGACTGTCAATCAGAGAACACAGTGATTGGCAAACACTACACAGGAGATAAAGTAATCATATAAGAGGAATAATAAAATTATAATCCTCCATTCTCCTCTTTTCTGTTAAATTCTGCAGGAAAAATATATAATTTAGACATGATCTTAGTAGGTTGTCAACAAGAAAATATATATTTAGAGAACAGGTTTAAGAATCAATATGGAATTGTACTTACACTATATTATCAAAAGTATTGGGACGCCTGCCTTTACACACACATGAACTTTAATGGCATCCCAGTCTTAGTCCGTAGGGTTCAATATTAGGTTGGCCCACCCTTTGCAAATATACCAGCTTTAGCTCTTCTGGGAAGGCTGTCCACAAGGTATAAGAGTGTGTCTATGGAAATGTTTGACTCTGTGCAGTCCAGTAAATTTCCTCCACCCCAAACTTGCTAATCCATTTCTTTGTGCACCTTGCTTTGTGCACTGGTACGCAGTCATGTTGGAACAGGGAGGGGCCATCCCCAAACTCTTCCCACAAAGTTGGGAGCATGAAATTGTTCAAAATGTCTTGGTATGCTTAAGAGTTCCCTTCACTGGAACTAAGGGGCCAAGTCCAACCCTTGAAAAACAACCCCACACCATAATCCCCCTCCACCAAATGATTTGGACCAGT
Source organism: Pelophylax lessonae (assembly GCF_965119305.1). NCBI lineage: Eukaryota > Metazoa > Chordata > Amphibia > Anura > Ranidae > Pelophylax > Pelophylax lessonae. The sequence goes on along the minus strand of NC_138768.1, from coordinate 679,648,069 downwards.
GCACAAAGCAAGGTTCATAAAGACATGGATGAGCGAGTTTGGGGTGGAGGAACTTGACTGACCTGCACAGAGTCCTGACCCCAATACAACTCCTTTGGGATGAATTAGAGCAGAGACTGCGAGCCAGGCCTTCTCTCCAACATCAGTGCCTGACCTCACAAATGGGCTTCGGGAAGAATGGTCATGCGTTCTCATAGACTTTAATTAAACCTTGTGGACAGCCTTCCCAGAAGAGTTTAAGCTGTTATAGCTGCAAAGTGTGTGCCAACTTAATACTGAACCCTACGGACTAAGACTGGGATGCCATTAAATTTCATATGCATGTAAAGGCAGGCATCCCAATACTTGACAGTATAGTGTACATGCGGAAACAGGCTGGTTGCAGGTAAGCAGACCCCTGTCTTTTGCTCTGTGTCTTTTCTTCTACATACAATCACCCCTATATGATGTGCTTCTGACCACCTCCAAAATGTGGGCCCTGTAGCAGCATCCTTTTATTTATTTATTACAGGTACTTTTATAGCACCGTCAATATGCGCCTTGCTTCACATATATAATATACCGTCACATCAGTCCTGGCCCTCAAGGAACTTCCCTAAGTTACATTCATACATATTAGGATCTATTTAGACAAGAACAGAGAATGGAAAGGATTTTTATTATTGTGGTTCCTGGTACATTGGTTGCCATTCACAACCCTTCCCCACTATCCAAGATTAAAAAAAAATTTGCTGCAATTACACTTTAAATTCCCACTGGTAATCATACTAATGAGTTCTGTACCATTTTAAAACAAGCAGTAAGGTTTCAGTGGCAAATGTTAGAGGTTATTGAACTGTAAATGAACATGAATAACCATGTTATGTCATTGCTGTCTGAATACATCAATTTGCAGCCAGTCTGTACCAGGCCCTTTGTATTTTTGGACCCCATAGTAAATAATGGGGATAAGCAAATCAGCCTGTGTTTGATTGCTGCCATCCTTAAAATTTGGAAAATCTGAACTTATCCCTGAACTCTCTTGAAGCCTATGATGAACAAATCTCCATGTTCAATTTGTTCTATTTGTGGGTCAAATAAGCAAAGTATATTTAAACAAAAAGCGTAGGAAGCTGGCAGCTGCCATGAGTGGACACATGTACCAATGGCAGAAAAAGAAAAATAATAATGATGTACAGCGGTAATAGGACATTTTTTTGCAGCTTCAAGGACAATATTGAAATAAATAGAAATAATTTAGATTGCAGGTTTGGGGGATGCATTAAAGCTATATATGCTGTTTGGAACAGCGTGATTTTCATAAATGAGGGTAGACAACAATATGTACATGCTGTAGTCCTCTTTAGAGCACAATATAGCACTATAAAGCACAATATAAACCACTAATAAATTCTTGTGAGTCACTATGTGTGTTCACCAAATCTAAAAATGTAGTTGCAAGCACTTTTCACATTCCCATATAGGTGGGCATAATATATCTAAAACATCAATCAGTGTGCCATGCTATATTTCCATATGCATTTGATAATCACAAATATTCTTTTAATAAATTAATATTAAAAATGATATACTTAAAAAATATTTTGCAAAATACATTTCAAGTATCAACATCCACATATAAATAAAGTGCCAAAAAAAAAAAATCATGCAATATATGTGCATATTCTATTCCGTGAAAAATTATATAAATATTAATCAAATATATGTGAAGTCCATATAATGAATCCTGTGAAGTATTGCCTGATTGCCATCCAGAAATCACACATGTAATTCTTATTCCATCTGCTACTTGTAGTACTCAGTGACCATGCCAATGTATCATCACACTCGTGCTCCCCCCCCTCCCTTTTAAGTGTATTCTCATCTTATTACATCTGACCTCACAATTAAGTTTGGTCAAATTGTGCTTTTTAGCCTCTCCAGGGCTAGAGTATGTGTAATCTACATCTCTTCGTTCCTCATTTGTGCCACTGCCTCATAGAATGCCAGTCACGTCAGAGAGCAGATAGTAAAGGAAAAAACGCCAATAGTGCTTATACCATAAAAACTATTTGTCTTTATTAAAATACTGAAAAAAAATACTCACATTTTTCTGGTGCTTCCAGCACACCTATCTATGTACTCTTTATTTGGTATCTCCATCACAACACGCATAAGCCAGTAACTCCACACTAGGTCCTGGCACTGTACCATCCTGTTGTCCTTCCCCTATACGTTACGCCACATGGTCAAGTGGCTTCCTTAGAAGAATCTCCCTGAGGAAGCTCTGTGACCCTGTGGCATAATGCGTAGGGGAGGGGCCTGGACCTAGTGTAGAGTTACTGGCTTATTGCGGTGTCATGGAGAAACCAAATAAAGAGTAAATAGCATGTATAGACAGGTGTGCTGGAAGCACCAGAAAAATGTGAGTGACTCTGTAGCAGAGTGTCTCTCTGTATAGTTACATATAGTTACATAGTAGGTGAGGTTGAATAAAGACAATAGTCCATCCAGTTCAACCTGTGTAGGTGTGTGTGGCTGTAATCATCTCACATAGCCCTGAATGTTCTGATCCTTGAGATGTACGTCTAAGAGTCTTTTGAAAGCCACCATACTACCCGCAGAAACCACCTCTTGTGGTAGAGAATTCCACAATCTTGTAGCCCTAACAGCAAAGAACCCCCCACGTTGCCTGAGGTTAAAACGCTTCTCCTCTAATTGCATTGTATGCCCTCGAGTCCTCATGCAATCCCTTCGACTGAACAGCTTTTTTTCTAAGCTGAGATCCCCATTGAGATATTTATAAATTGCTATCATATCCCCCCTCAGGCGTCTCTTCTCCAGGGAGAATAAATCAAGCGATTGCAGACGCTCTTCATAATTAAGGTCCTCCAATCCCCTAATCAGTTTAGTTGCCCTTCTCTGGACTCTCTCCAGCTCCAACACATCCCTCCTGAGGACTGGCGACCAGAACTGGACAGAATACTCCAGATGTGGTCGGACCAGAGTTTTATAAAGTGGAAGGATTATAGTCTTATCTCTGGAATACATCCCTTTCTTTATGCATGCTAATATTCTGCTGGCTTTGGCAGCTGCCGCTTGACATTGCATGCTATTGCCTAATCTATCATCAACCAAGACTCCCAGATCCTTCTCCATTTTTGATTCCCCCAAGGGTTCCCCTCCTAACGTGTATTGTGCTTTTATGTTTCTAGTCCCCAAGTATACTCTCCCTACATTGATTTTTAAGCTTTCCCTAACCAGCTCCAACAGACCCTGACAAAAAGGCTGCTGGAAAACCCCAATCCTTTTTTAACGAGGGGGATAGCTTATCTATTCCTTCAGATTTGTAGCTCCTAGTGGCTCATTTAGGTAGAGAAAGTGCTATGCAGTAAATTATGGGTTCTGGCTCAAATTTTCAACCATAAATTCTGAACACTGCTGAACCAGGAAACTGTTAGATCTACCTGAAACCAAAGGTTTTGGCAATTCTTTACCTCATCTCTAACAATTATACATTGTCTGCTATGGCTGAAGTTGCATTGCTATATCTCTCTCTCTCTTTGTATTTCTATCTCTAACATGTATTAACATTGGCCCAGTAATACAGAGAATATTCACGTAATCTAAAAAAACATGATACCAAAATCATATGCTGGACACAGATTCAATGTCCTTACCTAACCTTTTTGTCACAAAGGTCCTGAGGCAAGAATGGTCAGTCAGCAGTCTGTCAGGAGCATTGCACAGGAGAGGCAACAGATTTCATTTGTACCAAAGAACTGGCTGTGCACTTATGGTGTATGATAGCTATAATGGCTTTACTGCATTTTAAATATTTAAAATAAATATTCCCTTTGCAGGCATATTATATAACTTTAAAGTCCTTTCACTTTTAGTAAGAATATGATAAACATCTGCTTCCTCATTGTTTCAAAGCACAAACAATGGCAAATCAAAAAATACTAAGCAGCTCTAGTTGCTCTAATGGTCTCGGCACTGTGTATTGCAGCAATGCAAAAGGCTAATTTGCCGGAATGCCTAAAGTGAAGTGACCAATCAGTGCTGTGCAAATCCAGCAGTAAAAGTAATAATTCCTTTCAAAGGCTGCCTAGGTAGATCCTGACTGTATGTGAGAAGGAGCTGGTAAATGCAATATACTACACTAAACAAAATTATAAATTTAACACTTTTGTTTTTGCCCCCATTTTTCATGAGCTGATTTAAGACTTTTTCTATGTACACAAAAGGCCTATTTCTCTCAAATATTGTTCATAAATCTGTCTAAATCTGTATTAGTGAGATAATCCATCCACCTCACAGGTGTGGCATATTAAGATGCTGATTGGACAGCATGATAATTGTAAAGGTGTGCCTTAGGCTGGCCGCAATAAAAGGCAACTCTAAAATCTGCAGTTTTACTGTATTGGGGGGGGGGGGGGGGGTCCAAAAACCAGTCAGTATCTGGTGTTACCATCATTTGCCTCAGGCAGTGCAACACATCTCCTTCGCATAGAGTTGATCAGGTTGTTGATTGTGGCCTGTGGAATGTTGGTCCACTCCTCTTTAATGGCTGTGCAAAGTTGCTGGATATTGGCAGGACCTGGAACATGCTGTTGTATACGCCAATCCAGAGCATCCCAATAATGCTCAATGGGTGACATTTCCATTGAGTATGCTGGCCATGCAAGAACTGGGATGTTTTCTGATTCCAGGAATTGTGTACAGATCCTTGCAACATGGGGCCGTGCACTATCATGCTGCAACATGAGGTGATGGTCGTGGATGAATGGCACAACAATGGGCCTCAGGATCTTTTCACTGTATCTCTGTGCATTCAAAATGCCATCAAGAAAACGCACCTGTGTTTGTTGTCCATAATGCCTGCCCATACCATAACCTCACCATCACCATGGGCCACTCGATCCACAACATTAACATCAGATAACCGCTCACCCTCATGACTCCATACATGCTGTCTGCCATCTGCCCTGTACAGTGAAAACCAGGATTCATCCATGAAGAGAACAAAGTACCAGCCACCATTGAATGTGAACATTTGCCCACTCAAGTCGGTTACGATGACAAACTGCAGTCAGGTCAAGACAACGAGCATAAAGATGAGCTGAGATGGTTTCTGACAGTTTGTGCAGAAATTCTTTGGTTATGCAAACTGATTGTTGCAGCAGCTGTGCGGGTGGCTGGTCTCAGACGATCTTGGAGGTGAAGATGCTGGATGTGGAGGTCTTGGGCTGGTGTGGTTAAATGTGGTCTGTGGTTATGAGGTCGGTTGGATGTACTGCCAAATTCTCTGAAATGCCTTTGGAGACGGCTTATGGTAGAGAAATGAACATTCAATTCATGAGCAGCTCTGGTGGACTTTCCTGCAGTCAGCATGCCAACTGCACACTCCCTCAAAACTTGCGACATCTCTGGCATTGTGCTATGTGATAAAACTGCACATTTTAGAGTGGCCTTTTATTGTGGTCAGCCTAAGGCACACCTGTGCAATAGTCATGCTGTCTAATCAACATCTCGATATGCCACACCTGTGAGGTGGATGGATTATCTCAGCAAAGAAGAAGTACTGACTAACACAGAATTAGACAGATTTGTTAACAATATTTGAGAGAAATAGGCCTTTTGTGTACATAGAAAAAGTCTTAGATCTTTGAGTTTAGCTCATGAAAAATGAGGGCAAAAACAAAAGTGTTGCGTTTATATTTTTATACAAATACCAAAATATCTTAATCAAAAAACTAAACTTTTTCTATTGTGAGAACAGCTCACATATATTTACAATGTATGCAATGTAGAATAATCATTGTAATGAAAGCCAAGAACTCTCATGGTTCATAATATGCAATTGGGAGGGGACAACAAATGTCCCTTTCACTGTCAATTCAAATAATTTCAAGATTAAAATGGGAAAAGGATTTATAGTTAGTGCTATGCTTCCCCAATCTAAGAATTGCAAGGGTGATCTCTATAACTGATCCATTTGTGGTGAAATTGCTATAACTTACAATCTTAGCAGCGTTGGCAGACAGTGACTTGATCCAAATGACATCTTGTATACCATAAAAACTTTAATCGAAAACGTATGCAAATCTTCACAGATGAACATTAGATAGGTCAAAAATCCATAGCATGTCTAGCTCCAGCAATTACATTTGCTCAGAACAGAAACTAAAAACAAGAGGGTAGAACCAGCTATACAGAGCATCTTCTAACTATGGAGTGAGAAAGTGACAAAATTAGTAAGGGCAAAAAAACATTAATGCATCTGTAATATGATAGTTTGGATCATGAAAAATGTCTCCAGTTTCTCACACTAGACATGAGCAGTGCCCAGCTGTAGAACACCTACCTGGCTTGCCTGCATCTAGATTAAAATATTTCTCTAAGTTCTGTGTGGCCTTTGTGCATGATTTGTCCACCACTCCTGATGTCCACATCACCCCATTATAAATGTACAAAGTCTACAGTTAGGCGGAATCTGGGACAATTACATTTTGGGATTAAAAAAGAAAAAACATTGGTCTGACTGCTCTTATGGCACTTTTCCACTGCAAGTACCGGCTCGGCTCTACTCGGCCCTGCTTGGCCCGGTTTACTTTTCCACTGCTGGTACCGCATGGTACGGTGTTGGAACGGTTCGGTACGGTTTGGTATGGTTTGCTTTTCCACTAAAGTAGTACTAAAGTTAAGTGGGTGGGATAACAACGATTCTCTGACCAATTAGTGGCTAGTAGTAACTGCATGCAAAGGATTGTGGGATATGGTACCGGTATGGTACCTCTTGGAACCACAATCGAGGTGGTACTGTTTTAGAGAGCCGTACCGTTTGGTTCCATGCAGTGGAAAAGCGCCGCCGTACCGTACCATACCAAACCATTCCTACACCCTTACCATGCGGTACCAGCAGTTGAAAAGCACAAAAGCGAGCCGAACCATTCGGTTCCATGCAGTGGAAAAACGCCGTAAACTGCCAAAAGGTATCATCAGATTTGTTGTTATTTGCTACTTATCATAATTTCCTGCTTGTAGATACCTTGTAAAAAACATGAACAAGGAAAAGAGAAATATATTGATCTACAAATATACCCACCAGAAAAAAAAAAATAATTACTTTAGATTTTCTGTCATTTTAAACACTGTAAGAAGACATCATTGTAAATTTACAAAAAAAATACTGTGTTATCTTGTCAACAAAATTAAGAAAATTAGGACCTAACTTTGACAGTTATAGGTAGCTTCAGCGAAGGCAATAAGACAAATTGATTTTTGAATGCCAGAAGATTATGAAATAAAAATAACAAGAAATATAACAGTCCTTAAAGCGTAACTTTAGTTAAAAATTGAAAATTTGTGAGCAGAAACATCTTTTTAAATTACAAAAAATACATGTTATTTCTCTTCTGCTATAAAGGGTCTTTGCTTTCCTCCTTGCAAACTGGTTTTACTGTACACTGAGCTGGGCATGCACAGCTCAGTGTAGAATCCCCTAGCTGCCAGGTTGAATTAACTTCCATGCGCACGCACAAGTTACATCACGCCGACCCAGCAAATCAATCTGAAAATAACGAACCTGAAAAAAGCCAGTGAGAAGATACCAATGCCAGCAAGGAAGCTTGCTTACAGTGCATCGCTTGAACAGAGGTAAGTATAGTTCTGCCTTAACAAGCAAATTCACAGATTTCCATCAAGGTCCTCAAAGTGAGTTGATTCCATAATAAATACATTTTGGAGTCCCTAGCAAACAATAAATGAAAAAATAAAAAAATAGTTATGGACTCAACCAAATCTGAACTGGGTCCCCTTTATAATTGCGTGAATTTAGACCAATGCATCATACCAATTCACTTTATTTTACAAAAAACACATAGACATCACAATTTAAAATCCAAATTATAAAATAAATCCCCATATTGCTCAGTCTGGATCTAAATATACTTTAAATCACTGTATTCAATAAATGTTAGAGAGCATGTTCAAAGCGAGCCCAGGGTAATACCGCATCCATTATAAAATACTCTATATTACCAAACGTATTGGAACGCCTGCCTATACACACACATATGAACTTTAATGGCATCCCAGTCTTGGTCCATAGGGTTCAATATGGAGTTGGCCCACCCTTTGCAGCTATAACAGCTTCAACTCTTTTGGAATGGCTGTCCATAAGGTTTAGAAATGTGTCTATGGGTATGTTTGACAATTCTTCCAGAAGCACATTTGAGAGATTAGGCACTGATGTGGACGAAAAGGCCTGGCTTGCAGTCTTCACTCTAAATGATCTCAAAGGTGTTCTATCGGATTGAGGTCAGGCCTCTGCAGGCCAAAACAATATCTCTCCTGCGCTCAAGTTTTGTGCAAGAAGGTGAATAATCTGAATGGTCTATTAGGACGCTGACCACAGGTCTACCTAGCACTCCCTTTCCCTATGTTGGGGGGGGGGGGTGATCAATCTCTTCACACAGCCCATGCCAAGTCAAAGGTGGGAGTTTACTATAACAATGATTTATCCATATATATCTATGTGCATCCAGGGTACAGTGTGGGAAGTGTGTATACTACTATATGTTCCACTCACAGGTCTACCAAGCACTCCCCTTCCCTGTGTGAGGGGGGGGGGGGTGACCCATTCCTCTATACAGTCCATGCCATGTTATAGGTGGGAGTCTATCAAAATGATTTTTCCACATTTGTCCATGTGCTCATGTATCCAGCATACAATGTGAGGAGGGTATATACTATTGTGTGCACTTCATCTTCATCTTTGAATTGGAGGTTGTTCATGAGTTTGGGGCATTATGTGTGTCTGCTGGTTTAGATAATGAGCTATAATATCTCTTTTGATTCTTAGGTCTCTAGTGTTAATCAACAATGTATTTTATTACTATTTACATTTCTTTCTCGTTTTTATCATTTTTATCATCATTATATTATACATACGTTTTTATAATTGTATTTGTGTTGCTGCCACTTTCATCATTCACGGTTGTTTTTGGCCGGTATTAACACATAGTGATGTCAGCTGGCTTTTTATCATGTGGGTAGTATGGGCGCCAGTTTATATACCCCATCTTAGTGACCCACACTCCTGACCTTTGTCCCTTGTGGGGCGGGGCAGGGCAGGGCGGGGTAGTGTGGGCAGTGTAGACCGGCTTTATAACATTTTGGGAGTTGATGGTGGGTCACTAGCACTTTTGGTTCTGCGGAAGTGGGTTCTCCCTCGAAGCACGTCAGCCAGACCATTCCAGATACCATTAAGTCACCCAGCAATATAGGAGTATCCTGGAGGCGATTAGTCTCTATTTCCTACATGCGTGTACACAGCTTACGTTTGTGAGTACAATGTATGCTACTTTTTTGGATTTTAATACATTTTTTTAGTGGTAATGCACAAGGTTGGTGCACCCTTCTCTTGTGGTTACTCTTTGCAGGCCAGTCAAGTTTCTCCACCCAAAACTCGCTCATTCATGTCTATAGGTCTTGTTTGTGCACTGGTGCGCAGTCATGTTGGAACAGAAAGGGACCATCCCCGAACTGTTTCCAAAAAGTTGGGAGCATGAAATTGTCCAAAATGTATTGGTATGCTGATGCCTTAAGAGTTTCCTTCACTGAAACAGCAAGCCCAACCACGGAAAAACAACCCCACACCATAATCCCCCCTCCACCAAATGATTTGGACCAGTGCACAAAGAAAGGTCCATAAAGACATGGATGAGTGCGTTTGGGGTGGAGGAACTTCACTGGCCTGCACAGTCCTGACCTCAACCCAATAGATTGAATAGAACACCTTTGGGATAAATTAGAGTGGAGACTGCAAGCCAGACCTCCTTGTCCACATCAGTGCCTGCCCTCACAAATGCGCTTCTGGAAGAATGCTCAAACATTCCCATAGACACACTCCTAAACCTTGTGGACGGCCTTCCCAGAATAGTTGAAGCTGTTATAACACTCATCGCCAGAAAGGCCACCAAGACTGGAGCTTATAGAGGGGGATTAAACCACCCTGACCGATTTCACTGGTTTCTTCCAGCTGCATCAGAGGTAAGGCATTTTTTGGGCAATATCGGGATTTAAATTATACTTTGTTTTTTAAATTGTGATGTCTATGTGTTTTTTGTAAAATAGAGTGACTTGATGCATTGGGCTAAATTCATGTGATTATATATAAAGGGACCCAGTTCAGATTTATTTTTTTCGTTTTTTAGTTTTTTCATAGTTTTGCCTTAAAGCGGAGTTCCAGTTGTTTTATTTAAAAAAACACCCATGTGATTCTTACGACTAATCCTATACATAAGATTATTAGTAATACATGTATGTTTTACCACCCTTTTTCTTTAAAAAAAAACAACCAGCTTGCACCTCCCAATCTCGCACATGTGCAATATGTGGCAAAAAGCACGGCTTTGGAACTAGAAGCGGAGGCTGCCTATTGACTCCTGGGATTGATGGCACTCAAAATGTGGGTGGAACTCTCCTTTACATGAGGTGCAATTAAATACAAACCCGATTCCAAAAAAGTTGGGACACTGTACAAATTGTGAATAAAAACAGAATGCAATGATGTGGAAGTTTCAAATTTTAATATTTTATTCAGAATACAACATAGATGACATATCCAATGTTTAAACTGAGAAAATGTATCATTTTAAGGGAAAAATAAATTGATTTAAAATTTTATGGCATCAACACATCTCAAAAAAGTTGGGACAAGGCCATGTTTACCACTGTGTGGCATCCCCTCTTCTTTTTATAACAGTCTGCAAATGTCTGGGGACTGAGGAGATAAGTTGCCTAAGTTTAGGAATAGGAATGTTGCCCCATTCTTGTCTAATACAGGCTTCTAGTTGCTCAACTGTCTTAGGTCTTCTTTGTTGCATCTTCCTCTTTATGATGCGTCAAATGTTTTCTATGGGTAAAAGATCTGGACTGCAGGCTGGCCATTTCAGTACCCGGATCCTTCTTCTACGCAGCCATGATGTTGTAATTGATGCAGTATGTGGTCTGGCATGGTCATGTTGGAAAATGCAAGATCTTCCCTGAAAGAGACAACCTCTGGATGGGAGCATATGTTGTTCTAGAACTTGGATATACCTTTCAGCATTGATGGTGCCTTTCCAGATGTGTAAGCTGCCCGTGCCACACACACTCATGCAACCCCATACCATCAGAGATGCAGGCTTCTGAACTGAGCGCTGAGAACAACTTGGGTTGTCCTTTTCCTCTTTAGTCCGGATGACATGGTGTCCCAGTTTTCCAAAAAAGAGCTTCAAATTTTGATTCGTCTGACCCCAGAACAGTTTTCCACTTTGCCACAGTCCATTTTAAATGAGCCTTGGCCCAGAGAAAATGCCCGCGCTTCTGGATCATGTTTAGATTTGGCTTCTTTTTTGGCCTATAGAGTTTTAGCTGGCAACGGCGATTGGGAAGGTGGATTGTGTTCACCGACAATGTTTTCTGGAAGTATTCCTGAGCCCATGTTGTGATTTCCATTACAGTAGCATTCCTGTATGTGATGCAGTGCCATCTAAGGGCCCGAAGATCACGGGCATCCAGTATGGTTTTTCGGCCTTGACCCTTACGCACAGAGATTGTTCCAGATTCTCTGAATCTTTGGATGATACTATGCACTGTAGATGATGATAACTTCAAACTCTTTGCAATTTTTCTCTGAGAAACCCCTTTCTGATATCGCTCCACTATTTTTCGCCGCAGCATTGGGGGAATTGGTGATCCTCTGCCCATCTTGACTTCTGAGAGACACTGCCACTCTGAGAGGCTCTTTTTATACCCAATCATGTTGCCAATTGACCGACTAAGTTGCAAATTGGTCCTCCAGCTGTTCCTTATATGTACATTCAACTTTTCCGGCCTCTTATTGCTACCAACTTTTTTGGAATGTGTAGCTCTCATGAAATCCAAAATGAGCCAATATTTGGCATGACATTTCAAAATGTCTCACTTTTAACATTTGATATGTTATCTATATTATATTTTGAATAAAATATAAGTTTATGAGATTTGTAAATTAGGCCATTCCTTAGTGTCCCAACTTTTTTGGAATTGGGTTTGTAGTTTTATACAGCAGATTCTGCATTTAATAGTAAAAAGGGCAACTTAATCAATAAAATGGTAAAATAGGAGAGGAAGAAATTTGAGGAGGCTCCCACACGCATGCGCGGGAGTGATGTCATCACGGGTCCGGCCAATCAGATGGCTGGAGCATGCGAACCCAGAAGGAAGACCAGGTATAGATGGACTCCGCGTAAGCAGTGAGCGGGCGGCTCTGCGGGGACTTCGTTTTAAGGTATTTCATAATGAGCTAGTATGCAAGAGGTTTACAACCTCTTTAACATGATGTCTGTTCCATTGGTAAGATGCTTAAATATCCTAGTCGCTTACCCAGTTCTAGACTTGACTGTTCCTCCAACTCAACTGTGTCATGGATTTTCCCACAGACTTGCAAAGGGCAGAAAGTTGGTGAAGGAAGATAAAGGTACTGGCCATCAAGACTTGTTAGCCACCTAACAAACTAACAAATTATCAGACCCTAAAGGGATTTTCTTAAACTGGAAATTGGCTTTGACTACCCAATATGGGTCAGTCTGATACTTTATTGGTTTAGCCCAGGGTTCTTCAAACATACGAAACAAATTGCCAGTTTACTGCCCTTCAAACTTTAGGGGGCTGGACAGTGGTCAGAGGGAGTAAAAAAAATGATATCACTGGTGTGAGTGGGAGCAATAGTGCCCTATCATTAGTGTGAGTGGGAAGAATAGTGACCCATAATTGGTGTCAGTGGGAGAATTAGTTCCCCATCTCTGGTGTCAGTGGGAGGAATAGTACCCCATTGTTGGTGTCAGTGGGGGGAAAAGTACCCCATTGTTGGTGTCAGTGGGAGGGAATAGTACTCCATTGTTGGTGTCAGTGGGAAAAGTAGTGCCCCATCTTTGGTATCAGTGAAAGGCATACTGCCCCAAGGTAAAGGCAAATAAAGAGCCACATCTGGTCCATGGGCCGCTGTTTGCAGACCCCTGGTTTAGCCTGATACATTGTTAGAATGAGTGCAGGAAAAAAAAAACTGTTTCATTTTGCTTTGAGTGGAATTAGCCAGTATATCTGTGTGATAAAATGAAAATGAAATCTTAGGTTACTTGACAATTGCTGTTTGATTTACTGCAGTGATGCAATGCGTCATTACATAATTGCTTTACAGGACATGCCTTCAGTGCAACTATAAAGTATGATATTACAACACAATCACACAGGCACAAAGGGAAGACATTCCAATGTGATTTTTGGTCAAAAACTGGTCTTGTCACCATTATGGAAAGAGAAAATATGCATAGATGCCTGCAGTGGGGTTCAGCTTCTAGGATACCAAAATCATGTACAGTAAATGCTCCCATATTCCCCTTTTTTAGGAGTCAAGTGGTTCAGTGAACATAATAAATCTTGCAGTGTTCATGGGAACCTATTAGTTGTGTGTATTTGGCCTGAATATGATTTTCTGCATGTTTTCGGACATACCTGATCTGTTAGCGTACTTGACATCAAAGCCAAATTCAGAATATAAAATGTATTAGAAGTCAAAGAGGAATAAAAGTTATAATAATTCTAATTCAAAATAGAGCTATTTTATTCAATAGCTATCATAGCCAGTTTCCAATAAAATGATTTAGGATCCTGCATACTTTCATTTTCGTAATGCAAAATGGCTATGTGGAAAATCCACTCTAATCTGAAAACTACTGTGCCAGTTATTGTTAAACGGGCTTTGTCTGCCTTTTGTGGACAGGGGACATTTTAAACAAAATTACTATGCAAATTTCAGGCTGTTTGGACAGGTAAAAGCTCTCTCCAGCCCCCCCTCCCCTCCACAGGCCCATAAGCCCATAAGTATGCTGTGCTGCCTCCCTGGCTAATAGGAATGAGCTGGCAGGAATCTTGGCAACTATTAGGAAGTGCCAAAGCGTTGCCTGTCAGAAGGGTGCTCCTTTTGCGCAAAATAGAAGGTAATGAAAGCTGCTAAAGACAGTGTAGACACCCATGAGTGTACGTACTTCATGAGTGTCCGCACTTCATAAGTGCTTGCACTCCAGCTGCTTTTGGTTGTCTTAAAGTGACAGATTAGGATGGCTACTAAATTGCATGTCACATTGTTATTTTACTGCATTTCTTTGCAGCACAGCACACAAAAACATGCTGCAAATCACTGTGGTGCACTAAATTACATAGACGTTTTTTTAAAAAAAGAAAAAAGCAATAAATTTTAACAATGTGTCAAAGTGCTTAGCAGTACATATTCAGTGTACACATGTAAAGCTGGCCATATACAGTTGGAAATTCAGCCAGTTCAGCAGTGACGGGCTGGATTCTGATCAGTGTGTGGCCATCTCTGCTTAACAAAAGTCGATCATTTGATTGACTTCTGTTGAAGGGTTATGCTTTAAAACTTTTGTCAATCAGCAGCTGCAGAAAATGTATGTGTTCTGATAACAGCGAGTCCAGCTGCTAGAATACAATGTCCTGGTAGGGGGATTCCTCCACCCACCTCACTAGTGTGGATAGGGAAATATGTTGGCTGAAGGAAAAAAACGACCTGTCTATGGCCAGTTTATGACGTACAATATTGCACACTATGTGGCATGAATGAGCCCTTAAAAAATAAGCCTTTACATTTCCATGAAATTTGTTAGAAGTAGGTATGACCTTCAGACAACGAATGGCAATGATATATCATTTAGTCTTTAATGAACTTAAAGTGATGTTACTCTTAACATTAAATATTCATATACATCTCTATCTGCAGATAAAATATGGATTAGGATAATCAAGTCCTGAATAATTGTGTGTTTAATTGAAGGTTCACATGAGTTTACAGGAGGAACATAATTCATGGAAATGCAATTGTGAAACATTTGATTTTCTGGCAGTACAGAGAATGTGGGGAGCAATCTGGTTGTCAAGGTAACACGATCAGTGTGACAAAGCTTTTTATGTGAAACATTCTCAGTAAAAATAGGTACATTCTAAGAAGAAACCTTTTTTTTCTAAGCTCAAATGCTATAAAAGTTTTCAGAAAAATTATTAGCGGAGAAATAACACAATATACCACTAACAATTGTCAGATTTGCATAAACCTTTTGCAAACCATAACAGTACTATAGAAATTAAATAAGCTTGCTGTTAAATGGAGGATACAAGGCTAAGGTAAAAACATAATTGCACTAGATGATAAAATTAAAGGTTCAAAATTAAAATATTGTATACCCACTTATTTGCATCTTGGCATCCTTGTGTAGGCATTTGCCTTCTGTTAATATCTTCTCTATAACCGCAAATCTGTGCCTAAAAAAATGCAGGCAAACATGTTCACTGAGGTAGAAGAGGTATATTATATGACCAAAAAAAGGGACTCCTAAAAGAAATTGAGTCCATGTTCACAAAGCCAGGTCCATAGAAACATGGCTTGATGAGTTTGGTGTGGAGTGGCAAGCACAGAGTCCTGGCCTCAACCCTACTGAACACTTTTGGAATGTTGATTGCAAGTCAGGCCTTCTCATTTAGAATCAGTACCTGACCTCACAAATGCCATTTTGGCTGAATGTGCACAGATTTCCACAGGAACACTCCAAAATCATGTGCAAAGCCTTTACAAAACTGTTGAATCTACTATAGCTGCAAAAAAGGGGTGGGGGTAGTCGGAGAAGCTCCATAATAATGGAATATCCAACAAGCTCATATACAGTGGGTACGGAAAGTATTCAGACCCCCTTAAATTTTTCACTCTTTGTTATATTGCAGCCATTTGCTAAAATCATTTAAGTTCATTCTTCTTCCTCATGAATGTACACATAGCACCCCATACTGACAGAAAAACACAGAATTGTTGACATTGTTGCAGATTTATTAAAAAAGAAAAACTGAAATATCACATGGTCCTAAGTATTCAGACCCTTTGCTGTGACACTCATATACTTAACTCAGGTGCTTTCCATTTCTTCTGGTCATCCTTGAGATGGTTCTACACCTTCATTTGAGTCCAGCTGTGTTTGATTATACTGATTGGACTTGATTAGGAAAGTCACACACCTGTCTATATAAGACCTTCCAGATCACAATGCATGTCAGAGCAAATGAGAATCATGAGGTCAAAGGAACTGCCTGAAGAGCTCAGAGACAGAATTGTGGCAAGGCACAGATCTGGCCAAGGTTACAAAAATGTTTCTGCTGCACTTAAGGTTCCTAAGAGCACAGTGGCCTCCATAATCCTCAAATGGAAGACATTTGGGATGACCAGAACCCTTCCTAGAGCTGGCCGTCCGGCCAAACTGAACTATCGGGGGAGAAGAGCCTTGGTGAGAGAGGTAAAGAAGAACCCAAAGATCACTGTGGCTGAGCTCCAGAGATGCAGTCAGGAGATGGGAGAAAGTTGTAGAAAGTCAACCATCACTGCAGCCCTCCACCAGTCGGGGCTTTATGGCAGAGTGGCCCGACGGAAGCCTCTCCTCAGTGTAAGACACATGGAGTTTGCTAAAAAACACCTGAAGGACCCCAAGATGGTGAGAAATAAGATTCTCTGGTCTGATGAGACCAAAATAGAACTTTTTGGCCTTAATTCTAAGCGGTATGTGTGGAGAAAACGAGGCACTGCTCATCACCTGTCCAATACAGTCCCAACAGTGAAGCATGGTGGTGGCAGCATCATGCTGTGGGGGTGTTTTTCAGCTGCAGGGACAGGACGACTGGTTGCAATCGAGGGAAAGATGAATGCGGCCAAGTACAGGGATATCCTGGACAAAAACCTTCTCCAGAGTGCTCTGGACCTCAGACTGGGCCGAAGGTTTACCTTCCAACAAGACAATGACCCTAAGCACACAGCTAAAATAACGAAGGAGTGGCTTCACAACAACTCCGTGACTGTTCTTGAATGGCCCAGCCAGAGCCCTGACTTAAACGCAATTGAGCATCTCTGGAGAGACCTAAAAATGGCTGTCCACCAACGTTTACCATCCAACCTGACAGAACTGGAGAGGATCTGCAAGGAGGAATGGCAGAGGATCCCCAAATCCAGGTGTGAAAGACTTGTTGCATCTTTCCCAAAAAGACTCCTGGCTGTATTAGATCAAAAGGGGGCTTCTACTAAATACTGAGCAAAGGGTCTGAATACTTAGGACCATGTGATATTTCAGTTTTTCTTTTTTAATAAATCTGCAACAATGTCAACAATTCTGTGTTTTTCTGTCAGTATGGGGTGCTATGTGTACATTCATGAGGAAGAAGGATGAACTTAAATGATTTTAGCAAATGGCTGCAATATAACAAAGAGTGAAAAATTTAAGGGGGTCTGAATACTTTCCGTACCCACTGTAAACTATATTACCAAAAGTCAGCTTCGTATAAGAATCAACGAACATATTAAGAGTATTAGACTCAATGAAGATACCCCTCTCGCCCTTCACTTCAAAGAGCAACACAACAGTGACCCCAAAGGCCTAAAAGTAAAGGGTTTCTTTTCCCTTGATCTCCCACCTAGACGTGGTGACTACGATAGGATCCTTCTTCAAAGAGAAAAGGCCTGGATTTTTCGTCTTGGTACTCTTACACCCAAAGGCCTTAACACCGAGTGTAGTCTTAAAGTATTTTTGAATCAATAATAACTAGTTTGAAGGAAAAATTATATATATTCGGACATACACCCTATCATTGTTCCCCACACGATAGGTCATTACTGTGACACACTTGCTATATACTAACAGAAGTTACACATGTCTGCTGTCCACTTCCTTTCTGGGAAAATAGATATTGATTATAAAAATACATACCCTTTAAAATTCCCCTAGATCTCTGTTCTGGGAATAAATATGACATGGTTTGCTTTCCTTTTCACTAACTCGGTTATCTCTTCCTTTTGAAGTGACTTTATCTTTGTACCTTGATATGCTCTCCTCTATCTCTATTATGTCTTGAAAAATGAAAATTACAATTGGATCTTTCTGTCTTTCCATATACAAACCTCCAACCAACCGGGATGCTGATTATTTATAACCATATGTGATATGTTTGATTGATGTATATTATATACTTTCTTGGTACAATCTGTGCTTTTTCTTAGTGCTAATCCTTCCCGAATCCACTAGGGGTCTCTGTTTATGTGACAACACGTTATTAGGGAGCCTGCCTGTTTTTATCCAATCACCGCTGAGCTCCTGGTATTAAAAGATGAACGTGATGGACGCCAGTTACGTCCTGAAGAAGCGTGCTGCGTCACGCGAAACGCGTCGACGTCACACGCTGCTACGCTCACGGACTCCACCCTCCACCCTGCTTGGGACACCGACCGCTTACACGGACTGACTGCTTGGCGCCCAAACACTACTTGGTAGATGGTAAGCTCCCACACCCTCTGGCGGACATCACGGCTTGCTCCTTCAACGGATTTACCACGGCCGGACCTGCCCATGGATTGATCCTCTAGCTACTGACAGACTGTGCGCAGCGCAAACCATATGGACTTACACGACTTATACGGTCAGTAATCGGCTTTGTTCCTGTCGCTTTATGCCTGTGTACTTGTCAGCCCTGGCGGTACTTATATAACAGACCATACTGCAAAACTGCACGAAAGGCTGATCGCATCATTTGAGATATACCACATGTGTCTAAAGTGAGCACAGTCACCTATCCCGGACTGTTGTACCCACAGACCAGAGGACATTCCACTCTATAGGTGTTCTGATTGCTCAGACACAGACACTGTCTCAATATCAGATCGTATACGCTGAATCACCGCCTCAAGCTGTCAGTTTGCTTGCTTCGTTTGTTTGTCTGTCTGCTTTTAGCCACGTCCGTGCTGCTTTATATGGTGTCTACTGCAATGTCTTTGTCTATATATTGTTGGAAGACTATAGGAAGTGAAGCCATAAAACTACATATCCATTTGCCAGAGTGAGTTTGTGGTAGAGCAATTGCCTTTTACACCGACATAGGTGTGAGGACCCTGCATCCAGCGGTCAACTTTGGAAATCCCTGCATCACTATGGACTGAGTCTTTTATACCACCAAGTTGATTATTATCCCCAGCTGGGCAATTACACATATCTGGAAGTGGCCCCTGTATATACATACATATATTTACTAAATATAGGGTGGTTAATTTCCATGATAATTTCTTGACCTAATCATCAGGTTGATTTCCACATGTGCCATCTGGGTGGTGGGTGGAGTCTGATTATAGCGTAGCAGCGGCATTTCACAAGACAGGACCCAATACATGATTTTATCTCCATGTCAGTTGGTTAATTGTAAATACTATTTCATATAGTGTTGATGTTGTTGCTTCAATTTTTTATTCAATTATTTTTCTCTAATAAAGTTTTTTGCTGTTTATAATACCTCACCTTTGTTGGAGCCATATTTTGCAACTGCTTTTCTCTTCTTTTGTTTTTTTTATATTACCAAAAGTACTGGGACGCCTGCCTTTACACGCACATGAACTTTAATGGCATCCCAGTCTTAGTCTGTAGGGTTTAATATTGAGTTGGCTCACCCTTTGCAGCTATAACAGCTTCAACTCTTCTGGGAATGCTGCCTACAAGGTTAAGGAGTGTGTTTATGGGAACGTTTGATCATTCTTCCCATGTCATTCTTCCCCTCCTCCAAACTTGCTCATCCACGTCTTTGATCTTGTTTGTGCACTGGTGCGCAGTCATGTAGGAACAGGAAGGGGGCATCCCCAAACTGTTCCCACAAAGTTGGGAGCATGAAATTGTA
Organism: Pelophylax lessonae; assembly: GCF_965119305.1. Classification (NCBI taxonomy): domain Eukaryota; kingdom Metazoa; phylum Chordata; class Amphibia; order Anura; family Ranidae; genus Pelophylax; species Pelophylax lessonae. The sequence goes on along the minus strand of NC_138768.1, from coordinate 679,628,299 downwards.
TAAAATGTCTTGGTATGCTGATGCCTTAAGAGTTCCCTTCATTGTAACCCATGTTTTTGTGAGATGAACCTCAATAAACTTTGTTAAAAAAAAAAAAAGGGTTCCCTTCACTGGAACTAAGAGGCCAAGCTCGACCCCTGAAAAACAACCCCAACATAATCCCCCTTCCACCAAATGATTTGGACCAGTGCAAAAAGCAAGGTCCAAAATTACATTGATGAGTGAGTTTGAGGTGGGGGAACTTAACTGGCCTCAACCTGACAAGACACTTTTGGGATAAATTAGAGCAGACACTTCTCGTCCACATCAGTGCCTGATCTCACAAATGCGCTCCTGGAAGAATGGTCAAACATTCCCATAGAAACAGTCCGAAACCTTGTGGACAGACTTCCCAGAAGAGTTGATGCTGTTATAGCTGCAAAAGGTGGGCCAACTCAATATTGAACCTTACAGACTAAGACTGGGATGCCATTAAAGTTCATGTGTGTGTGAAGCAGGCATCCCAATACTTTTGGTAATATAGTGTAGGTGTGAAGGTCAGATGTCCACAAATGTTTGGCTATATAGTGTACATGGAGTCAGCAGCTGTTTAATGCAAAGACTACCCCATATGTCCTGTTCTTTACTCTTAATCTGATTGTGACTAAGCTGGCATACTTTAACCACTTTACTACCAGTCACGTAACCTCTACGTGATCAGACTTTGCGGGGTTATACCGGGATGATGCCTCTAGCTAGAGGCATCATCCCGGTACCGTTGTTTGAAGCCGACGGTCGGCTTTCCGTCGGTAACGATCGATGCGGCTCGGGAGCCGCTCGATCGTTACCCGGGGGGCGGGAGGGGACGTCCCCCCCCTCCCGCCGCCTTCCGCGGCTTTGCTCGGGGCTACCGTCCCACCGGGAGCCCCGAGCACCCAGCCGGCACGTCCGCCGGCTGGATGGAGTCCCGATGAATGCCGGAAACGGCATCGATCGGGTCTCCGATGACGTAACCCGGAGGCGGCGTCCATGACGTCACGTCCGGGTTACTGTGCTGCAAAAGGCGGCAGATTTGAAAAACGGCTGTATGCAAAAATGCCGTTTTCGGCGTTTTGCATACAGGGAAGTGTAGTGGAGGGGTCCAGGGTCTTTTAGACCCTCGATCCCTCCATAAAGAGTACCTGTCACGACATATTGCTGTCACCAGGGATGTTTACATTGCTTGTGACAGCAATAAAAGTGATCAGATTTTTTTTTTTTTAAAAACCTGTAATAAAGTTTAAAAAAAAAGAAAAAATAAATAGGAAAAAAAAAAAAAAAAAATTTAGCCGTCCCCGTCACCGTTAGCTCGCGCACAAAAAAAAACGTATACGCAAGTCGAGCCGCAAATGAAATCGCTGTTCAAACCACACATGTGAGGTATCGCCGCGATCGCCAGAGCGTGGGCAATAATTAAAAAAAAAGAGCTACACTCTAACTCTAAACTGGTAACCGTTAAATAAATTTAAAGCGTTGCAGATTGAGATCTCTATTGACCGTAGTTTGTCGCCATCCCACGGGGGGGCGCAATTTTAAACCGTAACATGTTTGGTATCTATTTACTCGGCGTGACATCATCTTTCACAATATACAAAAAAAATGGGCTAACTTTACTGTTTAGTATTTTTTAAATGCAGTGAAATGTGATTTTTCAAATTTTTTCCAAAAAAATGGCGTTTTAAAGACCGCTGCGCAAATACCGCGTGACAAAAAATTTTGCAATGACCGACATTTTATTCTCCAGAGTCTTTGCTAAAAAAATATATATAATGTTTGGGGGTTCTAAGTAGTTTTCTAGGAAAAAATACTGGTTTTAACTTGTGAACAAAAAGTGTCCGAAATAGGGCTGGGGCTAAAGTGGTTAACTACATTTAACTACATCTTCAAAAAAGAAGTTCATTTTATATTAATGGATTTTGAAGTGCTTAGCCATTATCTTTTACAATGCAATGGTAGTCTGTCTGCTTTTTATTTGATGTTTTTTTCAGGTAAAAAAAATGTGCATTTATTATTATTTTTTTTTTTTTAGGAGTCTGTAAAGCATTGCTCCCACAATCAGCAGATTGTGGGTGTAATGCCATGCTCCTGTAAACTGTTAGTATGGATGTCTGCCCATAGCTCCAATACAGGCAGTTACTGAATGACAGGAAGCTCAATTAATTACCTAGAGTGCTCATCAGCACCCTGGTAGGTAATTTAGAACTACAAGCCATCAGCCTCAAAGGATGATGGTATTTGTAGTTTATTGATTCACGGGTATTTTTGAATTAAAGACGCGGTTGTGTGGGCGGAACCCTGTACAGCCACATTAATTTTGAATTGTGAGGGGAGAAGACCCCCGGCCTGCTGTCATGGGGGGATTGATTGGGGGGAGAGAGGGCAAATGTCGAACATGTTACATGTTACACCCTAAGTAAGGGTGTAACATGTAACATGAGTAAATATAAAAAAAGTTTTGCAGCCTGTAAACAAAAAATGAATGCTATATGCATATTCAAACACTATTAATACACATTATTGATGTGTTTGAGATTCACTGGACACATATTGCATTTTTACTTTCAGTTATGTTTTCTTGTTCATATGTATTGTTCTAACTGTGAATTTTTAATATGCGTATAGCATGAATTTATGTTTATAGGCTACGCAATGTAATTTATATTATTTACACTTTTTATAATGTGGGAACACATTAGGTATTGTAGCACCTGCTCTATATTATCTTCACTGTGTCATTTCACCTCTATTTAACCACCACTTTCAGTATAATCAGGTAGCTCAGGAGTCATCACTAACATGGAACATGGAAGGTGATCAGAAAGGTGAACATATTCTTTAATTTGTTTGAAGGATGACCAGAATGGTATCATATCAAGTTTGGCTATTTGCCTATAGAGGTGTCAGTTTGCATTACATTCTTCT